>NC_052101.1:50348219-50669004 GCF_015852505.1 Tachyglossus aculeatus
CATCGTTACCCTTTAGGGAATGTATTTACAAGCCCAGGATAGTGCTGAATACAGGATCATCAGACTGGAAACAGACATAACCAAACAGACAGGGAGAGTGGAGATCCCATCCCCATTTTACAGGTGGGGGCAGTGAGGCACAGATGGCTAAGAGACTCGCCCACGGTGACCCAGCAGGCCAGTCGCAGAGCCACTACTACATCTTGGTAGTAGAGAAGCAGCGTGGCTCATTGGATAGAGCCCGGGCTTTGGAGTCAGAAGTCATGGGTTCAAATCCCGGCTCTGCCAATTGTCAGCTGTGTGACTTTGGGCAAGTCACTTAACTTCTCTGGGCCTCAGTTACCTCATCTGTAAAATGGGGATTAAGACTGTGAGCCCCAAGTGGGACAACCTGATCACCTTGTATCCTCCCCAGCGCTTAGAACAGTGCTTTGCACATAGTAAGCGCTTAACAAATGCCATCATTATTGTTATTATTATTATCTTGGGTTGAGTCCCAGGACGAAGCTCTTTCCTCTAGGCCACATGGTCTAGGGACAAAGGGGAGAATCTCTTTAATAGTCAGAGCTGTAAATGGTGGCTGAAGGGAACTGCAAGATATTCTTTCCCAGAGTGTGGCAGGCCTTAGAAATCAGACCCTCCAGCCCAGTTCTGGGGAGGGACCACATCAGACTTTTCCAAGTTTTTTCTCTTCACCCAGTAGAAACAACACACTGTCCCCTGGAAGCACCCCGCAAAAAGAAACAGAAAAAGCACGCTCTAACTGGAACAGAGACCCCTGCCCCGGCCACACGCAGACTCCAGCAGTGCAGCTCCCTTAACCCCACGGACCCTTGGAAGAGCAGCAGTCGTTGCTGTGGCAAGAAACAGCCTTTCCCAGCTTTGTCACTGCCTGCTGTGTGACCCGGAGCAAGTCACTTAACCTCTCTGGGTCTCCATTTCCTCATCTGCCAAATGGGGAGGATGAACCCTGCCTCACCCTCCCCACCTAGGAATGTTGCGAGGATCACTAAATTGACTGTATTAAGCATTTACCGTGTGCAACAGCACTGTACTAAGCACTTGGGAGAGGACATCCTCTGCCCACAGTGAAGGTACAGTCCAGAGAATAAAACAAGATGACTGATAACAATGATAGACGACAAAGAGAGCACTGTGGATACTCGGGGATGTCGTTAATAATCACGCACCTTTGGTCCCACACCCCTGTATGAGGTGACCTGTTCAGGGTCCATTCCAGTCTCGGGCCTCTAAGCCACCCCATGTAAGTGAAACTGTGCACTGTAAAAGCCTCAGGCCTTTCTCATTTTAAACAATCCTTCAACTAAGCCCTTTCCCCTCCACTCCCCTCCGCTCCCGCCCACCAGGTACGGCTAATGGATGCCAGCATAACCGCAGACTGCGCTGCAGAGTTCACCGGGGCTGGCTGACTTGATTTTCCAAAGGAGGAAAACGACACTTTCCTCCCTTCAACCTGCTCTCCTGGCACTTAATTCAAATTAACTTCTTTTTTTCTCCCCTTCTCAGGCTACAGAGAACCTGGTGTTTCCTCCCCCGATGGTTTACACGTCCCTGTTACACTTAACGGCTTACAGATGTTTCCCCCAAAAACGCACTTGAACCCGACGAACCTAACTGCTGCCAGACGGTGCTTGATTGAGTGCAGTGGGGCTCAGCCCGGCAAGCGGGCTGAGTCTTGGGGTTTGGTCTGTTAGCCAGCCTGGGCTAGGGCCCGATGCGAATAATGATAATAACAATAATAATAATAATAGTTTTTGTTAAGTGCTTACTGCGTGCCAAACACTGATGATATAGAGGGGTGGGCAATTCCTGGGCTCAGGAGGGAGGAGGTTAGTTTCTACTTTACTCTCCCAAGTGCTTAGTACAGAGCTCTGCACCCAGCAGGAGCTCAACTCATACCATTGATTGACTGAAGGAGGATCCTGGGCCATTAGAGAGAGGATGGATAAGAGGTAGGAGATACCCCATGTCAGGACCCTGCTTGGGGGTGTGGAGGAAATAAAGGAAAGTCAGTGCTCAATGCCTGCCCCAGGCGATGCCTTCCTTGAGCCCGCCACAGCCAACAACAAGAATCTTGAAATAAAGCAAGTGGAGATCTCAATGCCACTACTGCCTGGACATCAGCTCGGCCAGGAGGAAGACTGAGGCTGGGGGGCGGGGGGAGGTGGGGGCTGCGGAGCAAAGGATGGCTCAGGGGCAGCTGCTGGGCTGGGATTGGTGGAGTTCCAGGGGTAGGTCAGGGCACGACAAGGGTGGATCTGGGGGCCGGGGGGCGATAAATAATAATAATAATAATAATAATGTTGGTATTCGTTAAGCGCTTACTACGTGCAAAGCACTGTTCTAAGCGCTGGGGTAGATACAAGGTAATCAGGTTGTCCCACGTGGGACTCACACTCTTCGTCCCCATTTTACAGGTGAGGGAACTGAGGCCCAGAGAAGTGAAGTGACTTGCCCAAAGTCGCACAGCTGACAAGTGGCAGAGCCGGGATTTGAACCCACAACCTCTGACTCCAAAGCCCGTGCTCGACAGAGGTGGCTCCGGGGGCAGGTGGGGACGTGATGAGGGTGGGTCTGGGGCCCGGAGCCCAGCGCCGAGGTCCTAGCTGTTGATGGCAATAATTGGGTTTTGGAAAAAATGGACTTTAAGAGCAAATGACAATTGGAAAGTTAATCTGTGGAATACCAAGTTACCCCTTTGGCTGTACAATTATCAAGAAGCACAAGGACATTGCTTCCCTTGAAGCACGTGGAAGATGGTCTTTAGCATTCACCCAATGTGTCACCTTTCTGGGGCTTTGGGAACTAATCAAATGTTGCTCCTTTCCAGCCCATCCCTTCCCTCTGCCACAAAGAGAGATAGACACATCATGGTTTAATCAGCACCTTGGCTTTGTTTTACGCAAGAGTCTTCCTAGGAGCAGCCAGTCAGTCAATCTTATTAATTGAGCAGTTACTCTATCAGAGCACTGTACTAAGCGCATAGGAGAGTACAATATAACAATATAACAGACGCATTACCTGCCCACAACAAGCTTATAGTCTAGAGGGGGAGATGGACATTAATATAAGGTTATAGATATGTACATATCTGGGAGATGGGGATGAATAAAGGGAATCTATCAGGGTGATGCAGAAGGGCAAGGAGGGCTTTGTCAGGGAAGGCCTCTTGGAGGAGACGTGCCTTCAATAAGGGTTTGAAGGTAGGGAGAGCAACTGTAGGTTGGAGATGAAGGGGGAGGGCATCCCAGGCCAGAGGCAGGATGTGGGGGAGAGGCTGGCAGTGAGACAGAAGAGCCTGTGGGACAAAGAATGGCATTTTGGTCTTCCCCCAGTGGGAACTTTGCCTTTCCAAGGGAATGTCTGAATTGGGGAGGTGGAGAGGTGGTGAGGGGAGGACTCTATTTTGCAGACCCTGGATTTGTGTTTTACAAACAAACACACACACAGAGGAGGTCACTCAGCTGAAGGTTAAGTACTTCCATCCAAACCTGTCCGTGCTGAGCCGGGAGCAGCGTTGACAGTGGCCCACCCCAGGCTGCTCACACCAAGGAATGACTGACCTTGGTGCCTTGCCCAAGGCAGCAGGGGTGTGGGGCTTGGGGAGAGGAAAAATATTCAAAACCAAAGCTCCAATCCCAGCCAGGTCAGGATTGGACCTAGACTGTAGATTCCTTGGGAGCAGGAAGTACAGTAGAGTGCTCAACCCACAGTAAGCACTCAACAAACACCACTAATTAATTGAAAAATATTTCTGGATGGGGGTTCAGTGGACAACAGACACAGTAGCCCACATTCAGACCCCACCATGCTCACCGCTCCTCTACCTGCTCCCCTTGCTGGGGTCTGAACCGCATTTTCACAAGTCCTCGGTTCACACTCACCTTGACCCCGTACTACTGTGACATCCGTTTCGGCTATTTCCCCTCGTTGACTAGTCCATCCTGAGGCCTCAGGCCCACCTCGCACCCAGAGGATATTGATTGGAGTGGGATGCACTGGACTAAGTGCTTGGGAAAGTCCAGGCCCATTAATAATGGTATTTATAGTTGTTAAGCGCTTACTATGTGCCAAGCACTGTTCTAAGCGCTGGACCCCAGTCCCTGCTGAGCTTAAAATCATAAAAATATTTACAAACAGTGGGAGCAGTACGAGCAGATAGGCCATTGAGCAAATATGCAGAAATTGGGCGAATTGACTATACCTAAATGCTGAAACTGGAAGCCCATCAGTATTTGCTTTAGGGATTGGCTTTTGACTTGATATAACTTGGGTTGTTGGAAATGAATTGGGAAAGGCATTCTGGAGAAGGTGGGATTCTAGGAGGGCTCTGAGGATGGGGAGAGCTGCTTGAATCTATCCCACTCTACCTACATCTCTTATCAATCAATCAACAGTATGTATTGAGCTTCTTGTGGGCAGAGAACATGTCCGCTAACTCTGTTGTTCTACACTCTCCCAAGAGTTTAGTACAGTGCTCTGCATATTATAAATACCATTGATTGATTGATTTCTTACTGTGTGCAGAGCACTGAACCAGTGCTTGGGAGAGTGCAATATAATGAAATTGGTAGATGTGTTCCCTGCCCACAAGGAGCTTACAGTCTAGAGGAAAAGACAGGCATTAAAATAAAGTTGGGCTCTGTATAAAAGTGCTGTGGGGTTGAGGGTGAAGTGAATATAAAGTGCTTGAAGGGTACAGATCCAAGCGCAAGGGTGACACAGAAATGAGAGGGAGTAAGGGAAATGAGGGTGTAGTTGGGGAACAATACTGTCATATTTCTTAAGGCTTACTAGGTGCCAAGTACTGTACTATAGCAGTGGGGTAGATACAAAACAATCAGGTCCCAGATGAGGGAACTGAGGCACAGAGTACTTGTTTTGTCACCTGTCCCCCCCTTCTAGACTGTAAGCCCATTGTTGGGTAGGGACCGTCTCTATATGCTGCCGATTTGTACTTCCCAAGTGCTTAGTACGGTGCTCTGCACATAGTAAGCACTCAATAAATACGATTGAATGAATGAATGAAGTGACTTGCCCAAAGTCACACAGCAGGTAAGCAGTGGAGCCTGGGTTAGAACCCAGATCCTCTTACTCCCAGGCTCATGCTCTTTCCACTAGGCCATGCTACTTCCTTTTCCAAGAGGAAGGCCTCTGGGAGGAGATGTGATTTGAATAAGGCTTTGACGGTGGAGAGAGTGGTCATTTGGCATAAATGCAGGGGAAGGGAATTCTAGACAAGAGGGAGAATGTGGGCAACGGGTCAGTGGAGAGATAGGTGAGATCGAGGTACAGTGAATAGGTTGGCATTAGAAGAGCAAAGTGAGCAGGCTGGGTTTTCTCAGGAAATCAGCAAAGTAAGATAGGAGGGGGCAAGGTAACTCAGTGCTTTAAAGCCAATGGAAGGAATACCTGTTTGAGGCAGAGACAGATCGCTGGAGTTCTTGATGAGTGAGGAAACATGGACTGAAAGGTTTTTTAGACCAATGATTCAGGCAGCAGAGTGAATATGGACTGGAGTGGGGAGACAGGAGATAGGGGGGTCAGTGAGGAGGCTGGTGCTTGGATCAGCACAGTAACAGTTTTGGATGGAAAGAAAAACAAGGATTTTTAGCAATGTTCTGAAGCTAGAACCAATGGGATTTGGTGACAGATTGAAAACGTGGGTTGAATGCGAGAGATGAGTTGAGGGATTCATTCATTCAATCGTATTTATTGAGCGCTTACTGTGTGCAGAGCACTGTACTAAGCGCTTGGGAAGTACAAGTCGGCAACATATAGAGACGGTCCCTACCCAACATTGGGCTCACAGTCTAGAAGGGGGAGACAGACAAAAAAACAAAACATGTAGGCAGGTGTCAAAATCGTCAGAACAAATAGAATTATAGCTGCATGCACATCATTAACAAAATAAATAGAATGGTAAATATGTACAAGTAAAATACAGATAAATCTGTAAAAATATATATAAGTGCTGTGGGGAGGGGAAGGTGGTAGGGTCGGGGGGATGGGGAGGAGGAGAGGAAAAAGGGGGCTCAGTCTGGGAAGGCCTCCTGGAGGAGGTGAGCTCTCAGTAGGGCTTTGAAGGGAGGAAGAGAGCCAGCTTGGCGGATGTGCGGAGGGAGGACATTCCAGGCCAGGGGGAGGACGTGGGCCGGGGGTCGATGGCGGGACAGGCGAGAATGAGGCACAGTGAGGAGGTTAGCGGCAGAGGAGCAGAGGGTGCGGGCTGGGCTGTAGAAGGAGAGAAGGGAGGTGAGGTAGGAGGGGGCGAGGTGTTGGAGAGCCTTGAAGCCGAGAATGCGGAGTTTTTGCTTGATTCCTAGGTTGACAGGCAGCCACTGGAGATTTTTGAGGAGGGCAGTAACATGCCCAGAGCATTTCTGTACAAAGAAAATCCGTGCAGCAGACTGAAGTATAGACTGAAGCGGGGAGAGACAGGAGGATGGGAGATCAGAGAGGAGGCTGGTGCAGTAATCAGCATTCATTCATTCATTCAATCGTATTTATTTAGCGCTTACTATGTGCAGAGCACTGTACTGAGCTCTTGGGAAAGTACAACTATGAACAGTGACACTCCCTGCCCAAAATGAGCTCACAGTCTAGAGTGGGGGAGACAGACATCAATACAAATAAATAAAATGACAGATATGCACATAAATGCTTTGGGGCTGGGAGGGGGGAAGAGCAAAGGGAGCAAGTCAGGGTGTTGCAGAAGGATAATGCCAAGGTTCCAGACTTGTGTGACAGGGAGGATAGTGGTGCTGTTTACAGTGATGGGAAAATCATAGGGAGGACAGAGTTTGGGTGGGAAGATGAGGAGTTCTGTTTTGGACATGTTTAGTTTGATGCGTTAGCAGAACATCCAGGTAGAGCTGTCTTAAAGGCAGGAAGAAAATGAGACTGCAGAGGAGAGAGGTCAGAGCTGGAGATGTAGATTGGGAATCATCTGATCTCAGTTCCTTATAAGGACCCTTCATTCAACCAGTAGTACTTATTAAATGCCTACTGAGAACAAAGCCCAAGCACTGGGGTGGGGTAAATAATCAAGGATGAAAACCAGATGCAACCTTTGGTCCACATGGGGCTCACATCATCATTCCCATCACCGACATCAACAGTATTTATTGAGCACTTACTGTGTGGAGAGTGCCATACTAAGTGCTTGGAAGGGCACAAAAGATTTAGAAGACATAATCCCTACCTTCTTAGACTTGCAATCTAGCAGAAGAGCCAACCCTTGACATTCATATTCATCACTCTCCCCACTCCTCAAGAACCTCCTATGATTGCCCATCCACCTCAGCAAACGGTATCCTCTTGCCTTCAACTTTTAAGCATTCAATCAATTCACCCCTCGGTTTCTAATAAAGCCAACCTCAATCTTGTCTTTCTCCCCACTGATCCTTTGCCGATGTCTTCCATATATAATGGCATTTATAATAATAATAATTATAATAATGGCATTTATTAAGCGCTTACTATGTGCAAAGCACTGTTCTAAGCGCTGGGGAGGTTACAAGGTGACCAGGTTGTCCAATGGGGGGCTCACAGTCTTCATCCCCATTTTACAGATGAGGTAACTGAGGCACAGAGAAGTTAAGTGACTTGCCCAAAGTCCTGGAACTCCTTCACACTTTGTATCTGACAATCACTCTCCCCACCTTCAAATCCATATTAAAGTAACATCTCCTCCAAGAGGCCTTCCCTGACTAGCTCTCCTCTCTCCTATTCCCTCTCCCTTCTGTGTCACCCATGCACTTGGATCTGTGCCCATTAAGCATTTGGTATTCACCACACCGCAGCCCCACAGGACTTCTGCACATATCCGTAATTTATTTACTTACATCAATGTCTCCCACTCTATACTGTAAGCTCCTGTGGGCAGGGAATACATCTCCCAACTCTGTTGTACTATTCCAAACACTTAATACGGTGCTATATACACTGTAAGTGTTTGATAAATATCACTGATTGATCAACTGACCACTTGCTCCCCCCTTTTTTAATGGTTTTTTTTAGGGCTTACTGTGTGCCAGGCACTGTACTAAGTACTGAGGTAGATACAAGCTAATCAGGTTGAACACAGTCCATGTCCCACATGCGGCTCAAAGTCTTAATCCCCATTTTACAGATGAGGTAACTGAGGCCCAGAGAAAGGAAGTGACTTGCTCAAAGTCACACAATAGACAAGTGGCAGAGCCAGGATTAGAACCTAGATCCTTCTGATTCCCAGGCCCCTAGGGCATGCTGCTTCTCCAAGACTTCCTACGGCTCCTCCCTTCCTCAGGCTCTGTGGTGAAGACCAGGGGCGGGCGGGGGAGGTTCCAGAGAAGGGCCTGCTCTTGGATTCCCACTTTGCTGAACCCAACCAACTCTAAACAGGAGAGGGGGGAACAGGACGAAGGATGCGACTTAAACCCACTGACTCAGCTGTTGGGATTCTTCTAGCATTTTGGTATCTTAAATGCAGCAGGCATTCTGCTTGCTTGCAGATTTAGAAATCAAATAGAAAGCTGTTGCTCACAGAAGGCACGCTCTGGAATCTATGTTCCTCGCAAGCAGGAAGGGGTGAAGACAGACCTTTCCATACAAGTTCTGGACGGACCTGGTGTGTCTCCATAGGCCTTCCAGGATCACTCATCTGTCTGTTGTTGCAGGCTCTGGTTCTAGCTAAACTCTTCCTCGTGCTCCCATTGGAGCAGAAGCCCCTCAAGGCATTAATAACATCTACTTTTATCATATGTTCCTAAGGAACTAGAATCCAGTAGCGGTGCCCAGGATACGTGACTGAATGAGCAAGCGAGCGGAACCCCTCGGTGTGGAGTAGTGGAATGGGTCCAGTCAGGGATTTCTGCCGAAGTAGAAAACACCGCTCTACACTAGGAAAGAGGAACGAGATGAACCCAGGCGGGATGACCCCAAAATACAAATGCGGACCAAGGTAACAGCAGCTACAGAGGTAGATGGAGTGAGGAGAGAGCAAATAGGAGCCAATGTGAGCCAACGGGATGTGGGTGTGATCAGTGCCCAGGGGCTGGGGTTGTGGGGGGAGGGAGTGGAGAGGTCTGAGCCCAGCTTGGACAAAGGGGCCACCGGGCCTGGTGGAGGAAAGGGGCTAAATCCTGGGACTCCAGACTGATGGCAAGGCACAGAGATGCAATTCCCAAATTAAAGCTCCTTGCACTCCCTGCCCCTTGGCTACAATGCCTTCAATTCTACACCAGAGAGGTTTATTCCTCTTCTTCAACCCAGCTCACTGAGCTAGTCGGCCCACTCCCCTGGCCTGGGCCTGCCTCAGACAACATTTCTGCTGAAGCAGCGTGGCTTAGTGGAAAGGGTCTGGGCTTTGGAGTCAGAGGTCATGGGTTCTAATCCCGGCTCCACCACTTGTCAGCTGTGTCACAAGTCATTTCACTTCTCTGTGCCTCTGTTACCTCATCTGTAAAATGGAGATTAAGACTGTGAGCCTCGCATGGGACAACCTGATGACCTTGTATCTACCCCAGTGCTTAGAACAGTGCTTGGCACAGAGTACACGCTTAACAGATACCATAATTATTACTGTTATTATTACTGCCTCTGATCCAAAGCCTCCTTGCTCAGAAGAACAGGGTCTCGTCCCCACAGCATGGAAGGAGTACTACTACTACTACTAATAATAATAATAATAGCATTTATTAAGCGCTTACTATGTGCAAAGCAGTATTCTAAGCACTGGGGAGCTAACAAGGTGATCAGGTTATCCCACAGGGGGCTCACAGTCTTAACCCCCATAATAATAATAATAATGATGGTATCTGTTAAGTGCTTACTCTGTGCAAAGCACTGTTCTAAGCGCTGGGGGGATACAAGGTGATCAGGTTGTCCCACGTGGGGCTCACAGTCTTCATCCCCATTTTACAGATGAGGTAACTGAGGCACAGAGAAGTTAAGTGACTTGCCCAAAGTCACACAGCTGGCAATTGGCGGAGCCGGCATTTGAACCCACGACCTCTGACTCCAAAGCCCGTGCTCTTTCCACCGAATCACGCTGCGGTGGTGGTAGTAATGGAATGCACAGAGTGCCCACTTGGAACACTGCACCCTGTATTAAGCCCATTGAGATAGTTCCAAAGAAGCAAGAGATATGTTCCCTGACCATTGTGAACTTAGATTCTAGCAGGGGAGACTGACAAAAATATTTACGAATAGAGTAATCAAACTAAGTGGTTGGCCATACAATTGATTACACCTAGATCCTCTACACTGAGAAAGGGAGAAAACAAATACAGAGGTGTTAGAAGTGGCTGCTGGGAAGATAGAACTTGGGAGTTTGGAATTATTCAAGGAAGACTTGTTGGAAGAGATGGGATTTTAGGAGGGCTTTGAATTTGGAGAGGTCTGTGGGCAGCCAGATTTAGGGGAGCAGGAAGTTCCAAGAAGGGAGAACAGATTGAACAGATTGAAGGAAGGGGAGTTGAGAGTGAGGTACATTTAGCAGTGCGCTTGGTAGGAATGAAGCAAACAAAATGGTGTGTAGCAGGTGAAAACCCAAAATGTGACATGGGGAAAAAGTTAAAAGCCTTAAAGCTAAAGAGGAGTGAGCAGGGGCTTCAAGCAGACGGAAATGACCAAGGAGGATTTTGAGGAACAAGGGATGTGTATTGAGCAATGCTTCTAAATGATGATCTTGAAGTGTCATCTTGAAGATGAGATGTTAAACGAAACAGCTAGTCAATCAAGCAGCCTAACAGCCAGAGAAACAGTGTTGTCCAGTGGAAAAAGCACGGTTTGGGGGACCAGAGGACCTGAGTTCTAATTCCGGCTCTGCCACTTTCCTGTTGCTTGACCGTGGGCAGGTCAGTTCTACGTGCCTCAATTACCTCACCGGCAAATGGGGATTCAATACCTGTTATCTCTTCTACTTGGACTGTAAGCCTCATTTGGGACCTGATTATTCTTGTATTTTCCCCAGTACTTAGTACTGTTCTTGGCAGATAGTAAGCATTTAACAAATACCATTATTATTACAATTATGCAGCACAACTGAGTGGAAAGAACAGGTTTTACTCCCAGCTAAACTGTGTGATCTTGGGCCCTTTCTGGGCCTCAGTCTCCTCATCTGTAAAATGGGGATTCGATTCCTGCTTCCTCTCCCTCTTAGATTGGGTGCCACGGTGGGGATAGGGACTTTATCTCATTTGATTATCTTGACTGTACCCTATCATTCACCACAGTGCTTGGTATATAATAAGTCTTTAATAAATGCTATAATTAAGCCACCACCTAAATTTCATATCCAGGACAAGGAGGCAAGAGTCTGACAGCATCCATTGTTCAAAGGAGAAATAACTTCTGCCAGAGTCAACACAAAGATCAACAGGCTCAGGAAATGCAAGTTAATAATGAATAACCTAGGCTAATAATGTCCACGTGGTAACAGTAAACAGGAACATCAACTGGAAACAGCAGTCAGTGTGCCTCCAATCACCCATTTCCTTACACTGTGAATCTCAGGCCTGCTCCCTCCCAGTTCCGTTTGAAGTGCAGCCTCGTGGGCATTCTGCACTTTGTAAGTGGACAGCCACAGGGCTTTAATTAAGGCAAACCGTCTCCTTTGTAGTAAAATTGCCATTTGATTGAGATGTTGAGATGGAGGAGGGCCAGGCTGTGAGATGGTGGGGGAGGGAGGAAGGAGCAGGAAGGGACTCCTTTACGCAGGCCTGCTGGCTGAGAGTTTATACAAGTTACAGCTGACAAGAAAGACTGTGCTGTGCTTAATTGATAACATTACTCATTCCTGAGGGAAACAGCACCTTTAAAAGAGGGTGGGGGGAGAAGGCAGAAGGTGGGAGCAAAAGACTAGGTGTGAATGTGTGACTGGGGTGAAATCTTGAGCAGGAGTGAGGTGTGGAGTGTGAAAGGCATGGAGTGAGCACATGATGTAGCATAGGAGAGCAAGTATGTGACATGGAGAGCACATTGGAGCGAGCGAGAGGGGCTCGGAGCAAGAGTTAGGGCAAGAGACAGGGTGGAGAGAGGGGTGGAGTGAGAGGGGCAGAGGAGGAGAAAAAGAAAGGTTACAGGTCGCTCATGTCTCCTCCAGGAAGGAAGGCCTGGCCACCCCTCCGTCGAATCGCTTGCCAGAGAGAGGAAAGGAAAAAGACCAACCCCATAGACTCATCTGAGCAAGTCTGGAGATGGTTATGTTTCACCAGACTGACAGACAGAAGTGTCTTTGGGGAGGCTGAAGTTCTTGAATCCAGTTGGACTGATTCTGCTTCAGGGGGGTCTCTCCACTTGGATTTGAGTCCATGTTTATATGGCAATTTTTGTCTTTCAGCTTATTCCATGTCAGTTCAGACGGACAAGCTTCTCTCCTGCCTAAATAGATCTACACTGAGCGGGAGATTGTAAAACTGCTTTATGGGATCTCGGTACTTTTATGGAAAAAGATTTGGAGAGAGTGTTTTTACAGAACTTCCATTTGTTACTCCCCGGTCCCTTTCCTCCTCCGTGTTCATGGCAGTTTCAATAAAAACAACATGCAGTAATGCCTCCCCAGAGTCTTACTATTGTAAGGGAGACTCAGGAATGCCCCCCAAATTCCTTTCTGGCCAAACTCCACGCCCCAGGAAAGCAACCCAGCACCCCACATCACCCCACCCCGAAATAACACTGCACTTTACACCTTTGCTTCTCTTGTCTTTTATAAACATAACTCACTAGTGAAGCCTCACCAGATTCTCTGGCAGAGGCAGGAGCCCATCAAGCAATCAATCAATCATTTATTGAGTGCTGTGTGCAGAGACCTGTACTAAGCACCTGTCCTACGTACAATTAATACAACAGAGCTGATAGAAACAGTGGTGCCCACGACGCATCACCAGAAGCATCTAAAATCCCCGATTCCTCTCCAGGTAGTTTGGCCCTCATGGAGGTCCTCTGGTCTAACACTTTAGCAGGTGCTCAGCTTTGTTACAGTTATGCAAAGGCGGAAGGCCTGGTAATGTCTTAATTAGAAATGTCACAGGCAGTTGCTTAGAAAAGGCAGCTCTCCCTGAGAAAAGCAACAAGGGGACACAAAAAACCCCTGAGTTTGCACATCACCACTTCCACTTAATCAATCAATTGCTGGCATTCATTGAGTGCTAGCACCTGCACCCAGGCTCTTGCTCTCTGGGAAGAAAGTGGGGCAGGCAGGTATTCTCCCCATTTGTCAGAGAGGCAAGCTGAGGCCGAGGACAGTGAAGAAGCTCATTCAAGGTGACCCAGCAAGTTGGGAGGGGAGACCGATCGAAGTCCCACCTTCTCTCCGCTCAGGGAAGTACTTCGGTCACTGCAGAGGAACGCCCATGGGGCAAATGCCCGGCTCTGCAGGCCCGACCAGGGTCCCGCCCACCCAGTTGCTCCCCAAACCCTCCATACTGACACATCTCTTCCTTGCGTCGCCAGGATGTCTGGGAAGATTTGACCTGCCTGTGAAACAGAAAATCCCAGAAGAGGAAGAAGCCAGACCATTTTGAGGTTGGAAAAGTCTCAAGTTTTCAGTCCTCCCAGACAAGGCCCATTTACTCTCAGAGGTGAGTGGCCCTGAACGTGAAACATTTTGACCCTTCTAGGGGTCGGCGGCGGCCAACGGCTCCAACGATGTCCCGCCTGCCGGTTCAGAGCCGAGCCCAAGCGGGCCCTGAGGTGTCCAGTGAATGAACAGCCTAAACTACAGGCAGCTGTGGCTTGTGGAGAATCACTGGAGTCATCTGAGTCCCAGGTTGAAATTACGGTTGTGGAACTCGAAAGGGTGTTCCTAGATAGGTTTCCCAACTACACGTGGGTCAACAAGGTGGGCCTGAGGGATCAACCTGGAGAAGCAGCATGGCCTAGGAGTCAGAAGGTCATGGGTTCTAATTCTGCTTCTACCCTTGTCTGCTGTGTGACCTTGGGAAGGTCACTTCACTTGCTCTGTAAAATGGAGATTGAGACTGTGAGCCCCACATGGGACTGGAACTGTGTCCAACTCGATTTGCTTGTTTCCACCCCAGGGCTTAGTAATAATAATAATAATAATAATGATGATGGCATTTGTTAAGCACTTACTATGTGCAAAGCACTGTTCTAAGTGCTGGGGAGGTTACAAAGTGATCAGGTTGTCCCCCGTGGGGCTCACAGTCTTAATCCCCATTTTACAGGTGAGGGTCACTGAGGCCCAGAGAAGCAAAGTGACTTGCCTAAAGTCACACAGCTGACAAGTGGTGGAGTCGGGATTCGAACCCATGACCTCTGACTCCACAGCCCCTGCTCTTTCCATTGAGCCACTCTGCTTCTCTACAGTGCCTGGCACATAGTAAGCACTTAACAAATACCCTCCTTATTATGAAAGGAAGGCACCAAGGATAAACCAACATCCCTGCTCCACAGAGTGCTCCCTTGTTTCCAGAGGCTCCTGATCCTCTTCCTCTTCAGCTCGCCTCACTATTTTATGGAATTCTGACCCCCTACGCTTTTACCATAGAAAGCCATGGGATCAATAAAAGGTTAAGTACGCTGAAAATCATCAACTCCCCCAAATTTGCTTCATTTCGACTGAGGGGCAAAATGGAGTTTGTTCAGAAGCTTAGGCGACAAAGCTAACACACGATACCTTCCCTCCTCGGGGCTCTCTTGCATTTTGCCTTCCACTGCCGCATTTTGCTGGCACAAGGCCAGTTTCTGCAAATGTCCATAAAAAGCATCAGGAACCACACTCTTTCTTCGAAGACTTTCCAGACGCTTTACAAATAAATGTCCTCCTAGTCGGCTACCCTGGGGGGCATGGGGCAGAGATTCTGGTGGAAGGAGATCCGAGCCCATGACCCTCATTCAACGGCAACCTCTACACATATTTGTTTTGGAAGAAAGCAGGCACGTGGGGGGGATTCCAGCTTTTGGGTTTCCTGGCTTTAAGGCACTCAATTGGCTCTCTTCCTCCTACTTATGCACTCTTTTCCCAGCTTACATTTTTCGTTCCCTCAAGCTAATCTATTTCTTCCCCACTGCAGACTACTTGCTCACACCCTCCCCCAACCAACCAAAAGACCCCAGCTTTCCCCTCAGCAAAGCCCTTCTGAAATCCCATCTCCTCCAGGTCTTTCCCAATTAACTCCCATTTCAGGACACACTACCCACAAAGCACTAAAGAACTCAGAACCCCGTGTAGTACTTGCATACACCTTATACCCTGTATTACTTCCTCCTATATGCAACTTTCCCTCTGGCATATTGTAAATAAGGGCAGAGATCAGGCATATTCATTTTATTGGACTCTCCCAAGCACTTAGCTAAGTGCTCTGCACACAGTAATCTTTTCATAAATATTGCTGACTGGTCGATCGGGAGGTTTCTCGTGTCTCCCTACATCAAACTAAAACTCCTCACAGTCAGCTTCAAGGCTCTCCGTCACCTGGCCCTGCCTTACTTATCTGCTCTCTCATGCTATTTCTCAACTTGCTCTTTACTTCTCCTAAGGCAACCTTTGAGCCGTTCCCCCTCTTGACCATCCCACCTCCATCACTTGTTCATGCTCTTACCCTGACTTGGAACACCCTCCTTTTCCAAATCTCTAATCACATTCAAAACCCTACTGAAACTCCACCTCCTGACATGGTTTCCCAAATAATTTTCCAACACCCCAAGCCACATCGCCCTTTCGGCCAACCCTAATTGTTATGAACCTATTTATAACCATCCTCAGCACTCTTACAGATCTAGTCAGTTATACATTAAATTATTTATTTTGACTTCTGTAAATATGTTTTGTTTATCATGCCCATTAGGGTGTAATATCTTTGTAGGCAAGGAATGGGTCACTTCTTTATTATGTATTTCCTAAGAACAGTGCAGCGCCCCAAGTAGGTGTTCCCCAAATACTATTATCACTACTACTACTAGACTGCAGGAGTACATGGGATATAAGCAATTTCAGAAATCATCTGGTCGGAATTGGGTCTTTACAAGTGTCATGATGTAAGAGGGAGAGTGGGTATCACGCCCATTTTACAGATGATGATGATGCCGAGGACTAGAGAGGTCAAGTGACTTGCCCAAGCAGGCCAGGAGGAGAGCTGAGATTAGAACCCAGGTCTCCCAACTCCTGGTCCTAAACCCTTCACTTGACAGAGTGGCTCCTGATTTAGGGGAAGTGTGAGAGTACGGGACACTTGGCGTTCAAGGATCCAGACAAGGCTGTCAGAAGGGCCATGTTCTGGTGATCCTTCACACGCTTATTCCAGACGTCCCCTAATTCTTTCATGGGATACGGATGACTTGCACTCAGAATCAAATTGCAGAAGGACACAGACAACCCAAAAGCCACTGCTGACCCTCAGGATTTTATCATTCTGGGCCACTTTTCCCAGCATTCCTGGTTCCTGCAGAACCATCTCTTCTTCCCCCCATCCCCTCCCTTCCTCCTAATAATATCCTTCCCAAGGAAGAATTCAAGTGGTTGGCAGCTACCACCCTGTACATTTCCCTCCAGACCGGATCAGGAGCCAGGGTTTCCCAAGCTCAACTCAGGCCGGCTCTCTGCGTACTTTTCCCCAGTGGTCCTCTTGGCTACTCAGGAGTTCCCTGTCCACCCTGGTCCTGGCAGAGATCCTCCTTCCTGTCCCCTTCCCCATGAATGGCTGAACTGCATTTTCCCCTTCCATTCTTCACCCCTTCCACAAGGCCCCAGTCTATGGCCCAATCTCCAAGCAAATGTGCTTCTCCTCTCCTCTCCCCTGCTCAGCAGCACTGTGGACTCCCTTCTCCAGGCTTCAGATGGCCTTGAGTGGCTATACAAACAATAATAATAATGATGATGATGATATTTGTTAAATGCTTACTCTGTGTCAAGCACTGTTCTAAGCACTGGGGTAGATATAAGATAATCAGGTTGTCCCACGTGGGGCTCACAGTTTTAATCCTTATTTTACAGATGAGGGAACTGAGGCCTAGAGAAGTGAAGTGTCTTGCCCAAAGTCACACAGCTGACAAGTGGCGGAGCCGGGATTAGAACCCAGGACCTCTGACTCCCAAGCCTGTGCTCTTTCCACTAAGCCATGCTGTCCCTGTCTTATTGGGTCTCACAAGCGAGCAACCTTGGAGTCATCCTCGACTCCGCTCTCTCGTTCACCCCTCACATCTAATCCGTCACCAAAACCTGCCGGTCTCACCTCCGCAACATCACCAAGATCCGCCCTTTCCTCTCCATCCAAATCGCTACCTTGCTGGTTCAAGCTCTCATCCTATCCCGACTGGATTACTGCATCAGCCTCCTCTCTGATCTCCCATCCTCCTGTCTCTCCCCACTTCAGTCTATACTTCACACTGCTGCCCGGATCATCTTTGTGCAGAAACACTCTGGGCATGTTCCTCCCCTCCTCAAAAATCTCCAGTGGCTACCAGTCAACCTACGCAGCAATCAAGCAAAAACTCCTCACTCTCAGCTTCAAGGCTCTCCATCACCTCGCTCCCTCCTACCTCACCTCCCTTCTCTCCTTCTACAGCCCAGCCCGCACCCTCTGCTCCTCTGCCGCTAACCTCCTCACTGTGCCTCGCTCTCGCCTGTCCCGCCGTCGACCCCCGGCTCACATCCTCCCCCTGGCCTGGTATGCCCCCCTCCACACATCCGCCAAGCTAGCTCTCTTCCTCCCTTCAAAGCCCTACTGAGAGCTCACCTCCTCCAGGAGGCCTTCCCAGACTGAGCCTCCTTTTTCCTCTCCTCCTCCCCAGCCCTACCTCCTTCCCCTCCCTACAGCACCTGTATATATATTTGTACAGATTTATTACTCTATTTTACTTGTACATATTTACTATTCTATTTATTTTGTTAATGATGTGCATCTAGCTTTACTTCTATTTATTCTGATGACTTGACACCTGTCCACATGTTTTGTTTTGTTGTCTGTCTCCCCCTTCTAGACTGTGAGCCCGTTGTCGGGTAGGGACCGTCTCCATATGTTGCCAACTTGTACTTCCCAAGTGCTTCGTACAGTGCTCTGCACACAGTAAGCGCTCAATAAATACAACTGAATGAATGAATGAATGAATGAATTGGGTGATGGGGAGAAGTAAGGTTATTAAGAGAGGTTTCAATGACTTTAACTTCTTGATTAGGGGACAAAAGCACTCAGAGAAGGGCTTTAAAAGACCTCTATGGTGTGAGATGAAGACTTCGCCAGACTCTAATCAGGCAGAGGGAAAGGAGAGAAAAGAATTCCTTTTTGGAGGGAATCCCTGGGGAGAGGAAAGACGACAAGGGAACTGTCTGAATATAATAAGTGGAACGTAAAATCCAATTGCTTACAGCTCAGAAGACTGAGGTATATATGAAGAGTGGAGGAAATGCCACTAACTCCTTTCAGGCACTAAGGAAAAAATAAACTCCCAGAGACTTCCCCTCCCTCTCATTCATTCAATAGTATTTACTGAGCGTTGTTTTGCACAAAAGTGCTCAACAGACACAACAAACACTGATAGATGGGAACTAACATGTTGGACATAGCTGCTACTGGTTTTCGTTAAGCACTTACTAGGTGCCAAGAATCTATTTAGTGCGGGGGTAGATACAAGATAATCAGGTCGAACATAGTCCCTGCCCCTCATGGGGCTCAGCATTTTAAGTAGAGGGATAACAGATATTTAATCCCCATTTTACCGATGAGGAAACTGAAGCCCAGAAAAGTAAAGTGTCTTGTCAAAGATCACACTACAGGCAAGTGGCACATTTGGGATTAGAACCCAGACCCTCTGACACCCAGGCCTGTGATCTTTCCACTAGACTTGCTGCTTCCTGAAGCTGTTTAATCTGAAGGGCCAGTTTCAAAGCATTACAGGGAGGATTCAGAGTTTAGGGAAGTAGGTGGACTTTAGGCTACAGTAGAACAGGGGGCTGTCAGGGACAGGCTGGCCATTTTGCTGTCCACAGAAACTAAACTTAATGATGGTTATACCTATTAAGTGGTTAATAGGCGCCCACCCCGTCTGACCCACACTTACTGCGATTTGGGGAGAGTCTGTGGTTAGAAACATCTAGAGCATTCCATGAGGTGGGCAGGCCCAGGAGGAATATTGAAAAAGAGCGGGCTGATGTGGGCAGCGAAGCCCACGGTGACTACTGAAGCAGCTACCTGAGCAAACAGCTGCTAATTTACAGTGCTAAACTGGAGCTTCTGGTGTCTTGTTGTGGATACTTCAGTTGCAAATAGATTCTGAGCATATAATTCTTGCGAGGGCTTTGCAATGTGCCACCCGCCAACGGACTTGTGCACCACTTCCCAAGTGGGAACATAACTGGAGTGAGCCAGTGGCACTGCACAAACCACTAGCACACAAATCCCTTCACACAGGCTCTCAAGACCAGACTTGCTCCTGATGTGTCTGTCTCCAGTTACATTTACTGAGCACTTACGGTGTGCACAGCACTGTACTTGGCACTTGGGAGAGTACAACAAATTTGGTAGATCTGGTCCCTGCCCATAATGAGCTTACAGTCTATCCCAGCCCTCTTCCAGACCTTCTATAGTCACATTGATGGTGATGGTAGTTATTAAGCACTTACTACGTGTCGAGCGCCGGGATAGATACAAGCTAATCAAGCTGGACACCTTCCCTGTCCCACATGGGTCTCAGTCTTAATCCCCATTTCACAGAAGAGGTAACTGAGGCATAGACAAGCAAAGTGACTTGCCCAAGTGCACACATCAGACAAGCAGCGGAGCCAGGATTAGAACCCAGGTCCTTCTGACTCTCCGGCCTTGGCTCTACCCATTAGGCCATGCTGCTTCCCTAATAGACCCGGAGCCACTTGAGGGGCCGTGTCTTATTCCCACTTGTTTACTTTTTCCTACCGCTTAGTATAATGTTCTGCACATATTAAGTGATTAATAAACACTATTACCTCTACTACTACTATTATGGGAAGACCTGGAGAGCTGTCAGGCCCGGTCAGGGGTGGGGGAACCTTCCCAGTCACAGCTGGGTGGTTTCAGCCAGGATTTAGAACTGAGTCCCTGTGTCCCATCCTGCAGAGATCATGCGTTCTTGCTAGAGACATCTTTGGCATTTTTGCTTGTTCGTTTCTCTAGACAAACTGTGGATCCCCCTTCCTTGACCCAGTTTAGATTTGCTGCTCTAGGCCAGGCCGGACGGGGCCAATGGGGAAGCCTGCCACAGTGTGCTGATTAGGGAAGCCCACGACACATGAGGAGCAGCCCAACACCCCTCTCCTCCTTCTGTCCTGCCCCTGAGGGCTAGGACTGGCTGGGGATCACCACCTCTTCCTGTGGGGGGAGGGTCCTGCCCCACTGCTCTGCCCCTCAACCTCTGCTGTGGCCAAGCAATGCTCAGCAGGTATTCTCCTGCAGGAGGGAGGGCTCTCTTAGCCATATTGGTAGAGCTGAGCAGGGCCCAGGTGGCACTCGGGGACCCGCTCCGAAGTTAAGGACAATCCTCGGCAGAGGCCGGCCTCTCACAAGGCAGGGGTGGGGGTGCGAAGTATCGAGGAGGCCTCTGGGGAACCAGTCCTCACGGCGCTCGTAGGACAATCAGAGAAACGCTCACAGGGTCTGCTCGGTTCTGCCAGGAGCGTGTTTTCACCAGGAGACTGGCGAGCACGCCGTAAAGGAATCGGGGACCCTTCTCCACCTACGCAGACGGTGATACTGGAAAGAATTGCTTGTGTACAAATATGAGTAAACAGTGGTGGAAGAGGAGACCAGTGTGAGTTTTCTTGACCGTGGCGTTGTGTGAGAATGCAATGCAGACAGTGATACTGGAAAGAATTGCTTGTGTACAAGTATGAGTAAACAGTGGTGGAAGAGGAGACCAGTGTGAGTTTTCTTGACCGTGGCATTGTGTGAGAATGCAACCCTGCTGCCCTTGAGAACTGGATGTGTATCCTCAAATTAGAGCAGAGCAGCCTGGCATGCAGGGGGAAGTAAATCGGGACACCATGACTCAAGGCCTGTCACCTTGAGGCATTTCGGGACCTTCATCTCCACTTGGCTCTTCCTTTTGGTTTTCTGAGGTGAAATTAAGTAGGGAGTGAGGCCTACTGACCTTCACCAGGGGACTGGGAGAATGTGAGTGAAATGTTTTGAGACAAATGTGAGAGGAAAATTTTAAGTGCTGGAAACAAAAGGAAAAAAACAACACAAAGCGGGAGAGGAAACACTCCTTCGGACTCCTTGAGGCCTTTGGAACTTCTTCCCCTCCTATTTAGGAGGCAAATTTTCCCACCTGAGCTGCCCCAAGACTCACCACCACCAACCCAGTCCTCCGCCATCCCACACAAGATCGTATTTGTCGTCTGTGCTTTGTTTCTTCTCTCCTTATGTATCTGGCACTCTCATTCTGTGAGCCCCTTGAGGGCCATGGACAATGTCTAATTACCACCTCTCTATCCTTTTCCAGCACTGAGAACATTGCTCTGCACAAAGTCAGGTCTTTATAAATGCAATTACTACTAATACTCCTTGGGCCTTTCAGTCTAAGGAAAATGGACTGCGTGGTGCAGCCTGACTTAAACTAGGCTAACAACCAGTTAAACTGAATCTCTCCCTCCCTAGCAGCTGCTGTTTGTGCCCTCTAGCCCAGCATCACTAACCATGACTCATTTGTAAACCCAGTGCAATGCAGTAGCTAATTAAGAGAACCTCTCTAAAGAGCCCGTGGCCGGGGGGAGGGTAGTGATGGGTGTTTACAGAAAGAGTAAAGTGGCATCTTCAGTTGCAGTGACCGAGCTGTCATATGACGTCTGAAAGGGTTCGGATTAGGAGAAAGTAAGGCAACAAAACACCTTTGGGGGTTGTTTTTGTGTTTCTAAGAAATGTGAGGTTTTGGGGTTTTGGGGTTTTGTGAGATCATGGTAAATTGTCCTTCCTCATTTTGCGTGAAATAGCGCCTGTACCTACATTATTATTATTATTATTGTTATTATTATCATCATCATTCCTTTGCTAAGCGCTTGCTATGTGTCAAGCAGTGAGTGTAAAGGACTAAGATTAGCTCAGGAGCAGGGGGAAGAGACGGTAGAGACCAGAACCCTCCTTCCACATCTAGGCAGGCCATTGGGCCACTGCATTCCTTGCTGCCAAAGCACCTTTAGGCGGCCAGCAGAGACATGACCCTACCTGAATGACTAGTCTCTGATGGCTTTCTGCCCGCCTCTTCCTGCTTCCAAAGCATAATGTCCAGAAGTGTGGGCCCCTGATACCAACACAGAGAGGTTGCTTTAGGTTCTTCATGCTTTCCCCTGGTTTGGCTGAGGGGTATATTAAGGGTGCAGGAGAAGGCCAACTGGACACTGGAAGGATTCCAACTCTTCCTCAAGAAGCTCAGTATACAAATCATTTTTGTTTACAGTTTGTTTACCTGGTATCTTAGTGAGCCTCACATTTACATGGAAGTGGAAAAAAAAATTGGCGGCAGCAACCAGCCCCGATTTGCAATGACTCTGGGAGCTAAGAACATCCAAGAGAGAATGAAGTGGGTATTTATCAAGTGCTTACTATGGGCCAAGGGCTCAGGGACGGAGTAGACTTAAGACAATCAGAGCGAACTTGTTGCTATCCCACACAATGCTCCTGGTTTAAAAGATAGTGAGAGTTGGCAATTCACTCCCATTTTACAGACAAGGAAATGGAAGCCCAGGGAGGTTAAGTGACTTGCTCAAGGTAACATATCTATTAAGTCCAACTAATGATTGTTTTGTTTTTTGTCTTTTTCATGGTATTTGCTAAGTGCCTACTGTGTGCCAAACACTGTTCTGAGTACTGGGGTAGATACAAGTTCATCAGGCTGGATACTATCCCTGTTCCACATGGGGCTCACAGTTTAAATAGGAGGGAGAATCCCCATTTTACAGTTGAAGAAACTGAGGCACAGAGAAGTTAAGTGTCTTGCCCAAGGTCACCCAGCAAGCAATTGGCAGAGCTGGGATTAGAACCCAGGTCCACTGATTCGCAAGCCTGTGCTCTTCCCACTAGGCCACACTGCTTTCCAAGCTGAAAGTCCCACCACTGACGGAAAAGCTGCCTGCAGACGCCACCTCCGCCTCCCCTCGCTAGACTTACCAGTCAGATACTCGAGCACGGCGGCCATGTAGACCGGGGCACCGACCCCGATGCGGTATTTGGGGTGTCCTTTCTTGATGTAGCGCAGCATCCTACCCACCGGGAAGATGACCCCGGCCTTCGCCGAGCGGGAGGTTTTGGTCGACTTCTTTTTCCCGCCCCGACTAGACATTCTGTTCGTCCTGGGTGTAGAAGGGCTCTCTGTAGAGACAGAAGGGAGAGGGGGAAAGGATGGGGGTTATATAAAAGCATTTGGATTGCTCATCGGCAGACGTTTGGAGACAGCTTTTAAATCAGGCTGAAGCGCCACTCTATTTCACAACGCTTTTAACTTGCAGTTTGACCGGGGTGGCCATCCCGTCGGTTCAGTCTGGTTTGCGGCCAGGCCACACCTTGCCGGTACCCACGTCGGGTCACTTGCTTTGAGGCCTGTTCCTTCAGGCCTTCCTTGGCACCCCCAGCTGCCGAGCTCCTGGCCTCAGACCCTGTGCCAGACTTCACGCCGACGTGGCGGGGAGGCGGGGCCATGCAGTGTGTCTGAGGCAGGTGAAGGGTTTGGGGAATCCCCCTCTCCCACCCCGGAGAATGCTCTAGTGTTGCATAAACTCTACGCTCTTCTGCAAAAGGCCCGGATGAAGGCTTCACATCATGCTGCATACCCGATGTCATGCTGTGTACGGCATTCAGTGCCACCCCTCTTCGGTCTCTGCGGGAGCCACCGTTGGCCACACTAATAGCTACGGTCAGTCACTCAAACACCACTTGGGCCACGATGCCCTACCTGCCTTTTGATGCCGTACCTCAGGAGAGAAAACTGTAGTCTCCCGGGAACCCAAAAGCCTCACTGTTAGAGACCTGACACCTGCAGCAGGGGTATTTACTGACTTTTAGATTCTCCTCTACACGTCTCTTCTCAGAGCCAAGGAAAGCGTTAAGATACTAAACAGAGTGGCTAATGCCAACTTGTTTGGCTTTTTGCTTTCCACTGCGCAGCGGCCAGTACGCGTTCTGAAGGTGGTTTACAGTTTCATTTAAGGTGAAGGTGGAACGTGCTGTACTTGAAGCTGCCCAATATACTATCCTGCAGGCGTTCTCCACGGGGTCACCTGACCTCAAAGCCCTCCTACCAATCATTCTAGGGACGGATTGTTCGCTTTGTCTCACTCCTGACCAGAGGAAGTCCACAAGGAGAAAGGTACGAGGGAAAGCCATGGATCAGAGAAGTAATAAGAAATTTTCATCTAAACAGAACTTGACTTCTAAAAGCTCAAAACCCATGGCCACCCCTCAAGATTGCCTCGCTTGCTACCCAAGAGCACAGTGGATGGAGCATGGGGATTTAGGAGGAAAAGTCCACCTCTAACCCCCTCCAGGAAATCCCAGCTAACAATAATAATAATTGTGCCCTTTTCTTTCCAGCCAAATTGCCTCTACGATGACCCTAACACCTATCATATTCCACCTTGATTACTATATCAGCCTCCTGGCTGACCTTCCTGCCTCCTGTCTCTCCCCACTCCAGCCCATACTACACACTGCTGCCGGGATCATTTTTCTTAAAAAAACCCATTCGGTCCACAGCTACCCTTTCCTCAAAAACCTCCAGTGGTTGTCCAGCCTCCTGCACATCAAACAGCAGCTCCTTGCCACTGGCTTTAAAGCAGTCAGATCACCACTTTTCCCACCTTCACAGCCTTATTAAAATTCACATCTCCTCCCTTCCCAGATTAAGCCCTGTTCCCAGATGCCTATGCACTTGGCTCTGTACCCTTTATGCTGGATAGTCACCCCATCCTCAGCGCCTCGGCACTTATATACGTATCCATAATTTATTTATATTAATGTCCGTCTCCCCCTCTACGTTGTACGCACCTCATGTCAGGGACTGGGTCTAACAGACTCTCCCACATGCTTAGTATAGTGTTCTGCACATAGTAAGCACTCAATAAATACCACTGATCGGTTAAATACTTAACTACATGCCAGGTAATATACTAAGCATTGGCATAGGTACAGGATAATCAGGTCAAATACAGTCCCTGTCCCACATGGGCATCAAAGTTTAAATAAAAAGGAGAATAAGTGTTCGATCCCTATTTTATAGATGAGGAAACTGAGGCACTGAGAACTTAAGTGACTTGTCCAAGGTCACAGCAGACAGGTAGCAAAGTTGGAATTAGAATGCAGGGCCTCCAACTCCCAGGACCAGGCTCTTTCCTCCAGGCCATAAGTATTCTCAGACTAATCCCTAACGCTATCAACCCATCAGCCTCTCCCAGCACTTGACAGATTTACACCCATCTTTAGCATTTATGGACAAATGTACAATCGGGCACTCAGCTATTTCATCCCGATTGGCACCGCTCCCTATTAAATCCATTTTTTCCTTCCGCTCCCTCGCCTTGTGACTGATCTGTGTCTGCCTGCCTCCCCCATTACAGTGTAAGCTCTTTGAGGGTAAGAGCTGGGTCATTCCCCACTGCTGATGCAACTGGTTATAGACAGCTGATTTACCACACCACGCCAGTGGGAATCTCATCGGTCCTTGCTCCCTCCCACTTAACCCACATGGCACTGGGGTGCTGGCATCAAACATGGCATAGAGCAGCCACCAAACAAAATCCCTCCATGCTGGGGATTGTGGTGACCAGGTGAGGGTGGAAAAGCACGAATCATTCAATCCCCATCCGGCCTCACTCCCACCCACAAGACCAGTGTGGGACAGAAGCACCTACCGGCCCAGAGGAACCTGCAAAACTGCTCCAAATGGAAACAAAGCCAGTGATGGAAGTGCAACTACTCTTCCCATCAAGAACTGGGTTTTGCTACTGAATTTTACAATGTTGATTTGGTCATTAGTTGTTACTTTGTATTGTTCAAGTGTCTGTTTATCTCCATTTAGATGGTTGGGGACAGGGACAATGTCTAATCTGTTTCACTTGGGGTAACTTGTGTTACTTGGGGTAACTAATTAGTTACCCCAATGGCTGGGAACATGTCTACCCATCTGTTATATTGTACACTCCCAGGCACTTAGTACAGTGCTCTGCACACAGCAAGTGCTCAATATATGTGATCGATTGATTGATGTAGCCGAACTCTAAGCTGTTTTCCCAATGCCTGGTGCAGTGTTTGGCACCCATCTGGAGCTCGTTTGCTAACCTTCCTTTGCAGTCCTGGCACTCAGAATTCCAGGAGAAAGCAAGGAGAAAGCAAACTGAATATCTGGATATGGCCAGGACCTCGCCCAAGACTGAGGCCCAAGATGGGAAAGGAAAGACTTGGCTCAAAAACAAAGGGGCAATAGCTGGGGAGGGGCAGGGAGAACAGCGCTTAGTACAGTGCTCTGCACACAGTAAGCACTCAATAAATACGATTGATTGATTGAACAGCGGTAGAAAACAGAAGGCATCACTACATTGAGAAGCAAGGGACAACTGCCTCCTAGTTCTAAGGGTTGCTCTAGAGATTCCTGAGGAACAAAGATGTAGCAAACTCTTATACATAGTATGCTCCTATAGGGCAGGGATCACATCTGTTATGTCTACTGTACTCTTCCAAATGCTTAATACAGTGCTCCACATCCACTGAGGGCTCAATTGATACCGTTGGTTGAACGACTGTTCACAAAAATCATCACAGCATCTAGAACACAGCTCTGTGCTCTGCACAGCCTCCCTTCAGATTCAGGGAGACTCAAATTCAGGGAGTGACTTGCTGGGAGACAAGCAGCATGGCTCAGTGGAAAGAGCCCAGGCTTGGGAGTCAGAGGTCATGGGTTCTAATCCCGGCTCCGCCACTTGTCAGCTGTGTGACCTTGGGCAAGTCACTTGACTTCTCTGTGCCTCAGTTCCCTCCTCTGTAAAATGGAGATGAAGACTGTGAGCCCCCCGAGGGACAACCTGGCAATCTTGTTTCCTCCCCAGTGCTTAAAACAGTGCTTGGCACATAGTAAGCGCTTAACAAATGCCATCATTATTATTATCATCATTATGATGGTGTCACAAAGTGTGGCTTGGGAGTCAGAGGACGTGGGTTCCAATCCTGGCTCCGCCAATTGCCTGCTGGGTGGCCTTGGGCAAGTCACTTCACTTCTCTGTGCCTAAGTTCCCGCATCTTTAAAATGGGGATTAAAACTGTGAAACCCACTAAGGACAACCTGATTATCCTGTATCTACCCCAGCACTTAGAACAGTGCTTGGCACATAGTAAGTGCTTAACAAATCACATTATCATTATTATTACTATGTGCCAAGCACTGTACGTAGCACTGGGGTAGAAGCAAGATAATCAGGTCAGACATTGTCTCCCGTCCTTCATTGGGCTCACCAATGCCCTCAAGGGTTATAGCCATCATCTTCTATTTCATTAGCATTATTGGGTTGCAGCAGTGGACGTGATTATTTTGGTCCATGTAACTCAGTGAAAATGCTCAGGTTTGTTTGTTTTTTTAAATGACTGAGCACACCCAAGCCGATGCCCAAGTTCCTGTTCTTCCTCCGGCTCCCCAAATTCACGAATCCTGTTGGCCTCCTGTTGGCAAAGCTTTTGGGGGTGGGAAAACACTCAATGGTATTTAATGAGTGCTTCCTGCGTGCAGACCACTGAATTAAGCTCTTGGGAAAGAACAGTACAACAGAGTTGGAAGACAAGATCCCTGCCCACAAGATGCCAGCAGCCTACAGGGAAAAATGAGTCTTGCTTCATTCATCTTTTCCCAAGTGCTCATTTGGATCAGTGCTCTGGAGTCTGTAATGCAAATATATCCTGAGTCCATCCCGACTTCTCCATCCAAGCTACCATCACGCTGTTCCGAGTGCTTATTACATTCTGTCTTGATGACTGACGTCCCTGCTTCTAAACCTCTCCCCTCTCCAGTTCATACTTCTCTCTGCTTCTGGGAAATCAACAGTCTGCTCATCTTCCTGCTCTTCAAAAACCTCCCATGGTTGCCCATCTACTTCTTTATCAGGCAGAAACTCCTCACCATTGGCTTTAAGAGGAGCAGTGTGGCTTAGTGGAAAGAGCCCAGGCTTGGGAGTCACAGGTTGTGGGTTCTAATCCCGGCTCCACCATTTGTCAGCTGTGTGACTTGGGGCAAGTCACTTCACTTCTCTGTGCCTCAGTTATCTCAACTGTAAAATGGGGACTAAGACTGTGAGCCCCACATGGGACAACCTGATTACCTTGTATCTACCCCAGTACTTGGAACAGTGCTTAGCACATAGTAAGCACTTAAATACCATCGTTATTATTATTTAAATTTAATTTAATCACCTCTCTCCCCTCCCTATTTTCAGAGCCCTATTAAAACCACATCTTTCCTAGGAAGCCTTCTCTAGCTAATCTATAACAATAACAAGTGCTATTATTGTATGATTATTATTATTATTATTATTATAATTAAGTGTTTACTATGTGCCAAGCTCTTTAGTAAACACTGGAGATAGATACAATATAAGCAGATAAGATACAGTTGCTGACCCACATGGGGCTCACAGGCTAAAGGGGAGGGAGAACAGGTATTTAATCCCGATTTTACAAATGAGATAACTGAGGCCCAAGAAGCTAAGTAACTTTCCCAGGGTTATACAGCAGGCAAGTGGCGATGGTAGCATTAGAACCCAGGTCCTCTGACTCACACACCTCCCACGCTTCTTCTCATCTCCCTACTGCATCACTTATGCATCTGAGTCCTTGCCCCCACTTAGCTCTGCAGGGAAAAATTTGAAAAACATCCCCTCCTGTTCGGATTGGTGAATGCTCAGAAAGAACCCAGGTGTTCCCAGCTCTCCCACCTGACCCTGGACCCTCCTGGGGCTGAGCTTCCTTTGGCACCCTATTTTGGGTTCATTGTGGAGGTACCAGGAGAGTACAATACAAGGAAATTACCTTGCAGACTACCAGAGATGGCAGACCCGTTCCCTTCCCATCATGACCTTAGAGTCGAGAAGACTACGTATGCATGAATGCTTTCCAACAGCTATCTACATTTAAAATATTTCATTAAACAGAGACTTACCACCCTCAGAGAAATACTAAAACTCTTCTTCAGTGACTAACCAGCACTCTTACGTTCCTCCCTATAAAATCTTCTACAACCACTTGGGAACTCACCGGACTCCCCATCTCCACAGCCCTTATGTACATATGTTTACCCTTGATTACTTCCCTTATCTGTCATTTATTTTAGTTTCTGTCCCCCTGGCTAGACTGTAAGCTCCTTGAAGGTAGGGATCCTGTCTACTAACTGTATTGTACTCTCCCAAGTATTTAGTATAGTGTTCTGTAAGAGCTTAATGAATACTATTGATTGATTCTGGGGGTGCTCAGTAAATACCATTGTTACTACTACCAATCAATGGTATTAACTGGGGAATCATTGTGTGCAGAACACTGTACTAAGTGCTTGGGAAAGTACAATACATTGAACTGATAGACGTGATCCCTGCCATCAGGAAGCTTACAATCTTGTCGGGGAGACAGACATTTAAATGCCTCAGATACATTGGGCTGCTGTATGCTTCCTACCTTCTCCCTTAGCCTTAGGTGTAATTAATATATATATATGTAGACGTATGTGTCTGTATATATACAGATATACCCACACAGGTATATATGTATATATGTTTGTACATATTTATTACTCCATTTATTTATTTATTTTACTTGTACATATCTATTCTATTTATTTTATTTTGTTAATATGTTTGGTTTTGTTCTCTGTCTCCCCCTTCTAGACTGTGAGCCCACTGTTGGGTAGGGACTGTCTCTATATGTTGCCAACTTGTACTTCCCAAGCGCTTAGTACAGTGCTCTGCACACAGTAAGCACTCAATAAATATGACTGATTGACTGACTGATTGATGTGCAGCTGGAAGGTATCTATACATCAGTATTCATTGGTATTTATTCAATGGTATTTACTGAGCACTTACTGTGTGGAGAGCACTGCACTAAGGGCTTGGGAGAGTACAGTACAGCAAAATTGGCAGACACATTCCCTCCCCACAATGAGCTTAGAGTCTAAAGGAGTATCAGTGTATGTATGAATGCTTTCCAACAGCTATCTCCATTAAAAACATTTCATTAAACAGAGACTTAACACCCTCAGAGATACAAAAACTCTCCTTCAGCACCTAAGTGGCATTCTTCTGCTCCGCCCTATAAAATCTTCTACAATGACCACTTTATGAGAACGAAAAGTTGTAATGAGAGCCGTAAAAACAGGTTTTAAAACACAACCATGAATAGAAATTAAATTTAATTTAACCTGCATTTTCCCTTCTATGCCATCTTTTGTCCACACAGCCAACCAACAGCTTTGGAATGCCCACATGTTTCTCCAATTGAGTCCCATTTGGCCAAGAGCGGCCAGGAGCCGATATGCGCGGTTGCGATTTCCTGATCATCAGCTATCACGGGGCCACGAGGAAATGCAAACATTTTAGTGCCCTCTTGCAGCTACAAATGGGGGCATCTGCCTCACTTTGAAAAGGATGGCAGAATCTGAATCTGGGCTCAAAAGACTGTCTGCCGGTTGCAGTGGTTTTGAGCCACTTCTGTGGTATGGCTGGTATTGCTCTTCGGCACGATCCATGGGCAAGCAGGTCTGTGGTGAGGGACTTCCTTTATGGGGTTCCCCAGCTCCCCCAAGGGAACAAAATGATTTGCGTGTCAGATGCCCGCAATGAGGCTGTAATCTCAGTGGACCCCACAATCACTGGGCTAGGAGGGTCCTCAAGGCTATGGTATTGAACTCCTCTGCCTTAAGGAAGGATTGCCCTGAAGCCAGAGCAGGGAGGATTCTCTCCCTACTTAAATTTGTCAAGGGATAGAGATTGTAAGACTCCTACGCATCGCTTACTCCCAGGGCTCAGCCCTCTGCCAAATTGAAAACATCTCCTCTTATAGTAGCAGATCTACTGGCTCTTGTCCTCATCAGCGACGGGCTTCTCGGGGCCAACGTAGAACGATCCACCACTGGAGCAATCAGCAGGGCAGTGGTATTTACTGAGCGCTTACCATGTGCAAAGCCCGGTACTAAGCACTTGGTTAAGTATGATACAACAGAGTTGGTAGACACTTTCCCTGCTCAAAACAAGCTTACAGTCTTCAGGAGGAAACATTAAACAATATAAATAATTTACATTATGCCATTTATAGAGCATCTTCTTAAATGCCACCAGTCCCACCCTCAGGATCCCAAAGGTGGCCAGAAGCCTAGGATCACGATGGTGGGACAAGATTATGGTGTGAGAGTTAGCGTTTGGAGATATTCTGGGTGATGACCGGTACCTGGAGGTACAGCAGGAACAGGTATCAACTTACCCCACATGACACCGGAGTGCTGGCATCAAACATGGCTTAGAGCAGCCACCAAACAAAATCCTGCCGTGCTGGGGATTGTGGTGACCAGGTGAGGGTGGAAAAGCACGAATCACTCAATCCCCATCCGGCCTCGCTCCCTCCCACAAGACCAGTATGGGACAGAAGCACCTACCGGCCCAGAGGAACCTGCAAAACTGCTCCAAATGGAAACAAAGCCCGTGATGGAAGCGCAACTACTCTTCCCACCAAGAACTGGGTTTTGTTACTTAATTTTACAACGTTGATTTGGTCATAAGTTGTTGTTCTGTATTGCTCAAGTGTCTGTTTACCTCCATTTAGAAGGTTGGGGATGGGGACAATGTCTAATCTGTTTCACTTAATAATAATAATAATAATAATGGCATTTATTAAGTGCTTACTATGTGCAAAGCACTGTTCTAAGCACTGGGGAGGTTATAAGGTGATCAGGTTGTCCCTCGGGGGGCTCACAGTCTTAATCCCCATTTTACAGATGAGGTAACTGGTCCAGAGAAGTTAAGCGACTTGCCCAAAGTCACACAGCTGACAATTGGCGGAGCCGGGATTTGAATCCCTGACCTCGGACTCCAAAGCCAGTGCTATTTTCACTGAGCCACGCTGCTTCTCACTCACTTCATTCACTTGTAATGAGTTACCCCAGTGGCTTGGCAAGGTGTTCTGGTAACTTAATAAATGCATCACTACTACTACAGTGTGACACACAGTGCGCGTACGGCAGGCACTGTGGGTCAGGGGGTGGAGAACAACACAGAGACCAATCAATGAATGGAACTGAGCATTTACGGGGTGCAGAGCACTGTACTGAGCACTTGGGTGAGTGCGGTACAATGGAGTTGCAATAACCTAACCTCCCTTCTCTCCTTTTCCAGCCTAGCCCACATGCTCGGCTCCTCTGGTGCTAATATCTGGCCTGGCCTGGAATGCCCTCCCTCCACAAATCCCCCAAACTAGCTCTCTTCCTCCCTTCAAAGCCCTACTGAGAGCTCACCTCCTCCAGGAAGCCTTCCCAGACTGAGCACCCCCCTTTTTCTCTCCTCCTCCTCCCCTCCCCATATGCCCCCCTCCCCACCTCCCCTCCCCACAGCACTTGTGTATATTTGTACACATGTATTACTCTATTTTATTAATGATGTATATATATATAGCTATAATTCTATTTAATTTGATGGTATTGATACCTGTCTACTTTTATTTTGTTGTCTGTCTCCCCCTTCTAGACTGTGAACCCATTGTTGGGTAGGGACTGTCTCTAGATGTTGCCAATCTGTACTTCCCAAGCATATTCCCAATGAATAACGGTTACTGAAGGTCACAGAAGCACCCTGGGATCCATTTGAGTAGAAACTTTTTTAAAAAACCCATTCATTCATTCATTCAATCGTATTTATTGAGCGTTTACCATGTGCATAGCACTGTACTAAGCACTTGGGAAGTACAAGTTGGCAACATATAGAGATGGTCCCTACCCAACAGCGGGCTCACAGTCTAGAAGGGGGATAGTATATACATACATATATATTCATTCATTCATTCAATCGTATTTATTGAGCACTTACTGTGTGCAGAACACTGTACTAAGTGCTTGGGAAGTACAAGTTGGCAACATATAGAGACGGTCCCTACCCAACAGCGGGCTCACAGTCTAGAAGGGGGAGACGGACAACAAAACATATTAACAAAATAAGAAAAATAGAATATGTAAATATGTACAAGTAAAATAAATAGAGTAATAAATCTGTACAAACATATATACAGGTGCTGTGGGGAGGGGAAGGAGATAGGGTGGGGGGGATGGGGAGGGGGAGAGGAAGGAGGGGGCTCAGTCTGGGAAGGCCTCCTGGAGCAGGTGAGCTCTCAGTAGGGCTTTGAAGGGATATATATATATATACATTTTAGAATTGCAGAGTCCTACATACTGCCGGACCAGAAAATTGGTAGCTGACACCAGGAAAGCTGTAAAATTTAGGTCAGGTAATATTAGCAAGAGACTGCAATTATCCTCACCCACACTGGCTGAAAGATGAATAAGACAGATGGAAATCAGATCCTTGGATAAAATATTGGTTTTTTGGGTCAATAATAATAATAATAATAATAATAATAGCATTTGTGAAGCGCTTACTATGTGCAAAGCACTGTTCTAAGCGCTGGGGAAGGTACAAGGTGATCACTCTGTCCCACGTGGAGCTCACAGTCTTAATCCCCATTTTACAGATGAGGTAACTGAGGCTCAGAGAAGTTAAGTGACTTGCCCAAGGTCACACAGCAGACATGTGGGGGGGAGCTGGAATTAGAACCCATGACCTCTGACTCCAAGCTCGTGCTCTTTCCACTGAGCCATGCTGAAAACAGGAACTAGGACTCTGGAACACTAATAATAATAATGATGATGGCATTTGTTCATTCATTCATTCGATCGTATTTATTGAGCACTTACTGTGTGCAGAGCACTGTACTAAGCGCCTGGGAAGTACAAGTCGGCAACATATAGAGACGGTCCCTACCCAACAACGGGCTCACAGTAAAGCACTTACTATGTGCAAAGCACTGTTCAAAGCGCTGGAGGGGGATACAGGGTGATCAGGTTGTTCCATGTGGGGCTCACAGTCTTAATCCCCATTTTACAGATGACGTAACTGAGGCACAGAGAAGTTACATGACTTGCCCAAGGTCACACAGCTGACAATTGGTGGAGCAGGGATTTGAACCCATGACCTCTGACTTCCAAGCCCGTTCTCTTTCCATTGAGCCACGCTGCTTCTCTGACTAGACTATACGCTCTTTGAAGACAAGGATTGTGTCTTCCAACTAGTGTACTGAACTCTCCCAAGTGCTTAGTACAGTGCTACACGCATGGCAAGCGTTCCATAAACACAACTGATTGGTTGACTGGTATAAGTAGTCACCAACAGCATTCACTGAGCACCTAATGTGCACTGTTCCAGGAAATTGGGAACATACAAGTAAAAGAGTGGCTCTGCCCTCAAGGAGCTTAAAATCTAACAGGGGAGACAAGCACACATAAATGGCCAAACTTACAAAAATGTAATAGCCAGCATGGAAAGAAGAACGTGATGGATTTAATTCTGAGGAATTGTCGGGTGGAACAGAGTGTTGGGATAAAACCTGATCGAGTCACCACGCAAAAGGGATCCTACAACTTGATCGAACTTAACAATCTTCCCAAAGTGGGGAAGATGGGGTGGAGGGAAGAGGGATGCAAAAAGACCAACGCAAGAATATTCAACTGCAGAAAAGAAAAATGATGCAATGATGGCCTTCACTAGAGAGGCTTGGAAAGAAGCAGCTCAAATTACCACTCAAGACATCCCAGTGGAGAGGTTCTGAAGGGTCCGTGACAGGGGTGCGACGTGCATATGAGGCATTTGATCGGCTTAAAATCTGCCTGGGCGGCCTGGCGATTCTACTGATCCTGAGGCCAAGGGGGATGAACCACGATCCAACATGGTGCCACCCCTCACCTCCCGCCAGCCACATGATGAGATCTGATGCCAGCCTTGTGCCCACCCACACTGGGTTGGGCAGTGGCCACAGCATTCCCTGCATCCACCTGCGGCTGGCCCTAGGGGATGTAGTTTTTGAATAAAAGCGAAAACACCCAAGAGGCGCCTTACAGGTGCTTTCCTGCTTTCCGGCCTGACAAACGGGGAGACGGACCTCAGGTGGGATAAACCCCCGGACAGCATGAACCCTCCCCAGGAGCCAATACAGAGTCAATCAATCAATCGTATTTATTGAGCGCTTACTGTGTGCAGAGCACTGTACTAAGCGCTTGGGAAGTACAAGTCGGCAACACATAGAGACAGTCCCTACCCAACAGCGGGCTCACAGTCTAGAAGGGGGAGACAGAGAACAAAACCAAACATACTAACAAAATAAAATGAAAAATATATACAAGTAAGATAAATAGAGTAATAAATATATACAAACTTGCTCTTTCCGTTTGCACAAAAAGGGACCCCTTCTCTTTCCCCTGGCCCAGCAATGGATGCGTACAGATGCATCTCCCTCCACCTACCTGGACTGGCGGAAATACCAACAGCAGCTCTCTATGACCAGTGAGGAGAGCTCTGGCTCCCACAGTTCCAGTTAGACTATAAGCTCACTGTGAGCAGGGACTATATCTGTTCATTGTTTTATTGTACTCTCTCAAGCGCTTAGTACAGTGTAGAGCACACAGTAAGCTCTCAATAACTAGGGCTGACTGAATGACTAGTGGTAGATGCAGCAGCTGGCAGGGAGAGCCACTGGCTGAGGCGGCCCAGACTGGGGTCTCCCCTGCCCCTGCCACGGGGGTCAATTCCAGGTTCACCCGCACATGTTTTGGTGGAAACCTTGCCCCTGCTTCATCGCGATTCACTCCTCCCGAGCTTCACAAAAAGTCCCACCTCCCTTCTCCCCGGCACCATCCCCTGCTTAGATCGGGTGATCTGCTAAACTTACGAGAAGATCAGTCATTAGCTATCCTCTTGATAGATTTTGCCTGAATAATATTTCGTAGAGCAAAATGTACCACCGCCCCTGTCCTGAAGGCAGGAGGCAATGTGAGACTGCAGAAAACAAGAGGGGTCAGGACTGGCGAGGAAGATTTGGGAATCACGCCTGTAGAGATGGTAGTTGATTGAAGCTGAGGGAGTGAATGAGTTCTCTAAGGTAGTGGGGATAAGAAGGGGACCCAACAGGAGGGATTCCAACAGTTCAAGGTGGGAGGCAGACAAGGAGCCCACAAGACAGACCGAAAAGGAACAGTCAGAGAGATAGGAGGAGAACCAGCAGAAGACAGTGTCAATGAAGCCAAGGCTAGATAATGTTTCCAGGAGAAGGGATCGGTCCACAGGATGGATTAGAGGTCGTTGGATTTGGCAAGAAGGTCATCGGTGACCTTAGAGAGGGCATGGTGACACCCCCCCCCCCCCAAATATCAGGATGCCCACCAGCAGGGCAACGTCACCCAGTTCCTCCAATCATCCCACTGTCCCTGGCAGAGAAGACAAAGTCCTGAGCTGGAGAGATCTATGGTCTGCTGTAGCAGTGGCCCGGCAGGGCTCAGTTCTCATGGTGCAGTCAGCTGAAGCATATGAAAGAATGAAGGAGTCTCAAGATGACTTTTCAGGGAAAGCTCAGCAGTGGAACCCACTGCAGAGGAAGAGGTACGTTCTTATACGTTTCCCTCAAGCCACCTCTGGAGCGTGCTCCACTGACACCGAGTGCTTAGGTTCTTGAAGCCCGAGCTGGCTCTGCTACTCTCGCTCTGTCTTTTGAGGACAAGGGCACTACTGTAGCAAAGAGGGATCATCTGTAGGGTAAAGCTGCTTTAACTAACGCCAAACTACCGGCATCCACCACCATGGACACGGGCTGCGGGCGCCTGGGGACCTCTTGCCTCGGCCTCTCCACGCATCTCAGAAGACACTGGAGATGGAAGAAATCGGGCTCACCCATGGTTCTCCTTAGAAGGCTCCTTCGTTGATTTCATGCTTTCTTGGTAAATTCAACTCAGAACGGCAAGAAATTCTCCCTACTTCCCTCCCTTGAACTTTCTCTTCTCCAAACTATCTTCAAAAGCACCTTAAGCTTCACCCCTTCCCCAGTCCCGGCACGCTTATGTAATCTCCATCGGTAGTTCATTTTAATGTCTGCCGCCCTCTCTAGTCTATAAGCTCCTTGTGGGCAGGGATCATCAACACCTGCCTCTTTGCTATTGTACTCTCCCAGGCAGTCAGTACATTGCTCTGCACACTGTAAGGGCTCAATAAATACTGTTGATTGACTGACTGAAAACCAAGGCCAGCCATAGCTAGAACAATCTTTCTGCTCAGAGGCGATGCTCCTGACTGTGAGATGAGGCGGAAAAGCCTCCTGCTCTTTGTTCTTGTGCCACATGATGGAGGTTCCCCAGACGTGGTCATCGCCAAGCTTGAGGAGTAGTACAGTGCTCTGCCCACAGTGAGTGCTCAATAAATACCACTGACTGATGGTGAGGCGGGCTGGGCTTCGGGCACCTCTTCTAGTCTCCGTCCTACTTGGGGTGACCTGTGCTTCACCAAATAGTGCCATTTGCCTGTTGCGTGACTTTGGGCAAGTCATTTAATATCTTCATGCCTCAGTCTCCTTAATCTGGACAAGGGGAATTCGACACTTGCCTTCCCTCTGACTTAGACTGTGAGCCCCATGTGGGACAGCGACTGCGTCCAACCTGATTGACTTGTATCCCCCCACCGCTCTAAGTACAGTGCTTGGCACACGGAAAACGCATAACAAATACTACAATTATTATTATTTCACCCAGACACCCAGAACATTGCATGGGCCATTGCTGCCTCATCCGCAAACGAACCATCAATGGCCAAAGCCACCCATTGGCATAGGACTTTCCTCGGGGAGAGGATAGCCCCCAGTCAACAGGCCATGCAGTTGACTTGACTTTACTGGAAAACCAGCAGTGATGACTGTAGAGAGCCATCAGCTTCCCTCTCCAAGGGGGCTAGTATCAACTACCTAATAAATCCTTGTATTTGAAATTCATCTTAATTTCAACCTTCAGTCTGCTCTCTCTCTCAGCTCTTTCATTCATTCAATCGTATTTACTGAGTGCTTACTGTGTGCAGAGCACTGTACTAAACTCTCCTCTGGATTCCTCCAACCTTTTCATGTTTCTCCACATAGTGATGCCCAGAATTTACCAGTGTTCAATGTTAATTGTGGTTATTGAGCACCTACTGAGTGTCATGTACTGTATTCAATACTTGAGAAGCACGGTGGCATAATAGAAAGAGCCCGGGCCTGGAAGCCAGAAGACTTGGGTTCTAATCCCAGCATTGCCACTTGTTCACTGTGCAACTTTGGGCAAGTCACTTCACTTCTCCGTGCCTCAATTACCTCATCTGTAAAATGGGGATTAAGACTGTGAGCCCCATGTGGGACAGCGACGGTGTCCAACCTGATTAGCTTCTCTCTACCCCAGAGTTTATTACAGTGCCTGGTACATAGTAAACCTTTAAATACCATTTTTCAAAAACCAGACACGTGAAACATGGAAGAAAACAGCCCACAATGAGGGCAGACAAATTAGGGACAAATAATATTAGAGTAAATATTATTTATAAACAGAGTGAGCAGGGCTTTAAATGCTCCGATCAGGGTAGTCTCTGGATCTTGTAACCTAGAATCACGTGCTCAGGTTCAAACAGCACAGCAGAGAAGCAGCGTGGCTCAGTGCAAAGAGCCCAGGCTTGGGAGTCAGAGGTCGTGGGTTCTAATTCCGGCTCTTCCGCTTGTCAGCTTCTCCGCTTTGGGCAAGTCACTTCACTTCTCTGGGCCTCAGTTACCTCATCTGTAAAATGGGGATTAAGGCTGTTGAGCCTCATGTGGGCCAACCTGATCACCCTGTATCCTCCCCAGCTCTTAGAACAGTGCTTGGCACATAGTAAGTGCTTAACAAATGCTATCATCATCATCATCATCATCAAAATAGCCACCAGCTATTCTTCACAGCTGTACAATACGAAACAGACAAATGGGAAAGCTCACTCTATGTTTAAGATACTGAGCTGCAGGGAATTCCTTGGTCGCCGGGAGCGAATGGTTCTAGTTGGCATATGGCAGAGAAAGCAGAATCAGTAGACAGACTGTCCGCATGACAAGGAACGTTCATGTCACGTTCAACTCTCTGAAGCAGAGTACCAGAAGCATGACCCAAATGCAAATCCGAACTCTTTCATGTTGCCAAAAGCTCCACGCATGGTGTCCCATGTCTCCAAAGCCTGTAGTTCCCCTTCAACGCCCTCCCCAGCCCCACCCCCTCCAAAACACACACACACACACACACACACACACACACACACACACACACACTTTGCACATTTGGGGAAAAGACGCAGCATCTTTCATTCTACATTAGCCCTCAGCTCCGATTTCAAATGTCATCTGGTCAGAGGTTGAATTTAAGAAACGATGAATAAAGGAGTTAACTGAGGCTGCCAACAGGCAACTTCATATTTTGCACAGTTCCTCTCCTCTTACACTACAAGTCTTGAGCACTGAATCAGTCTCGGAAAATAACCTCAATTTGGAGGTCTTAATTCCCACATCTTTTGAAAGGCGGCAGCATGGAATAGGAGAAAGAACATAGGGTCTGGGCATCAGAGGATCTGGGGTCCAGTCCTGGCTTTGCCACTGGCCTGTTGTGGGACTCTGGGCAAACGACTTACCCTTTCTGAGCCTCAGTTTCCCCATCTGGAAATGGGGAAAAACGATCCTATCTCACTGGAATGGAGTGTCGACAAAAATGGGAGAAGTAACCTGAAAGCACTAGGTAATCTTCAAGGCAGCAGCATCATTGTAAACACACAAATCACAACGCTGCTCTAGCTTTCCTTGGCTCTACACAACCCAACATGGCTGAATGTCTACTTCTATACTTAGAGGAAGACCGCAAATTTCCTTATTTCCCTGTAGACTGCAAACTCGTCGTGGGCAGGGATCGCGTCTACCAACTCTTTGCATTGTACTCTCCCAAGCGTTCAGTAGCTATGAACCACTGACTGACCGTAGGCGAGCTCTGCTACTGTCACCTCGAGGGCAGCAAGTAGGCACAACAATCAGGAATTAGAAGCTCCAGGATGCTATTGCAAGGAACCTGGAAAATCTTGGACTTTCCCTGCATTTAGAATGAAGGGAGGGTGTATGTACCCTTTGCAGCATGTTGAACACAAGCAATCAGCAATGGACAAGGAGACATTTTCTTACAGCTACTAACTGTGGTCAGCAAAATTCATTTATACCCTGGGGGCGGGGAATTATAGATGCCTCTGGGCCCCTTAGGACACTACCAAATTTCAAAAGACCTAATGCTGAAGAAGGAGTTTATGTCTGACGGACTGTATTCCAGGGTTTATAAAGCAGCCGGTGCACAGTCAGCAGCCAATAAATACTAAATAATGAATAAATAAATATTGATGGATCAGAACAACCCTAACAGAGAAGTTAACTTAGTTACAGGTCAGGTTTTTCACTTGGATACCCTGATCTGCTGGAAAATTCACTCTAAACCCACAGATGAGGTCAAAACCAAGCAGCTGACTCCCACCTTTTCAAAAGGTTCTAGTTAATCCTTCCACTTCTCTGTGCCTCAGTTTCCTCATCTGTAAAATGGGGATTAAAATACCTGTTTTCCTTTCCTCTTAGACCATGAGCTCCACGTGGGACAGGGACTGTGTCCAACCTGATAATTTTGTATCTACCCTAGCACTTAGTACAGTTCTCGGCACATAGTAGGCATATTTTGAACCTTTAATGAACACCAAAATTATCTCTATGAATGGGAGGCACTATATTGTATTCTCCCAAGCACTTAGTATAGTACTCTGCACACAGTAAGTGCTCAGTAAATAAGACTGACTGACTTTGCAGTCCAAGAAATGAGGGTATGGTAAAAAAAAAAAAAAAAGGGGGTGAGGGCTGAGCTGAGGCAAAGCAAAGACTGATGTTTTCAGGAATTACATGCAGCACGTTGGTCTGAGGAGACAGAAATTCCTGGCTGTTGAATTGGACAACCCTAAGAGCCGAGGGAAACATACTCAACTCAGGCAGAACATGTGCTTTTATCTGAGTCTTGTCCAGAACTTGGCAGCAAAATGAGGGAACATTCTTCTGTCTGTCTGGAAACATGGTTGCACGCACACATGCAGGTGGCTTCGATCAATCCATCAATAGCATTTATTCAGCGCTTACTGCATGCAGGGCACTGTATTAAGCGCTTGGGAGAGTACAACACAACAACAGACACATTCCCTGCCCACAACAACCTTACAGTCTAGACGGGGAGACAGACTTTAAATGAATACATTATGGGTACGATGCATAAGTGCGGTGGGGCTGGAGGCTGGCGTGTTGAGTAAAGGGAGCAAGACAGGGTGACGCAAAGGGAGTTAGAAGAGGAAATGAGGGTTTAGGCGAGGAAGCCCACTTGGAGGAGACGTGCCTTCAGTAAGGCTTTGAAGGTTGGGAGAGTACCTGTCTAGTGGATATGAAGAGGGAGGGTGTTCCAGGACAAAGGCAGGACGTGGGCAAGAGGCTGGTGGTGAGATAGACGAGACTGAAGTATAGTGAGTAGGTTGGCATTAGAGAGGGAAGTGTGCGGGCTGGGTTGGAGTAGGAGAGTAGTAAAGTGAGGTAGGAGGGGGCTAGGTGATTGAGGGCTTTAAGGCCAATGGTGAGGAGTTTCTGGTCGATGAGGAGGTGGATGGACAATCACTGGAGGCTCTTCAGGAGTGGGGAAATACCAACTGAACGTTTTTATAGAAAAATGATCCGAGCAACAGAGAACCGGAGAGGGGAGAAATAGGAGGCAGGGAGGTCAACAAGGAGGCTGATACGGTAATCAATGTGGGATACGATAAGTGATTGCATTAACGTGGTAGCAGTTTGGATGGAGAGGAAAGGGAGGATTACAGCGACGTGAAGGTCGAAATGACAGGATTTAGTGATGGACTGCATACGTGGGTTGAATGAGAGAGGGGAGTCAAGGATAACGCCAAGGTTACAGGCTTCTGAGACAGGAAGGATGGTGGTGCCATCTACAGTGATGGGAAAGTCAAGGGGAGGACAGGGTTGGGGTGGGAAGATAAGTTCAGTTTTAGACACGTGAAGTTTGAGGTGACAGCAGGACAACCAAGCAGAGATGTTTTGAAGGCAGGAGGAAATGGGAGACTGCAGAGTGGGAGAGAGATCGGGGCTGGAGATGTAGATTTGGGTATCATCTGCACAGAGGTGGTAGTTGAAGCCATGGGACCGAATGAGTTCCCCAAGGGAATGGGTGTAGATAGAGAATAGAAGGGGACCCAGAACTGAACCTTGAGGGACCACCAAAGTTAGGGGGTGGGAGGCAAAGGAGGAGCCTATGAAAGAGATTGAGACTGATCGACCAGAGAGATAGGAGGGCCAGGAGAGGACGGTGTCAGTAAAACCGAGGTTAAATAAGGTTTCCAGAAGAAGGGGTTGGTTAACAGTTCATGTCAAAGACAACTCAAAGGTCAAGGAGGATTAAGATGGAGTAGAAGACATTGGATTTGCCCAGAAGGAGATCATCCGGGACCTTTGGGAGGGCAGTTTCTGTGGAGTGAAGGGGACGAAAGCCAGATTGGAGGGGGTCAAGGAGAGAATTGGAGGAGAAGAACTTGAGACGGCGGGTGCAGACAACTCAAGGAGTTTGGAGAGGAATGGTAGGAGGGAGATGGGGCAATACCTGGAGGGAGCTGTGGGGTCAAGGGAGGGTTTTTTCAGGGTAGGGGAGACATAAGCATGTTTGAAACCGGTGTGGAAGACGCCACTGGAGAACAAACAGTTGAAGATGGTGGTCAGGGAGGGAAGAAGGGAGTGGCAAGTGTTTTGATAAGGTATGAAGGGATGGGGTTGGATGCATAGGTGGAGGGGTGTATTTTGAGAGAAGGCAGGAGATCTCCTCTCGAAATATTTCTGGGAAGAATGGGAGAGTTGAAGTTTCGCTTTTTTCAATAAAGTAGGTAGCCAGGTCATTAGGAGCAAGGAATGGGGAAGGCAGGAGACAGGGTATCTGAGGAGGGAGTTAAATATCTGGAACAACGGGCGGGGGTAATGGGTATGGGTGTCAGTTTTGCCGGGCAGAGTTAAAGCATGCAAGGATGAACTTCAGGTGGATGAGGTCGGCCTGATATCTAGATATCTGATATCCGGCTCATGCACAAGAGTGAGGGAGGCGGACTGGGGAGGTGATCCAGGGCTGTGGGTTAGTGGTACAAGACTGCCGAAAGGACAGGGGAGCGAGTGCATTGAGTTCAGGAGGGAGGGTGGTACTGAGGGTGTCAATTCGGTCATAAGGGAAGGTAGTTTGGGGATGGAGGCTAACTAGGGAGTGATGACTTGAAAAAATTGGATGGGGCCTAAAGATCAGAGGTCTCTGTGGGGGAACGGGACAGAACTGCAGGGAGGAGGTGTGTGGGAGAGAAGACAGGGGAGGAGGTTGTGGTCAGAAAGAGAGATTTCAGAGTTGGTGAGGATAGGGATTGAACAGTGACTAGAAATAATGAGATCAAGTGTGTATCCAAGTTGGCGACAGAGTGAGTGCTACGCGGTGAATCTTAACAAAATGTTCTACAAGAACGTAGCCACTGTGGTATACAATTGGGTGTATTTTCCTCTGGTTTCTGGCTTGTCAGATATCTGGGTCTGACATTGCCCTCTCCCGGTTCTCCTCCGAAGCCTCCTTCATTGGCTCCTCCCCTGCCTCCCATCCTCTAACTGTGGGAGTCTCTCAGGGCTTAGCTCTGTGGCCCTTTCTATTCTCCATCGACATCCACTCCCTTGGAGAACGGATTTGTTTCAACTACTACCTCAATGCTGACGATTCCTAAATCTACCTCTCTAGCCCTGACTTCTCTTCAGTCTTGCATTTCCTCCTGCCTTCAGGACATCTCTACTTGGACATCCTGCCGACGACTCAAACTCAACATGTCCAAAACAAAACTCTTCATCTTCCCTCCCAAACTCTCTCCTCTCCATGACTTTCCCATCACTGTGGACAGCACCATTCTCCTTCTCACCACAACCTTGGCATTATCCTTGACTGACCTCTCTCCTTCAACTCAAAACATTCACTCAGTCACCAGATCCTGTCAGTTCTATTTTTACATCTTCATATTCTAACCCCTCCAAACTACCACCACACTAGTCCAAGCACTTATACCAGACCCCACCTCAACTACTGCATCAGTCTGCCTCCAACTTTTCCATTCCTTACTTCTCTTTGCTACTTGAAGGATTAAAAAAAAAAGAGCTCTGCACACATCTCCCCACTTCTCACAAATCTCCAATGGTTGCCCATCCATCTCTGCACAAAGCAGAAACTCCTCACTACTGGCTTCTCCCACTCTATCCCATAACCACAATTATTATTATTATGCAAGCTCATCGTTGGCAAGGATTGCATCTACCATTTCTATTATTCTCCAAAGCACTTAGTACGGTGCTCTGCACAAAGCGCTTAATAAATACTATTGATGGAAGGCATTCAATCAGCTCTCTCCTAACCCCTCTTCCACTATAACACAGCCTTTATGCTTTGCTACTCATAACTCCATACTCATAACCTACTGGGCCACAATTTCATCTCCACTGCTTACATAATAATAATAATAATAATAACTGTGGTACTAGTTAAGTGCTTACTATGTACCAGGCACTGTACTAAATGGTAGGGTGGATGGATACAAGCAGATCGGGTTGGACACAGTCCCTGTCCCATGTGGGGCTCTCAGTCTCAATCCCCATTTTACAGATGAGGTAGCAGAGGTACGGAGAAGTGAAGTGAGGTGACTTGCCCAAGGTCCCACAGCAGACAAGTGGCAGAACTGGGATTAGAACCCATGACCCTCTGACTCCCAAGCCCGTGGTCTCTCCACTACACCATGCTGCTTCTACACAATCCTCCCTCCTTTCTGGAACTCCTTTTCCCTTCATATCTAAGAGACCAGAACTCTCCCCATCTTTAAAGCCTTACCAAAATCATATGTCCACCAGGAAGCCTTCCCTGGCTAATCTCTCATCTCCCCACTCTACTCTCCCTCCCTTCTGAGAGGCCTACGCACTTGAGGCCATACCCCCTAAGTACGTTAAGACCCCATCCCAACCTCTATCCCACTTATGTACATATCCTTATGCTCCATGGCTTCCCTTATCGGTAGCTAGATTGTAAGCTCCTTTAGGGCAGCAGGGATCGTCTCTACCTACGCTATTGTACTGCCTCAAACACTTAAGCACTCAAACACTGAAGCAGCGTGGCTCAGTGGAAAGAGCCCGGGCTTTGGAGTCAGAGGTCATGGAAATCCTGGCTCCGCCACTTGTCAGCTGTGTGACTTTGGGTAAGTCATTTAACTTCTCTGGGCCTCAGTTACCTCATCTGTAAAATGGGGATCGTGAGCCCCCTGTGGGACAACCTGATCACCTTGTAACCTCCCGAGCGCTTACAACAGTGCTCTGCACATTGTATACGCTTAATAAATGCCATTATTATTAGATTATTCTTCTTAATACAGTGCTCTGCATAAAACAAGCACTCAACAAAAACCATTCATTGATTGGGAATCACAAACATAATTGTCCTCTGCTAAAGGCAGGCCACTGAGGCTCAGAACGGTTTAGGATTTGCCCAAGGTCACACGCGATGATGAACAGCAGATTCAGAAAAGGTTTCTAGCTTCTGACTGCCTACTTCAGGCTTTACGGCAGTCAAGGAGGTGGGCTGAAACGGCCGCAGCCAAGACACCTCACCCTGTCTCTCACCACTCTGCTATCCTATATAAACCCAGTCTTCCGAATCCAATAGCTCACCTCCCCCATCCGGTTTGAATTGCACCGCCTTGATCTGGGCAGTCCCTACTGCGGAGCTCTAACAGCCCAAAAGGGTCAATTGCGAACTTCAGTTAGCCATCACATATTAGTAATGAATAAAGAGCTCCTTAAGCCTAATCACGGCACCTATTGAGAAGCAGCGGGGCTCAGTGGAAAGAGCGCGGGCTTGGGAGTCAGAGGTCACAGGTTCGAATCCTGGCTCCACCACTTGTCAGCTGTGTGACCTTGGGCAAGCCACTTAACTTCTCTGTGCCTCAGTTACCTCATCTGTAAAATGGAGATTAAGACTGTAAGCCCCACGTGGGACAACCTGATCACCTTGTATCCCCCAAGCGCTTAGAACAGTGTTCTTTGCACATAGTAAGTGCTTAACAAATACCATCATTATTATTATTATTATTATTCAGGTGGCAATAGCCCCGCTCCCTCCCCTCCCTGAACCCACCAACCGGGATGGCTGATTCTTGGCCAATGGTGGGAAGAATATATATTAGGAATTGCTGTCCCAGGATAATGGTCTCAAGTTGGGGGAGACCCACAAGCACGTCATCAGTCTTCCCTCAATCCCAGTCCCCACAACAAATCCGAGCCCTTTAATTCCAGAGCGTGAGATGCTAATCCTATTAATAACATTCTCTTCCACTCATTTCCATCCTACAAATGTTTAACAATGTGACTCCTGTCACCTCCCGGGAGGTAGCAGGATACGGTACAATAACCATCTCTCACTGTGCTGTTGGGGGTAAAGGCATTTTGATTGATTGGCAGATGAGGGCAACCAATCAGAAATGTGATCTGGGCCCATTCATAAAAGCACCACTTGGAAGTGCGCTGGATTCTCTTTAGAGTATCCTTCCTAGAGGAATGTTGAGTGAAAGTGCCATCAGCTTTCCCTAGGGTTATCTCAGATACCAGATCCTAAGAGGGAGGCACAATAAAGGAAAAACTCAGCGGGAAAGCCCTCTCATGCCTACGTACTTGATTTCTGGGTTTCATCAGAGAAGAGGAATCCCGCCAAAGAGAGCTGCTCGATTCATTTGTTACCCTCCCTTCAGTTAAGAGAAATCAGGTTCCTTCCTGAAATTATGCAAGGCAAGGGGCTCTGTCAAGTGATCCACTGAGCTAGTGACAAGGGAGTCTCACACTTGGAGGTCGCACATATTTTGGAATGACTGTCTCAACTTTGATTTCCCCAGGTACCAGATGATAGGCAAGCACTAGCCCCTGACTGGATCCTGGCAATAACAGTTATCTGCTCTGGCAAACCGCCCCAAATACTTAGTAAGACATTCAAATATAGCTCCATAGTTCTGACAATGATGAGAACTGACAGTCAACAAAAAAAAAAGAAAAACTTCCTTTAGCATGCTTAGGGGTAACACTCAGAATGAAAGATGAATACTATTATTGACAGATCTAGAGAGAAGTACCTTAGAGTCGGTCTTTCTTAGGGAAGTTTTCAGGTATTTGTGACCTTTAAAGGTGGATAAGGGAGGCAAGATCAGAGGCCACAGAAACACCGAGCAGCACGTTAACCTGCCCAATTTTCTTTTTAAAGCATTACCAAATAACTTGTTCCTACACATTCTGGCATTTGCAATTCTATAGCGTTCAGTTCCTCTTTTTTTTTCCCCCATACCATCAATAAAATGACCATCTTTTCCGGTTGACTAGACCTTTCTGACACCTGAGAAACCTTAACTTGGTCTCAACCTTTTTTCGGTCACAATAAAGCCTCCTCCGCATAGCACCTGATGGCAATATCTACAAACCTGCATCCCGGGTGGGGCAAACCTGCTTCTGCAGACAGCGGATGAATTAAGGAGAACAGGGCAGCGATTTGGAGAATGGCAACATTCTTTTTAACGCACCTACTGAGCACAGCTGGAGGAATTGGACAGAGTAAAAATGCGAGGAGGATTGCGGGGAGCCGAAATGTTCAGGAAATGTTTCCATGGAGTCTGTGATGGGGTTTCCTATGCATTGTTAAGGGAGTGGGGAAAAAAGGAAAGTGATCCATTTCAGGGAATTAAAGGAGACAACTTTCAAAGGCAATCACTCAGTGGTATTGCTTGAGCACCAAACACTAGTCAAGTGCACAAGAAGCAAGACATACATCACTAGTCAAGTGCACAAGAAGCAAGACATACATTTCCTGGCCTGGAGGAGTTCACAATCTAATGGGGGAGATGGAGAGAAAGGATCGACAGTGGGAGGAGGATACAATGGGAAGTAATTAAACTCTGCACAGCAAAATCTTTCCATCAGTTGCACTGATTGAGCGCTGACTGTACTCTGTGCTTGGGGTTTCCAAAATATACTGACTGAAGATAGACGGGGGGGGGGGGGGGGGGGGGGGGGGGGGGGCGGGGGGGCAAAAGACAGAGAAGCAGTGTGGCTCAGTGGAAAGAGCATGGGCTTTGGAGTCAGAGGTCATGGGTTCAAATCCCAGCTCCACCAATTGTCAGCTGTGTGACTTTGGGCAAGTCACTTAACTTCTCTGTGCCTCAGTTCCCTCATCTGTAAAATGGAGATTAAGACTGTGAGTCCCCGTGGGACAACCTGATTACTTTGTATCCCCCCAGTGCTTAGAACAGTGCTTGGCACATAGTAAGCGCTTAATAAATACCATGAAAAAAGAGCACCATATTTCTAAATTTGCCCTGAGGTGACCGTGTTCCTTGGCCACCATCCAAGTGGTCCTAAAACTAACTGTGCCTGTGTAAGAAGCCTGCTTTAACTGTAGTCCCTCAAACCCCAAAATCAATCAATCAATCAATCAATCGTATTTATTGAGCGCTTACTGTGTGCAGAGCACTGTAATAGGCGCTTGGGAAGTACAAGTTGGCAACATATAGAGACAGTCCCTACCCAACAGTGGGCTCACAGTCTAAAAGGGGGAGACAGAGAACAAAACCAAACATACTAACAAAATAAAATAAATGGAATAGATATGTACAAGTAAAATAGAGTAATAAATATGTACAAACATATATACATATATACAGGTGCTGTGGGGAAGGGAAGGAGGTAAGATGGGGGGATGGGAGGGGGGACGAGGGGGAGAGGAAGGAAGGGGCTCAGTCTGGGAAGGCCTCCTGGAGGAGGTGAGCTCTCAGTAGGGCCTTGAAGGGAGGAAGAGAGCTAGCTTGGCGGATGGGCAGAGGGAGGGCAGGCCCCCGGAATTCTCCGTTCCTGGGAACCGTCAATCCATCAATCCATCGTATTTATTGAGCGCTTACTGTGCGATGCCATAACCGTCCTTATGGCATCACTTTCAAATGCAATGGGAGCCTCGGTGCTCGGCTTTCGGGGGGAGGAAAGTGTTTTCTTTTTTCTGCGGCAACAACAAGGCCCAACTCGGAGGGGAAGCTCGAATTACAGACGCTTTGGGCAGTTTCACTGGTCTCCCCCGGCCTCGTTTCTCCCCGAAGAAAAGGGTGAGCGGGTGGAGGGGGGGGTCCAAGGTGGGGGGGGGGGGGGAGTCGCCCCCTCCGACCTGTTGCTAGGTGACGAGCCACAGCACGTGCTCCCCCCATCCCGTGCCGTCGGGGCCCCCCGAAACCTCGGATCGGCTCCCCCCGCGGCCCCACCGGGGCTTTGGCGGGAGTTGCCTTTAAAAACAAAAGAAAAGCAAACAATCCGGTAGCTCCCGGCCATGCTGCAAACAAAAGGTGGCGCGGGCCGGGCGGGGCCCGCTCCCCCCGCCCCATCGCTCGCTCCGCCGAGAAATCAATCAATCAATCGTATTTACTGAGCGCTTACTGTGTGCAGAGCGCTGTACTAAGCGCTTGGGAAGTCCAAGCTGGCAACATCGAGAGCCGGCCCCTACCCAGCAGTGGGCTCACAGTCTAAAAAGGGGGAGACAATGCGGAGAAATGAACTCCGCATCCCCCGAGTGAGACTTAATCAATCATATTTATTGAGCGCTATGTGCAGAGCACTGGACTAAGCGCTTGGGAAGTACAAATTGGCAACATATAGAGACAGTCCCTACCCAACATTGGGCCCTTTTCTGACACCCCGACGGACAATAACCACCCCCCGGGCGGCTCCCTCTTTCTGCCCACCGCGCCTTGGGGACCGGCGGGACGAGCCGGCCCTTGCGCCTCACCCTGCACAAACCGCTGCGAGATCCACCCGCTCTCCGGCCCACGGTGGGAGGAGGAGGAGGAGGAGGAGGAGGAGGAAGACGGGACGGGGGTGGAGGGAATGAGGAATAGGAAGGAAGGTGGGGGGAAGGGAAATCCTGCAGGGGCTCCCTCTTAATAGCGCTGCCCGCGGCCGGGAAAAAAAAACAAGAGGGGCTCTACACCCAGGCTCCCCCCCCCCCCCCCCCGCTTGGCTTATTTGCTTTGTTTGGGTTGTTTCTGTTTCGGAAGTTGATTTGCGGTTTCTTAAAGCAAGCGGCTTCGCAGCGCGTTTCCCCGCCCCCGCCCCGTGAAATGCACTTGCAAGAAAAGAAAAGGGGGGGGGGGGGGGAGAGCGGCTCCGACCCCTTCCTCTCTCCCCGCCTGCCCGCCGCCGCCCCGTCTGCCCCAGCTCCCGCAGACAGAGACCGAGCCAAACAACGTATCCCGGTTGGGCGGCCAAACGGCAAGGGAGGCGGCCGGCCCAAAGCCGCCGGGGGCCCCGCACGGAGGACAGAGAAGACCCGGGACACGGCCATGTCAGGCACTTACAGCGCAGCTCCCGCAGCAATATGTCTCCTGCCTGTGGCTGGGTGGCTCCCTCTGTTCCCCCGCCCCCCCCGCGCCCTGGGTGTCTCTCGGTCTCTGCCTGTCTCGGTCTCTGTCTCTGCCTGTCTCTGTCTCCCGGCTGGGCGAATTCCCACAATGCACAGCGAGCCGCTCGTCACATCCCGGCCCGCGGCCGGCCCCGCCGCTGTCACTCCTCCCCCTCCTCCTCCTCCTCCTCCTCCTCCTCCTCCTCCTCCCCCTCCCCCTCCTCCCCCTCCTCCTCCTCCCCCCGCTCCCTCCTCCTCCTCTCCCTCTCCTCCCTCCCCTGCGGAGCGACCCGTCAACACACGGTTCCCCCGCCCCTTCCCCCTCCCCCCTTCTCCCCCTTTCCCCTTCCCTTTCTCCTCCTTCCCACTCCCCCTTCTCCCCCTTCCCCGTCCCCCTTTCCCCTTCCCTTTCTCCTCCTTCCCCCTTCCCTTTCTTCTCCTTCCCACTCCCCCTTCCCCCTCCCCCCTCCCCCTTTCTCCCCTTCCTCCCCTTCCCCCTTTCCCCTTCCCTTTCTCCTCCTTCTTACTCTTTCCCCTTCTCCCCCTTTCCCCTTCTCCCCTTTTCCCCTTCTCCCCCTTTCCCCTTCTCCCCCTTCCCTTTCTCATCATCATCATCATCATCAATCGTATTTATTGAGCGCTTACTATGGGCAGAGCACTGTACTAAGCGCTTGGGAAGTACAAATTGGCAACATATAGAGACAGTCCCTACCCAACAGTGGGCTCACAGTCTAAAAGGGGGAGACGGAGAACAAAACCAAACATACTAACAAAATAAAATAAATAGAATAGCTATGTACAAGTAAAATAAATAAATAAATAAATAAATAAATAAATAAAGAGTAATAAATATGTACAAACATATATACATATATACAGGTGCTGAGGGGAAGGGAAGGATGTAAGATGGGGGGATGGAGAGGGGGACGAGGGGGAGAGGAAGGAAGGGGCTCAGTCTGGGAAGGCCTCCTGGAGGAGGTGAGCTCTCAGCAGGGCCTTGAAGGGAAGAAGAGAGCTAGCTTGGCAGATGGGCAGAGGGAGGGCATTCCAGGCCCGGGGGATGACGTGGGCCGGGGGTCGATGACGGGACTGGCGAGAACAAGGTACGGTGAGGAGATTAGCGGCGGAGGAGCGGAGGGTGCGGGCTGGGCTGGAGAAGGAGAGAAGGGAGGTGAGGTGGGAGGGGGCGAGGTGATGGACAGCCTTGAAGCCCAGGGTGAGGAGTTTCTGCCTCATGCGCAGATTGATTGGTAGCCACTGGAGATTTTTGAGGAGGGGAGTAATTTGCCCAGAGCGTTTCTGGACAAGGATAATCCGGGCAGCAGCATGAAGTATGGATTGAAGTGGGGAGAGACACGAGGATGGGAGATCAGAGAGAAGGCTGATGCAGCAGTCCAGACGGGATAGGATGAGAGCTTGAATGAGCAGGGTAGCGGTTGGGATGGAGAGGAAAGGGCGGATCTTGGTAATGTTGCGGAGCTGAGACCGGCAGGTTTTGGTGACGGCTTGGATGTGAGGGGTGAATGAGAGAGCGGAGTCGAGGATGACACCAAGGTTGCGGGCCTGTGAGACGGGAAGGATGGTAGTGCCGTCAACAGAGATGGGAAAGTCAGGGAGAGGGCAGGGTTTGGGAGAGAAGACAAGGAGTTCAGTCTTCGACATGTTGAGCTTTAGGTGGCGGGCAGACATCCAGATGGAGATGTCCTGAAGGCAGGAGGAGATGCGAGCCTGGAGAGAGGGGGAGAGAGCAGGGGCAGAGATGTAGATCTGGGTGTCATCAGTGTAGAGATTATAGCTAAAGCCGAGGGAGCGAATGAGGTCACCAAGGGAGTGCGTGTAGATTGAGAACAGAAGGGGACCAAGCACTGAACCTTGGGGAACCCCCACAGTAAGAGGATGGGAGGGGGAGGAGGAGCCTGCAAAAGAGACTGAGAAAGAACGACCGGAGAGATAAGAGGAGAACCAGGAGAGGACGGAGTCTGTGAAGCCAAGGTCAGATAGCGTGTTGAGGAGAAGGGGGTGGTCCACAGTGTCAAAGGCAGTTGAGAGGTTGAGGAGGATTAGGACAGAGTATGAGCCGTTGGATTTGGCAAGCAGGAGGTCATTGGTGACCTTTGAGAGGGCAGTTTCCGTGGAATGTAGGGGACGGAAGCCAGACTGGAGGGGGTCGAGGAGAGAGTTGTTGTTGAGGAATTCTAGGCAGCGCGTGTAGACAACTCGTTCAAGGAGTTTGGAAAGGAATGGTAGGAGGGATATGGGGCGATAACTAGAAGGTGAGGTGGGGTCAAGAGAGGGTTTTTTTAGGATGGGAGAGACATGGGCATGTTTGAAGGCAGAGGGGAAGAAACCAGTGGAGAGTGAGCGGTTGAAGATAGAAGTTAAGGAGGGGAGAAGGGATGGAGCGAGAGATTTCATGAGATGAGAGGGAATGGGGTCAGAAGCACAGGTGGCTGGAGTAGCACTTGAGAGGAGGGAGGAGAGCTCCTCTGAGGATACTGCTGGGAAGGATGGGAGAGTAGCGGAGAGTGTTGAGAGCCGGGGGGTTGGAGAAGGGGGGGAAGAGACTTTGGGGAGGTCGAACCTGATGGATTTAATTTTGTTAATGAAGTAGGAGGCCAGATCGTTGGGGATGAGGGAAGGAGGAGGGGGAGGAACCGGGGGCCTGAGAAGGGAGTTGAATGTGCGGAAGAGCTGGCGGGGGTGATGGGCAAGGGTGTCAATAAGGGAGGAGAAATAGTTTTGTCTGGCAGAAGAGAGGGCTGAGTTAAGGCAGGAAAGGATAAACTTGAAGTGAACGAGGTTGGCATGGTGTTTAGACTTTCGCCAGCAGCGTTCGGCAGCTCGAGCATAAGAGCGAAGGAGGCGGACAGTGGCAGTGATCCAGGGCTGTGGGTTAGTGGTACGAGAGCGGCAAAGGGAAAGGGGAGCGAGTGAGTCTCCTCCTTCCCACTCCCCCTTCTCCCCCTTCCCCGTCCCCCTCCCCCCTTCTTCCCCTTCTCCCCCTTTCCCCTTCTCCCCTTACCTTTCTCCTCCTTCCCCCCTTCCCCCTCCCCCTCCCCCTTCTTCCCCTTTCCCCTTCCCTTTTTCCTCCTTCTTACTCTTTCCCCTTCCCTTTCTCCTCCTTCCCCCTTTCCCCTTCTCCCCCCTTTCCCCTTCCCTTTCTCCTTCCCACTCACCCCTGCTCAGGTCCAGCCTCTGGCAAGTCTCCTGCCTCAGGGTCCATTCCACTCCTTGCATCCCACTACCCCATCCCGCAGCCCCGTCTTCGCCCCAGTACAGCACTGGACATGGCCCCCAGGCGGGCTGGAAGAAGGGCCCCTCTGACGCCTATGTCCGATGAGGGTGTTGCTCCCACCTCCTCCTTCTCTTCTCCTCCCACGCTATGGCTAAGCATGTTAGGGCAGAGGGCCCAACTGGCCCCAGGGCCCTTGGGCGAGTTCGAGGGCCTGAGTGGGCGAGGCTGAGCCTGCCCATTTTTCTTCATCCGCTCGCCCCTATCACCCCAATCCTTCCCCTCCACCAGCGCCCTGGGACAAAAAGGGGGGAAGTCAAGCCGAACAGTCCAGAAGGGAGCACCGAGAAAGAGAGCCGGATCGCCCCGGCTCCCGTGTGAATTGTTTCAAAGCAGATGCATTAGGGTTTCTTCGGAAGCTGAGCCGAGTGGCCCACGGGACGGGGGGGCTCCCTGGAGTCTCGAGGGCCGGGCTGGCCCCATTGGCATGTGTGCCTAGGAGGGGACCCACCGGCCCCAGACCCGACAGCACGGCCCGCACGGTGTCCAGCGTGGCACATGGCCACATTGAGCAGCGGCCACCCAAAGTTGCCCAGTATTCTCTCTGTTCCCACTCTTTCGGTTGGTGGGATGCATCCTCCAGCCCGGGGTTAGGGACCAGACGGTTCCCCGTGTCTTGCAGGGTGAGCTGGAGCCCCTCCAGCGGGGCAGTTTATCCCCCATTAAGGATATGCAGTCAAGACTGTGAGCCCACTGTTGGGTAGGAACTGTCTCTATATGTTGCCAATTTGTACTTCCCAAGCACTTAGTACAGTGCTCTGCACATAGTAAGCGCTCAATAAATACGATTGATGATGATGATGAATAGCATACACCTTCTCACCACCGCGCTGGCTAGAACGCTACTGAGAAACTAGGGTACATCCCCGAATGAGTGTGTCTGGGTGCCAAGTAATTGTTTTCCCCTTGTTTGTAACTTAATGCCTGTCTTCCCCTCTATCCCTTATGGGCAGGGATCCTGTCCATCAACTGTATTGTACTGTGCTCTCCCAGACACTCAGTACAGTGCTTGACACACAGTATGTGCTCCATGAAGACCATTAGGTGATTGATGTCCGGCGGGGAAGAGTTTGTGCAGAAAGGAAGTACGCTAAGAACTAGCAACCTATGAAGAGATCCAAAAGGCTAAGCATCTCCTCCAGATACACAGGTTAGAAGATGTGTATCTTTTAACACATCTGACTTTCTTGGTTTACTATAAATCAAATGATTTTGATAGGATATTTATTTTGTGGATGGGGAGGAGGCTTGACCCAAACGTCCAGCTTGCTAAAACAGAAAACCTAGACTTTCAATCAAGTTAGCAACTCAGAACACCTCCACCTTGCTTTTTCTGCAGAAAGGGGGAAGTCCTTCTCTCTTCTGCCAGAAAGGCACCAGAAGTTACAGTTAAAAGGACCAGGAGAAAATGAACTCGCCTCTCTTGAAATGAACAAAGTGCAATTCCACCCGTAGGGATAGCATAAATCTCCTGATACTGTTTGCTGATGGGGTTTGTCCACTAAGTTCTGGCATGGAGAGAGGTACTGTTAGGTGCAGACAAAGATGGTAGAACTCTCCCTCCACTGATGGTGGTCCCTTTGAAACTGACTCTTTAACTGTTTGCATCTGTGAGCTGGGATGAAACGTTTCTCATGGCACAAAAACACTGCGTGAATGGTTCTTTTCATTATTGTATTGTCCTCTCCCCGGAGCTTAGTACAGTCCTCTGCACACAGTAAGCACTCAATAAATGCGGTTGAACAAATGAATGAAATGATTGGCATTATGGAAAGAGGGCAATGTGTGGGGAAACTCTGTTTTAAATTCCAAGTAAACATCCTCCTTTTAAAGCAGGTGACCCCCATTCAAAAATACTGCCTTCCACTACGTTTTAGAGCAGTGCATTCTGTAAAATGTCATTTTAATGTGGGAACTTGGAAATAAAGTTGAATAAACAAATTAGTTAATCAAAGGTTTTCAATCTCAGAGGACAGGACACATGAACACCAGCTCCCACAGCAAAAGGAACTTCTTTCTTTTGTTCCATTCTAAAAAATAGGCACCAAACCGGCACCTTCAACATATGTACTTTATGTCCATCCTCATATATAGCAGTAATAGTATCATTATGTGCTTACTGTGTACAAAGCACAGGGAAACGAATAGGTGGCTGAGGCATAGTCCCCAGCCCTTAAGGGGGTCACAATCTGTAATGTAAATTCAAGTCAATATGTATATTCAATTGTACATTCAATTATTCCGATTACTCATAGTTTTATGGTTGTATCCTCGTGCGGGTGGGAAGCACTTCTCGAGCTTTTTTGTTATTTTCTTAATCAGGTGGTACAATGCATGGCACTCAATGGATGCTCAATAAATGCCATTATAAATAATAATGATTGCAACCTTCCTAAAGTGTTTGCATATTAATCACCTTACCTTACCCTCATAAAATTTCTGAGATTTAGGAAGAGGCGAATATGATTTTCTCCAATTTGTGTATGAGGAAACCGAAGGTCGGAGAGGCTAAGCCATTTACAGGTGGTTACCTAGCATGACAATGGCAGAGATTGGATAATTACCCAGGTCTCTTGGGTCTCAGAGGTGATAACAATAATAGTTATTATTGTGGTATTTGTGAAGTCCTTCCTTTGTGCTAAGCAACTACCGCAGTTGTTACTATTATTGTTATTAGATACCGCACAATCAGGTCGAACACAGTTCCTGTCCCATAATGGGCTTGCAATCTAATTAGGAGAGAGAGCAGGTATTGTATTCCCAATTTACAGATAAAAGAAAACTGAGGCACTGAGAACATAAGTAATTTGCCCAAGGTCACTCAGCAGGTAAATGGCAGAAGTGGGTTAAGAACCCGGGGCATCTGACTCCCAAGCCTGTGTTTTTTTTATGGTATTTGCTAAATGCTTATACTATGTGCTAAGCACTGGGATAGGTACAAAATACTCAGGTTGGACTCAGGCCATGTCCCATATAGAGCTCACGGTCTTAATCCCCATTTTCCAGTGCTTAGAACAGTGCTTTGCACATAGTAAGCACTTAACAAATGCCATCATTATTATAAATGAGGTAAGCGAGACCCAGGGAAGCACAGTGACTTGCCCAAGGTCACATAGCAGATGAGTGGCAGAGCTGGGATTAGAACCCAGGTCCTTCTGGCTCCCAGGCCGCCTAAGCTCTATCCACTAGGTAATGCTGCTTCTTTTTCTTACATGTATGGTGACACCTCAGCGGAGCGACTGCCACCTTCCCCAGCCTGGAAGGGACCAGAGATGGATGATGGCCCCAAGAATCTGTGACCTGGCTCTGAAATGTGAACAGTGAGCAAGAATACAACAGCTCAATAATAATTATTCTGGTACTGGTTAAGCACTTAGTATATGCCAAGCACTGTACTAAGCACTGGGATAGAAGACAGTTAGGTTGGGCACAGTCTCTGCCACACGTGGGGCTCGCCGTCTAAGTAGGAGGGTGAATAAGCATCAAATTCTCATCATCATTATTATTATTATCTTCATATGGGATTTTAGGTGGAATTCGAATGTGGGCAAAGCTGGGGTCTGTTTGATGTGGGGAGGGAGGGATTTCTGAGCCAGGGGAATAGCTCGAGTGAGGGGATGGAGGCAGGAAGGTTGAGGGTGAAGTGCATCCAGGGGGTTGGCTTGGGAAGCATGAAGACAGCGAGTTGGAGAATTGTGGATGAAGAGAGCAGATAAGTAAGGTGGGTTCAAAAGGAGGAGAGCCTTGTAGCCGATTGTGAGGAGTTTTTGCTTGTTGTGCAGAGACCAGGGGAGTCAAGAGAGGGTTTCTAAAGAAAGAGAGATGAGGGTTTTGGTAAGGATTTAGTTGAAAATAATTTTCTATAAGATCAATCAATCATTGATTTATCGAGTGGCATTTATTGAGTGCTTACTGAGTTCAGAACACTGCATTAAGCTCTTGGGAGAGTACATTACAATAGATTTGGTAGATACATTACTGGCCAGCAATGAGCTTACAGCCTAGAGGGGGAGACAAACATTAATATAAAGAAATATATAATGGATATGAACATAAATGGCATGGGGCTGAAGTTGGGGTGAATATCAAGTGATCAAAGGATACAGATCCATGTGCATAGGTGACATTTATGTCTTCTGTGTAGAAGGGAGAGGGGAATTGGAGAAAAGAAGGCTTAATTGGGGAAAGCCTCTTGGAGGAGATGTGACTTTAATAAGGCTATGAAGGTGGGGAGAGTGGTGATCTGGCATATACGGAGTGGGAGGGAGGATTTGGAAAAGGGGTCAGTGGCGAGTAGGTGAGATCAGGGCATAGTGAGCAAGCTGGCGCTAGAGGAGAAAAGTGTGCGGGCTGGACAGTAATAGGAGATCAGTGAGGAAAGGTAGGAGGGGGCAAACTGACTGACTTTGTGCTTTCAAGCCGGCGGTAAGGTGTTTCCTTTCCCAACATTTCCCTGGCCCTAACAGGTCCTGCCAGGGTAACTTCAGTATTTCTAGCCAGGAACAGGAAGGGGAAACGTCCATCTTCCTGAAAAAGAGTTATTCGATCAATAATATTTACTAGCAAATATTCACTAAGTGCTTGGGGGACAGCAATAAAGGAAGGAAGCAAGATCCCTGACCACAGTGAACTCGTAATCCGAAGGAGGAGGCAGACAAAATCTCCTTCACGGATAAAAGAAAGTGCTTTGCATGTATGGGTAATGTTGACCTCCCCACTCCCCCAGCGTGCTAAGGCTCTGTTTCCAACATGCCTTGTGTCAGGGTGTGCTAAGGACCCCAGCTGCGACAAAGTCTGGTCTCCACAAAATATAGAATGTTGCTAACACGGGAGTAGTTGGTTTGGTAGTTATCATGGCTGGGATTATTGGTTTCAGAGCTGCAAGTAATAGTAGCAATAGCATTTATTAAGCTTTTACTGTGTACAGAGCTTAGCGCAAGGAGAGAATATGCAGGTGGGAATTGGGAGGTCATGGCTGCCTCTGCTCCTCTAGCTAGAGTGCGGCACTGCTTGCATTTTCTTTCTTCTTTTTCTTTTATCGCAGTCCTTGCCTTCTATGTTGTTTGGAGGTTTTTACTGTCCTGATGCGTCTGTCACCAGTCCCGTGCCCCCTCCCCATTCAGCCTTTATCTTTAGATTGTAAGATCCTCTCTAGAAGACGATTTCTTACCTGTGCGTTTTCTCCCTAGAGCTTACTGAAGTGCTTTGCACATAATCGACACTGAATAAATATCATTACTACGACCCTCCCGTAGGCTGTGGTTTAGTATTGCAGTGGTCCCATCACTCATTCAAGACTTCTCTGAGAAATCTAAGGGGTGAGATGGAGTTCATCCTTCAGTGTCACTTATCAGCTCAAGAGGTTGGGAATTGCTGAAAACATTTCTTCGTAGAAGCTGCCACTTGTGCTGCTATGGCTGAATTAGTTTTTTTGTCTAATGCAATTTAACTACGATTGCGTTTTTGATTTATACAGAGGATACCCAATTTGGCAAGGGTAGGAATATTCTGGTCAGAATATTTTGGCGAGGTTTATGAACTTTAATTCTAAATAGGTGTCACATTAAACAGATGTGAATTAGGGGTAGGAAAACTTTATTTCCATTGTGACAGACTTAATATCTTGATTTTTGTCTTCTCTTGCTTCCCCTGGTGTTCACGAGAAAGTGGAAAACAGCCCTCAACCCTTACTAAGCCTCTCTGGGTGTCATGTTCAACATTGATTTACACAAAGGTTTAGGACATAGTCTGCAGAGTCAGAGAGACTGTTCTGTGACCACAGACTGCACCTCTTCTCACTACCATCCATTTCACAATGCCATCCACTGTGTAGCAGTGAAGTGCGTAGTGGTAGAAGTAGTAGTAGTAGTAGTAGTAATAGTATTTATTAAGTACCTACTGTGCAACACTGTATTAAGTGCTGGGAAAGTAATAAATAAGTGGCATTTGTGATGTTAGATAAGCACTCACTAGGTGTCGGACACTATATTAAGTGCTGGGTTAGATGCAAGATCATCATCAGGTCAGACACAGTTCCTATCAGACACAGATCCTATCCCACATCCCACAGAGGAGCAGCGTGGCCTAGTGGCAAGAGCCCGGGCTTGGAAGTCCGAGGTCGTGGGTTCTAATCCCGGCTTTGCCACTTGTCTGCTCTGTGACCTTGGGCAAGTCACTTAACTTCTCTGTACCTCAGTTACCTCATCTGTAAAATGGGGATTGAGACTGTGAGCCTCACGTGCCTGATTACCTTGTATTTAACCTGTTGCTCAGAACAGTGCTTGGCACATAGTAAGCGCTTAACAAATACCATCATTATTATGTGACTCACAGTCTAAGTAGAAGGGAGAAAAGATTTTGAATCCCTATTACGTAGATGTGGAAACTGAGACCCAAAGAAGTTAAGTGAGTGGCCCAAGGTCACACAGCAGGCAAGCAGTAGAAACGGGATTAGAACCCAGGTCTCTTGACTCTTAGGCCCGTGCTCTTTCCACTGGGCCACACTGTCCTTGGTTCCCTAAGGGCCCACAACCTAAGAGTAAGGTGGGGAAATGTTGGGCGACAGACACAATAGGATGGATGGAATAATATAAACACAAAAACTACATAAAAGACACAATTCAGAATTCTACAGATCAGGTAGTAGGGCGCTCAGGGGGCAACATCCCTGGTCTTCCAGAGTCCTTTCCCAACCAGAACTTCCCAGTGTTCAAAAATTTGTAGTGACTGCAGCTCAAATCCCCCACCTGCCTGCATGCACAGGGAATACTGGGGACAGGGGCCCCACTTAGCACAACTGGAAGGCAGCAGGAGGCGAGACAGTACGGAAGCTTCAGTGTGAATTATCACCACTACTGCAAAAACAATTCAAGCGCATAGCCTGCTGGCTAGGAGTAGGACATACTTTCACATGCCATTTGTGTCTGTTCAATGCTCACCCCAAATGGCGAGGACCAGAAAAGGGGCACAACTGAATTTTCATTGAAAAAGAAATTCTCGACCCCAGTTCCACTAATGACTCATGCCGCCTTCTGCAGTTTTGTTGTCAAACTGAAGGACCACTCCTTTATACAGCCTAGACTTTATACAGTTCTAGACTGTAAGCCCATTGTGGGCAAGGATTGTCTCTATTTGTTGCTGACTTGTATTTCCCAAGCGCTTAGTACAGTGCTCTGTGCACAATCAGTGCTCAATAAATACGACCGAATGAATACAGCCGACAATGCTGGCTCATCATTGAAAACAAATACCCAGTCATTTCACTGGCTTTTGGAATACAAAAACCATAAACATGGTCTTTGGAAAATGTTTCCTCAAATTTCCCTCACCCCAAGGAAAGATGCTTGAGGATGGAACTTAGACATCTTAATGGTTCCTGGGTTCTTTAGCATCTAATCCAAATGTTACATCCATTAATTAACTCCTCTCTCTTATTCACTTTCCTGCAGCAACAGAATGTCATTTAGGCTGAGTATATGGGCCTGACCCTATCCTCAGTACTCAGGTGCCTTTGTATATTTTGATTTATCATTTATATCTATATACAATGATTGGCACAGCTATTTTGTCCAGTTGGGCTGAACTGCTTCCTGCTTTATTCTTCCATCAATTAAGATTTGTAAATCGTATTAATCTGTCTCCCTTTTTGGATTCTGAGATCTTGAGGGCAAGAATCACATGTCTTGCTACTGTAGTACTCTCCCAAGTGCTTTGCACAGTGTCTATCCTTCAGTAGACACTCAATAAATGCCATCTGGGACCTGCTCATCCTGAATCTACTCCAGAGCTTAGTACAGGGCTTGTCACATAGTAAGCGCTAAATGAATGCCATAATTATTATTATTTGATAGAGTGTTTCTGGGACAGACAGAGTTATTTCACTGATGGCGGATGCAGCTTCCTTATCCATCTCCAGAGCCAGAGTTCAGATCATTCTTCCACCTGATCTTTTTGATGTTCTTCTAATCAGCTGCACCCACAATTCCCCAAAGGTTCAAGTAACTAGTTTAATGCCAAGCATTCCTTTCTGGCCAGCCTTGGAGAGATTATAAAGTGAAACTCAATCTACAAGATGGGAAAATAAGAGCATAAAAAGTGTAATTTTATTTCACAGAAATATTTTGGGTTTTCTCACCAATCTTATAAGATCAGGCATAGGAGATCTATTGTGCATCAAGAGAACAAAATGTTATACACGAAGCTGCTTTCCTCCAAAATACAGCCCTGCCTTCGTTGACATACTCTCACCCCTCTTAAAAGGCATTTGAAAGTAACTGCCTCTACATAGTATAAAGACCCAGTTTGAGGCCATTTCAGATGTAATAATACACACTGACTTCACATACTATAGAGAAACAGGAAAATGGATTTGTTCTTCTACTGTAATTTAAAGACCTCGAGCTAGTAGAGATGTATGAGAAGAATATTTCTAATAAAATCCCCTGTGGTGAGGTTAGGAAAACACCATTGCTTTATTATATTCCCCTTAAATGTTCATTTCCATGGCACCAAGGATAAAAGGACAAAAATGTCATCATCAGCATGGATTCCTTTCAGTGTTTTATGCCGAACCAAGCCTTCAACCAATAGATAAATGTCTTCCCAAACTGTCTCTTAATTCAACATCAAAAATATGCCCCTGTTAGATTGTAAGGTCTTTGTACTCTTGTTGTACTTCTCAAGCATTTAGTATAGTGCACTGCATTCAGTAGTAGTGGTAGTCAATCAGTAAATCGATCAATCATATTTATTGAGCATTGACTTTGTGCAGAACACTGCACTAAGTGGGAGAGTACAATGTAACAGAATTGGTGGGCCTGTTTCCTGCTTTCAACAAGTTTACAGTCTAGCGGGGGAAGGATACATTAATATAAATAAATTTGGGGGTATATACAAAAGTGCTCTGGGGTGAGGTAGGGGTGAATAAAGGGTGCATATCCAAGTGCACCCTTGTACTATTACCTAGTATTTAGCGTTTACCCTGAGCAGAGCACTGTACTAAGCATTGGAAAAGGATACACAAGTGGTAATTAGGCATGACCTCTAGGCTTTCAATCCACACCCATACTATCACTGGTATTTAAGAAACTCCATCTAGCAGTTCCACAGCAACCTAGCATCTTTGATGATAATGGAACTTGCTAAGCACTTAATATGTGCCAAGCTCTGTGCTTAGTACACACACTGAGGTACACACTGTGCTTAGTACTAAGCACAGAGGTAGAGGCAAGATAAAACACCCCCAAATGCACTTCCATCAGTTAGCAGTCACCTAAATCTCCCTGGATTCAGAGTGTCTTGGAGTAATAGATGGGATTTCTTAAAAATCTCTCCATAGGCAGAATCCACCTTGGCAGAATTTTGGCTTCAGTTATAAGGCTCCAGAGCAAAGTTCAAAAGCTGCAAATCCCTGCTGGTTTAGAAGCAAGGACTCTGTCCCCATTGATTGGCATAATATTGGAAAGGCAGGGACAAAATTTGGGGTTAGCCACTAGGTTAAATGGACCATTCTGTTGAAGAGCTCAAAGCACTTCATACCTATGATTTCAATATTTCATGTATCTTAAATAATAATAACTGTTATATTTGCTTAGTGTTCACTATGTGCCAAACATTTGACTCGGCTCTGGAGTAAATACAGTCAGACGCAATCCCTGTCCCACATGGGGCTCACAGTCAAAGTCGGAGGACAAACAGGTATTAATCCCCATTTTACAGATGAGGAATCTGAGACAGGGAAGTGACTTGCCCAAGGTCACACAACAGACCAGCAGCCGATCTGAGATTATAAACCAGGTCCTCTGAATCCCAGCCCCACGCTCTTTCCACTAGGCCATAGTGCTTGCCTAATAATTTAATAAATTATTATTAAAGATTTTATAGAAGCAGTGTGCTAACTGGCCTCTTTAATGCTTAGCCCGAGGGTGTTAAGGGTGACGGTTTCCTTTGAAGGAGAAGAAGTTCAGCCCATTAAAGATAATGTTAAATTTTATTCCACATATTCTGTTTATTGCCTTTTGGCATAGGTTGTTAAAATAAATGAAATGAGTTTAGTTTTCCACTTATCTGCCAACTCTATAAGGGCAGACCCCAGGGTTTTCCAGATGTGTGTGTGTGTGTGTGTGTTTGTGTGTGTTTGTGGTGAGCTGTGTTTGTCAGCCTTTTTATCCTAGGGTTGTTAAGGGAGCTAGGAGATTCTATGCTGAGCTTCATAGATCCTAAATCTGGTTTTACTGACCTTTACGGCTCTTCAAGGGCTGCCCCCACAAACCCATGGCTTATCGGAATGAGCACGGGCTTGAGAGTTTCTAATCCCAGTTCCGCCGCTTGGCTGCTGTGTAACCTTGGGCCAGTCATTTAACTTCTATGGACCTCACTTTCCTCATCTGCCAATACCTACTCTCCCTCCCACTTAGACTATGAGATGGGACAGGGACTGTTTCTGACCTGATTAAGCTATATCAACCCCAGCACTTGGTACAATTTTGCCACTTGTCTGCGGTACTACCTTGGGCAAGTCGGTTCACTTCTCGGTGCCTCAGTTATCTCATCAGTAAAATGAGGATAAAGACTGTGAGCCTGATGTGGGACAGGGACTGTGTCCAACCTAATCACCTTGTATTCATCCCCAGAGCTTAGTACAGTGCCTGACACATAGTAAAGAGTTAACAAATACCACAATTATTATTATAGTGCTTGGCACATGGTATGTGCTTAACAAATACCACAGTTATTATTATTACCCTGCCTCGCCTCTCTCTGCTTATGCCCGTAAATAAGCTCTGTTCCATCTCCTTCTCCACCCTCACAGTAATCTAGGGATTTCCAAAGATTGATGCTTTCATTAAGTCCCTTCCACACTGTGTGAACTCCCCTGCCCAATTAATTAATTTGTGGTGATCGCCCTTGATGATGAAATTTTCATTGTTTCGGTACAAATGGCCTAGGGAAGAAGTGAAGGGCCGACACTGTCTCCATTTTACAGCAGATAAAACTAAGGTTCAGAGAATTTAAGACTTACCACTGTCACACAGCTTAGAACCAGAGAAGCCCAGATGAGAAACCAGTCTCTTTTCTCCTAGTTCAATAGTGTTGGCTGTAGTCCATGAAGCTTTCTTTTATCCTTGCCCTTTTGGGGCGAATTCTCTTGAAGACAAGTGTTGTGTTTCTCCTTAGGTAGAGGAGAGCGTAGGAGCAAGAAGCCAGTTTAATCACGGCGTTCCTTATACATCCTCAGAAATATGCTTTGATTTTTGAATCCTCACCTAATCTCACTCTTCACCTCATCTCACCATTAATACATAAACTTTACTTGGGGGGGTGATATCGAAGGATAAAGTGATAATACAGGCCACCCGCCCACGGCAAAATAATTTCTTGAAAATTGTGTCTGAAGTCGAAGTGGTGTAAATTGGAAGCTATTTTCCCATTGGAACAATGTTCTAAAATGGGGAACTGATTCCTGAACCAAGGTCGGGCACCCTATATTAATCAAACTACCCAGAACTATTTACTCAATCAATTATAGATGTGTTAATCGAACTGCATTTTTGTTTTGATATGGCGTCATATATGGGTATTTGATATTTGATAGGGTTTCCAAGATAGGATAACCTGTATTTATTTGGTTAGTTATTTGTTAAGCACTTACTATGTGTCAAGCACTGTTTCGAGCACTGGGGTACATACAAATTAATCAGGTGGGATATATGGCCTATATCCCCTTCTATTTAGGTCAAGCCAATTCCTAAGTGGAGGCACTATAAACGTTTGAGGTTAGGGAACATTTCTATCATCTCTTTTGTATTGTACTCTCCCAATGCTCTGCATATGGTAAGGGTCAGGGAAGCAGCATGGCCTAGTGGAAAGAGAATGAGCCTGGGAGAAAGAGGATCTGGATTCTAATCCCGTCTCCATCACTTGTCTGCTGTGTGACCTTGGGCAAGTTATTTAGCTTCTCTGAACTTCAGAGCTTCAGTGACCTAATCTGTAAAATTGGGATTAAGAATTTGAGCCCCATGTGGGACAGAGACTGTGTCCAACCTGTTTATCTTGTATTTACCCCAGGACTCAGTGAAGTGCTTGGCATACAGAAAGTGCTTAACACATAGCACTTGAAAAATAGTGCTCAATAAATACCATCAATTGATGGATTGTGAGCATTTTCTGTGGGCTAAATTGGGTTGGGATCCTTTTCTGAGTTTGTTACCCAAGAAGCTGAAAATCCATGGCCTCAGGTCCTCATGGAAAATGAACTCAGCACTCTTGGTTGTAAGTAGTCTATAAAAATATAAAATATAAATATATAAAAATATAAAAGTATAAAACTAAAAATTTAATAATAGTTTTAGTCCTCTCCAGAGATTCAGAGGAAACCTTCACTCTGATTTCTCCACATCAGGGTGAGTCCTCTCTGGAGCTGGGGAAGAAGGAAAACTTAATACATCTTTGGAGTTCTGAAAGAGACATTTATGAGACCCTGAATTCAGGACCATGGAAGAAGAGGGGCCCGGTAGTCATAATCCATCGGTCCAAGAACAGTATTCATCGTGCACACTGGCTGAGCACAAAGCACTGTACTAAATGCTTGGAATGATACAACAGAAACAAGATACCCATTCACCTACCCTCTAAGAGCTCACAATCTAATGGGGAGGGCAGGGAACAAACAAGAATCACCTACCAAGAGTGAGAGCAGGAGAAAGAAGGTATACAATGTAAATGAGTCAACCAGTGAATATGCTGTGGACAACACACGTGTATAGACGTGATGAGGATGAAAAGAAAATATAATAATGATAATTATGGTATTTGTTAAGTGCTTACTATGTGCCGAGCACTGTTCTTAGCACTGGAAAAGCTAATGGTAGCTGTTAGATTGATGAGGCACAGGAGTACAGGATTAATCAAGGGTGGCTTCCTGAAGGAGTTGGCAAAGAGTTCTCTAGCTCCTCTTCTCCCACTCCCATAATGTAATTTATTGCAGCAGCAGGACCTAGTCGAAAAAGCATGGGCCTGGGATGCGGAAAATCTGGGTCTTTATCTCCGCTCTGCTGGGTGAACTCAGGCAAGTCCCTTAACAGCTTTGTGCCTCAGTTTCCTCATCTGTAAAATGGGATAAAATATGTGTTCTTCCTCTCCCTTGGAAGCAAGCTGCATATGAGGCAGGACTGTGTTTGATCTGATTATCTTGTTTCTACCCTAGTGGTTATTACAGTGCTTTGTATCCAGGAAGTGTTTAACGAATGCCACAATTATTATTATTGTCTCTAACTGAGAGTACTATCAAAGGCCATTCTTCAAGTGTGTTAGCATTATCTCTCCCTTTTCCTTTAAACATAATAATTTTCTGGAAATGTAATTTGGGACCTAATAATTAAAATAATGGTAATTATAATTAACTTGACTGTTTTGCGTTTGTACATCATTTCCCCATCTAAAACCTGCAAGCACTGAGCATTCAATCCAAATTGTTTCTGAGTGTAATTAGAGAACTGGGGAAACCAGCTACCAGCATCCCTGAGGGCTCTGAGTGTGGAAGTTTTTAACTGGGTTTCTTGTAGAGAAAGTAGTCAGACGTGCATGACACAAGGAAGATTGTCACTGTGGTTCTGTTGCTTTACAGTTACTCTTTGCCATAATGATTCACACTGCCTCAAGAAAACAGCCTGTTTGCTCTTTAATTTCTTAGCCTTACTATGAGTTGGTTTTGCAGTTGGTGGGGTGGTTTGCACTAAAGTCATCTGCTCTCTCTTGCCAACTCTATCATATTATACTCTCCCAAGTGCTTAGTAGAGAGTCTGCACACTGAAAGGGCATAATCAGTCCATCAGTAGTATTTATTGAGTGCTTACTATGTGCAGAACACTGTACTAAACGCTTGGGAGAGTACAATAGAACAGAATTAGCAGACAAGCTCCCTGCCTGTAATGAACTTATGGTCTAGAGGCTCAATAAATACCATTGATTGATCGATTGATTGATTGCACCCTCATCAGTACATGTATCCAGATGGACTTCAATTTTTTCTTTTGACCTCGCTGGTTGAAGATATTTTTGTTTGTCTTCCAGGCTAAAGTGTAAGCTCCTCGTGGGAAACTTGTTTAATTCGTATTTCCCAAGCACCTAGAACAGCGGACTGCACCTAGGGGTTTTTTAAATCATATTTGTTAAGTGCTTACAATGTGCCAGGCTTTGTACCAAGCACTAAGTAGATATAAGATAATTAGGTTGTACATAGTCCCCGTGCCAGTTGGGGCTCACAGTCTATATCCCTATTTTATCCCTATTTTTTTTTAATCGTATTTATTGAGCGCTTACTATGTGCAGAGCACTGTACTAAGCGCTTGGGAAGTACAAATTGGCAACATATAGGGACAGTCCCTACCCAACAGTGGGCTCACTGTACTAAATGCTTGGAATGATACAACAGAAAGAAGATACCCATACCCCTACCCTCTAAGAGCTCACGATCTAATGGGGAGGGCAGGGAACAAACAAGAATCACCTACCCTATTAGATTATATCCCTATAACCCTACTATAACCCTACTAGAGAAGCAGCATGGCTCAGTTGAAAGAGCCGGGCTTTGGAGTCAGAGGTCATGGGTTCAAATCCCGGCTCTGCCACTCGTCAGCTGTGTGACTTTAGGCAAGTCACTTAACTTCTCTGGGCCTCAGTTACCTTATCTGTAAAATGGGGTTGAAGACTGTGAGCCCCACATGGGGCAACCTGATCACCTTGTAAATTCCCCAGAGCTTAGAACAGTGCTCTGCACATAGTAAGCGCTTAATAAGTGCCATCAATATTATTATTATTTTACAGATGGGGTAACTAGGCACAGAGAAGTGAAGTGGCTTCCCCAAGGTCACACAGCAGACAAATGGCAGAGCCAGGATTAGAACCCAGGTCCTGTTCTCTAGCCACCAGGCCATGCTGCTTCTCGCTAGTGAGAACTCAAGAATGCTACTACTATTATGGCTACTACAGCTCCTTCCCAGTTCGCCTGTTCTCACAGGGAGGCATTGCATCATGGCAGGTATAGATAATGGGTACCATTTGTGGAAACATAATATTCTGTACCCTCCTCACCTACTAGTTAAACCATTGTGGAGTAGGGTATTCCGCAGAGTCGTCTTTCATCCTAGGACCATCCTAATTCACGTAAGGCATAAATATCACTGTTCTTTTCAGAATGAATTTAGACTGTGAGCTCCATGTGGAACCCAGCACTTAGTCCCAGTGCTTGGCACATAGTAAGTGTTTAACAAATACCACAATTATTATGATGAAAGGAAAGTTGTATGGTGTTTTCTCTCTCCTTCTCCAAAGTCTTTTGTGTTTGAGTTACTGCTAAATAAAACGAAACACTAGCAGTAATTCATATTTCCTCAAGTGCTCTAGCTTTCAGGAAAAGGAGGAACCAGAGATCAGTTCTGAGAATACCAAATGGTGACCTTGTTTTTCTTTTTAATGGGATTTGTTTAAACTCTTACTATGTTCCAGGCCTGTACTAAGTGCTGGGGTAGATACAAGCTTGGAAACAGTCCATGTCCCACATGGGGCAGTGTGGTCTAGTGGAAGAGCAATGGTCTGGGAGCCAGAGGACCTGGGTTCTAATCACAGTTCTGCCAGTTGTCTGCTGTGTGACCTTCTGCAAGCAAGAAATTTCAATTCTCTGTGCCTCAGTTACCTCATCTGTAAAATGGGGATTAAGACTGGGAGTCTATGTGGGGACATGGACTGTGTCCAAACTGATTATCTTGCATCTACCCCAGAGCATAGTACAGTGCCTGGCACGTAGAAAGTAATAATAATAATAACAATTTTGGTATTTGTTAAGTGCTTACTATGTGCAAAGCACTGTTTTAAGTGCTGGGGAGGATACAAGGTGATCAGGTTGTCCCACGTGGGGCTCACAGTCTTCATCCCCATTTTACAGATGAGGGAACTGAGGCCCAGAGAAGTGAAGTGACTTGCCCAAAGTCACACAGCTGACAATTGGCGGAGCCGGGATTTGAACCCATGACCTCTGACTACCAAGCCTGGGCTCTTTCCACTGAGCCATGCTGCTTTCCTGCTTAATAAATATCATTAAAAGAAAATGTGCTCCCAGTCTTAATCCCCAATTTACAGATGAGGTAACTGAGGCACGGGCAAGTTAAATGACCTGCCCAAGGTCACACAGCAGACAAGTGACAGAGCTGGAATTAGAACCCTGGTCCTCTGACTCATAGGTCCTTTAGCACAGGCCATACTACTTCCTGACTTTAGCTTGCTTCTGCTTCCCCCCTTTTAGACTGTGAGCCCACTGTTGGGTAGGGACTGTCTCTATATGTTGCCAACTTGTACTTCCCAAGCGCCTAGTACAGTGCTTTGCACACAGTAAGTGCTCAATAAATATGATTGATTGATTGATTCTGCTAGTTTAGATCAGTCTTGCTCACTAATGGGCAACCCTGATAGAAGGAGAAGGGGAAAAGTTGACAATCTCATAGGCCTGGAATTTTTCAATTGCTTTGACATGGGAAGGACACCAATGTTCTCAAAACATGAAGCTTTCTAATTTGACCCATTTATGCAAGAGAGAGGAGCTTAGGGTCTCAGTAATAATAATAATAATAATAATAATAATAATAATAATAACGGCATTGTTAAGTGCTGTTACCCAATCCTTCTACCAGGGAACATTCCATTATTTGACCGCTCGGACACGGGGGTTGCCTCTTGAGGGAGATGCGTCTTCTCGGAACATTTTATTCCTTTTACCTGCAATCCTGACTTATGTGCCATTCTGGCTACCATTGTTGGAAGTTTGGTGGTCCCAACACAGCCAATGGGAAATTTACGTTGCAAAAATGAGAAGCAGCATGACCTGATGGGTAGAAGAGAGGCTTGGGGAATTAGGTGATCTGGCTTCTAATTTTGGCTCTGCCACTTTTCTGCTGTGTGACCTTGAGCAAGTCATTTCTCTGTGGCTCAGTTTCCTCATCTGAAAAACGGGGATACGATACCTGTTCTGCCTCCCCTCCTTAGACTATGAGCCCCATGTGGGTGGGTAGTGTCCGTTCTACTTTTATGTTATCTACCCCAGCACCTGGTACAGAATAAGCACTTAAGACATTCCACAATAAATCTATAGCAGGATGTGGCTTTTAATGACCTGACAAGCTGAGTTGTGAGGGAGTTCATCTGGGTTTGGCTCCACTGTAAGGTCCTTGAGGAAAAGGAGTGGGTCTTTTTTCTCCATTGCATTCCCCCAAATGCTTAGTAGAGTGTTGGCACCGAGTTGGTGCCCAGTCAAAACTAGTGATCGATCGGTTGATTGAGGATGATGAAAATTCTAGCCCTTTCATATACCCAAGCATATCTCCAATCTTCCCCACATCACAGATGTAATTGTGCATGTAGCATCTCAATGTTACTATAATAAGGTAATTGTCCTCCTGACTGAAGAAGCAGAAGCAATTACTGTATTCTTAGTGTCAGGAATTTCCTGGAACATAATTAGCAAAATTATCAGTAAGTGGAATAACACTGAACAATTACAACTCTTTTGTCCTCATGTTCACGAAGCCACAGTGAGCTTTCTTAGGTTGCTTGGCAACATCTACAGGCTCAGAAGTCTTTTTCAACTTTCTCTCTGAGTCAACCGAACCCACTTTCAGACACTCAATTTAATCGATTTGATACTCTGAAGAGGGGGAGAAACTCCCCTGATCCCCTGCCCCCACAGTGGGTGGAAGGTGGATGGAACAGGGAGTCTGGATGGAACAGCGCCAGATTATTCAGGGGTTGGTGACTTCAGGCTCCCCCTCACATGGCCCTGGCTGCCAGCTTGGCACCTGTCTCCCTCCCTCTACTCACTCCTCCCCGACACCTGGGGTGGATGGCAGTGAAGCAGGTGCTGATTCCAAGCTGGGGGTTGGTTACGGTTAATCTTGATGTTTGATAATTAAGATTTTTAGTCATTTGTCTTTCTTCCTTAGATTGTCAGCTCCTTGCAGGCAGAGATTGCCTTCAGTTTTTATTTTTGTTTTATAGGAAATTGGAACCCAGTACAGTTCAACCTCCCAAGCAGGCTCTCAAGAAATACTAGTAATCATAATCACAATAATGATGGTTCAAGTGCACATTCCACTTTGCTCCTGCACTAGGCAGCCAATGTAACTGTCCAAAGTCCAGGATGCTTATCCAAAATAGCTGAGCCTTACCGGGAGGGAGTGTACTTCATGGGAATGAGACAGGAGGAGTGCAGATTCCTGGGGTAACGGTGCTAGTGGATTCACAGTTGGCTTCGTGGAAAGGTTGGTCCTAATGAAAGTCGGATTTTGTATCCGGATTCCCACAAGCGGTCACCAGGACTGACCTTTGAAGGAGCAGCTTCCATCCAGGGACCCCCTCTCCCCAGCTGCCCCCACCGGGTGCCTGTCTGTGGGCCAATGTCTATCTGTCCTGCACCTTCTGACCCAGGCAAGTCAGCATCAGGAGCTGCAGCAGTGGAAAGCTGGGTGGCAACAAAAAAATACATGAAATAGCCTGGTACCATATTGGAAGCGGACAAGGGTCGGGCCAGATGTCAAATGGTCTGTGCCATTGATATAAAAGTGGATGACTGACAACCTTCTTCCCCCATAGAGTTAAGCAGGAAGAGGGTTCAGTTCCTGACATCCTCAGCAAAAGCCAGGTGGTCGCCTGAAGGATTAATCATTTATCTGTCAGAGTCCTCCGAGATGAGCAGATAAGCTGCTGCACTATCAGCCACCTTATCCACTGTCTAAACTACAGCAATTGTCAGCCAAGTGGCAAGGGAGCAGAGCTGGGGAAGAGGGAAGTGGATAATGGATAATAATAATAATCCAGTGAGACCCATTTACAGCCCTCCTTCTCACCCCTTTCCCCAGAGAGAGATTTTGCTCCCACGGTTGCTGCCACTCACTGGGTGCGGGGATTATGATCTTTGCGCAGATTCGTTCATTCATTTGTTCAGTCATATTTATTGAGCGCTTACTGTGTGCAGAGCACTGTGCTAAGCGCTTGGGAAATACAAATTGGCACAGATGTGGTGGCAGCGGCAGCACCTCTCTGCACTCGGCAAAGAGCATGGCAGGGCAACAGGGCTGGGGTTAAGAAAGGATACTGATTCTCATTTGGCAGAACCATTCTCTCAGTCTCTCTCAGTCTCTGTGTCATTCATGTCTTCATTCAGTCGTATTTATTGAGTGCTTACTGTGTGCAGAGCACTGTACTAAGTGCTTGGAAAATACACTTCGGCAACAAATAGAGACAATCCCTACCACAACAATGGGCTCACATTCATTCACTCATTCAATCGTATTTATTGAGCACTTACTGTGTGCAGAGCACTGTACTAAGTGCTTGGGAAGTACAAGTTGGCAACATATAGAGACAGTCCCCACCCATTCATTCAATCGTATTTATTGAGTGCTTACTGTGTGCAGAGCACTGTACTAAGCACTTGGGAAGTACAAGTTGGCAACATCTAGAGACGGTCCCTACCCAACAGTGGGCTCACAGTCCAGAAGGGGGGAGACAGACAACAAAACAAAACAAGTAGACAGGCATCAATAGCATCAGAAGAAATATATAGAATTATAGATATGTACACACTATTAATAAAATAAATAGAATAATTAATATGTACATATATACACAAGTGCTGTGGGGCTGGGAGGGAGTAGGGATGATGGGGAGGAGAGGAGGAGCAGAGGAAAAGGGGGGCTCAATCTGGGAAGGCCTCCTGGAGGAGGTGAGCTTTCAGTAGGGCTTTGAAGAGGGGAAATGAGCTAGTTTGGCGGATGTGAGGAGGGAGGGCATTCCAGGCCAGAGGTAGGATGTGGGCCAGGGGTCAATGGCAGGACGGGAAAGAACTAGGCATAGTGAGGAGGTTAGCGGCAAAGGAGTGGAATGTGCGGGCTGGGCTGCAGAAGGAGAGAAGGGAAATGAGGTAGGAGGGGGCAAGGTGATGGAGAGCTCTGAAGCCAATAATGAGGAGTTTTTGCTTCATACGAAGGTTGATAGGCAACCATTGGAGATTTTTGAGGTGGGTGGTGGCATGTCCAAAGCGTTTCTGTAGAAAGATAATCTGGGCAGCAGAGTGAAGTATAGACTGAAGTGGGGAGAGTTAGGAGTTTGGAAGATCAGAAGCAGCGTGACTCAGTGGAAAGAGCACAGGCTTGGGATTCAGAGGTCGTGGGTTCTAATCCCGGCTCTGCCACTTGTCTGCTAGGTGACACTTAGCTTCTCTGTGCCTCAGTTACCTCATCTGTAAAATGGGGATTAAGACTGTGAGCTCCACGTGGGACAACGTGATTACCTTGCATTCACCCCAGCGCTTAGAACAGTGCTTGGCACATAGTAGGTGCTTAAAAAATACCGTCATTATTATTATTATCCATTATGTCCGATGATTGGCAGATCTTCCGATCAACCAGGTCCTGCCTGCAGGACCCAAACAGAGGATATGGCTTGTAAGCAAGTTGTAAATCAACCCTATCAACTGGGTGGAGGACAATAAGATATACGGGCACCCAAAAACTCCCATAATTCAATCAAATGTACCTTAGGCAATATGGGCCTGTATCGGGTGCCTCCTGTACTGCTTTCCCTCCGAGAGGATCAACTCCACTAGAAATTCCTTGCCAATCCCTCTGTCTTGGGTAAGTAAAATCAAATCACTCATCTCTCCATCCTATTTCCCCTGCCAGTGCCAGTTCAGCACTTCCATGACATCCGAGCACTTGGATACTCAAGATTCTTCCTCCTGCTCCATCACCCTTATGGACAGATGTTTGCAATCTTTTGCTTCCACCTATCCGTAATTCATTTTAGGATCTGACTCTTTGGATGATGATGATGATGATGGCATTTGTTAAGTGCTTACTATGTGCGAAGCACTGTTCTAAGAGCTGAGGGGGGATACAAGGTGATCAGGTTGTCCCACGTGGGGCTCACAGTCTTAATCCCCATTTTCCAGATGAGGTGGCTGAGGCCCAGAGAAGTGAAGTGACTTGCCCAAAGTCACACAGCTGACAAGTGGCGGAGCATTTATTCATTCATTCATTCAATCGTATTTATTGAGCGCATACTGTGTGCAGAGCACTGTACTAAGCGCTTGGGAAGTACATGTTGGCAACATATAGAGACGGTCCCTACCCAACAACGGGCTCACAGTCTAGAAGGGGGAGACAGACAACAAAACAAAACATGTGGACAGGTGTCAAGTCATCAGAATAAATAGAAGTAAAGCTAGATGCACATCATTAACAAAATAAATAGAATAGTAAATATGTACAAGTAAAATAAATAGAGTAATAAATCTGTACAAACATATATACAGGTGCTGTGGGGAGGGGAAGGAGGTAAGGTGGGGGGGGAGGGGGAGAGGAAGGAGGGGGCTCAGTCTGGGAAGGCCTCCTGGAGAAGGTGAGCTCTTAGTAGGGCTTTGAAGGGAGGAAGAGAGCTAGCTTGGCGGATGTGCAGAGGGAGGGCATTCCAGGCCAGGGGAAGGACGTGGGCCGGGGGTCGACGGCGGGACAGGCGAGAACGAGGCCCAGTGAGGAGGTTAGAGGCAGAGGAGCGGAGGGTGCGGGCTGGGCTGGAGAAGGAGAGAAGGGAGGTGAGGTAGGAGGGGAGGAGGTGATGCCGAGAGTGAGGAGTTTTTGCCTGATGTGTAGGTTGACTGGTAGCCACTGGAGATTTTTGAGGAGCAGGGATTGGAACCCATGACCTCTGGCTCCCAAGCCTGTGCTCTTTCCACTGAGTCACGCTGCTTCTCTAGCCTTGCAAACTCCATGAGGGCAGGGATCATAGCTAACTCTATTGCACTCTCATAAGCGATTAGGACAGAGTAAACATTCAATAAACACTACTGATTAAAACACCTTCCCAGGTGACTACGAAAGAGACTCAAAGAGATTTGTTATGATTTGCTTTCGAGATGGCTACTGATGAGGTGGGAGGAGGGAAGGATGTTACATTCTTCCTTAATGCATTGACAATTTGCATGTAATTTGAAGGTTACACTAGGCTTGAATCTAACTGGAGAAGGCCTGGCCAACGGACAAAGGTTTGGGATGCGGAGTCAGGTGGCCAGAGTTCTGGTCCTAGCTCTGCCACTGGTCAGTCATTGGCCTTGGGCAAGTCACTTAAGTTCTCCATACCTTAGTTTCCTCACCTGTTAAGTAGGGATGAGATGCTGGTTCTCCCTCACTCTTAGAGGGTGAACCCCATGTGAGTCAGGGACTGTGTCAAATCAGACTATCTTGGGTCAGCTCCAGTTCTTAGCCTGGCTTACTGGCACATAATAAGCACTTAATACAATTCTACCACTCTATTATTCCATTTTCCTCTCCAAATACTTCTGAGGGATATCACAGCATCTCCTCTGGGATGCTCATTCCCAACTAAGAGCAAGCTATGTGAAATTTTGCTCCATGGGTTGGCTCCGGCAATCCCTATCCGAGCTGACCCTGGGCTACCGCACTGGGCACTTCCATCCCGTGATGCTTTTCCACGTAATGGCTAGCTAGAAGGAATCCCACTCCCTCTCATGGCTGCTTCTGGAGAGAGGCTGAGTCAGCGGCGGTTGGAGGCTGACATCCTCAGTCTTCATTTATTCATTCATTCAATCAATCATTCAATCGTATTTATTGAGCGCTTACTGTGTGCAGAGCACTCTACTTGGAAAGTACAATTCGGCAACATATAGAGACAGTCCCTACCCAACAACGGGCTCACAGTCTAGAAGAGGGAGACAGACAGCAAAACAGAACAAGTAGACATGTGTCAATACCATCAGAATAAATAGATCGTGACCTGCCCCTCAATGTCAACTGAATTGGCATGTGGATAGCCGGGCCGTGGGGACTATGTGGTGATTGCCTCATTTCTGAAAGACCAGGAGGTCCCAGCCAAGACAATGCTTTTATTATTAATAATAAATACTATACTATACTATAAATACTATATCAAATCTAGTAATAGTAAAATATGTATCAAATACTAATGTGCTTATTAAGTATAAATAATACATATAATATAGATGTTATAATAATAATCATTGTTCGGTGTTTGCCATGTGTGAAGCATTGTGCTAAGCATTGGGGTAGATACAAGATAATCAGGTCAGACACAGTCCCTGTCCCAGGCTCAGAGTCTAAGGTAAGGGGAGAACAGGTATAGAAACCCCATTTTACAGATGAGGAAACTGAGGCATATGGAAATTAAATGACTTGCTTCAAGTCACACACAGCAGGTAAGTGGCAGAGGCAGAATTAGAACCCTGGTCTCCTGACTCCTACGCCTGTGCTCTCTGCATAGAGGCAGGCAGGCTGTGGTGGTAGTCGGAAGACATATTTCCTAGCCCTATCTCTTCTGGGGGATTACCATGATGAGGGGTCGGCACCCTTTTTGTACAGAACACTCAAATAGAATGAAAACTTTGAGCAGTTGGTGTCCAATGAGCCAGTCATACAATCTCCTTCAATGATGCTGCGCCACGTGGGAGCAGTTGAGCCCACCAGCTCAGATACCTTTCCTGCATGTGGAGGGCTCCCCAACTCCCTCGCTGACTCAGTCTCTCCCCACAAGCAAACGTGAGTGGGAGTGGGATTCCTTCAAGCCAGCCACTATGCAGAAAAGCATCACGGGATGGAAGTGCCCAGTGCGGTAGCCCAGGGTCAGCTTGGATAGGGATTGCCGGATCCGACCAGCGGAGCAAAATTGCTCATAGCCTGCACTTAGTTGGGAATCAGCATCCCAGAGGAGACATTGTGATATCCCTTGGAAATATTTAGAAAGGAAAATGGAATAATCGAGTGATGGAATTTATTAAGTGCTTATTGTAGCCCCCCCACCCCATCGTTCTGTTGGAAGCTTCACTCCCTCCTGGGTCTTAGTGAACCTGGCAGCCCTGAAACCAGTTCTCCAACCTTTCCACGCCACCTTCTATGTCGATCCGAGCACGTAGCCTACCCCATCTTGACTACTGCATCAGCTTCCTGTAGACTTCCATGCCTCCTGTCTCTCCCCTCTCTAGTCCATACTTTACTCTGTTGCCCGGATCATTTTTCTAAGTAAAGTTCAGTCTATGTTTCTGCATTCTTCAAGAACCTTCAATGGTTGCCCGTCCACGTCCACATCAAACAGAAACTCCTAACCATTGGCTTTAAAACACTCAATCAGCTTGACCCCTCTTATCTTACCTCACTGATTTTCTAGTATACTTTGCTCCTCTATTTCCAACCGACTCACTTGTATCTCCACCTCCGCTCTCTCATTCACCCCTCACATCCAAGCCGTCACCAAAACCTGCCGGTCTCAGCTCCGCAACATTGCCAAGATCCGCCCTTTCCTCTCCATCCATACCGCTACCCTGCTCATTCAAGCTCTCATCCTATCCCGTCTGGACTACTGCATCAGCCTTCTCTCTGATCTCCCATCCTCGTGTCTCTCTCCACTTCAATCCATACTTCATGCTGCTGCCCGGATTATCTTTGTCCAGAAATGCTCTGGGCATATTACTCCCCTCCTCAATAATCTCCAGTGGCTACCAATCAATCTGCACATCAGGCAGAAACTCCTCACCCTGGGCTTCAAGGCTCTCCATCCCCTTGCCCCCTCCTACCTCACCTCCCTTCTCTCCTTCTACAGCCCAGCCCTCACCCTCCACTCCTCTGCCGCTAATCTCCTCACCGTACCTTGTTCTCGCCTGTCCCGCCATCGACCCCCGGCCCACGTCATCCCCCGGGCCTGGAATGCCCTCCCTCTGCCCATCCGCCAAGCTAGCTCTCTTCCTCCCTTCAAGGCCCTACTGAGAGCTCACCTCCTCCAGGAGGCCTTCCCAGACTGAGCCCCTTCCTTCCTCTCCCCCTCGTCTCCCTCTCCATCCCCCCCATTTACCTCCTTCCCTTCCCCACAGCACCTGTATATATGTATATATGTTTGTATATATTTATTACTCTATTTATTTATTTATTTATTTTACTTGTACATATCTATTCTATTTATTTTATTTTGTTAGTATGTTTGGTTTTGTTCTCTGTCTCCCCCTTTTAGACTGTGAGCCAACTGTTGGGTAGGGACTGTCTCTATATGTTGCCAATTTGTACTTCCCAAGCGCTTAGTACAGTGCTCTGCACATAGTAAGCGCTCAATAAATACGATTGATGATGATGATGATCTTGTCTTTCCCATATCCTCCCTCTGGACTGGGACTCTCGTTCTTCAGACACAGCAGATCACACTCTCCCCACTTTCAAAGCCTTCTTAAAAACTTACCTCTCTAAGAGGCCTTCTCATTCATTCATTCATTCAGTTGTATTTATTGAGCACTTACTGTGTGTAAAGCACTGTACTAAGTGCTTGGGAGAGTACAATATAATAACAATAATGATGGTACTTGCTAAGCACTTACTATGTGTCAAGCACTGTTCTAAGCACTGGGGTAGATACAAGGTAATCAGGTTGTCCCACGTGGGGCTCACCTTTACAGATGAGGTAACTGAGGCACAGAGAAGTAAGTGGCTTGCCCCAGATCACACAGCAGACAAGTGGCGGAGCCGGGATGATATAACAATAAACAGACAGAGTCCCTGACCACAATGAGACCTCATTCCCCCTACTCCCTCTCTCTTCTGTATCACCCTTGCACTTGGATTTGTAAGTCTAAGCATTTTGATATTCACCCCACTCTCAGTCCTACAGCATTTATGCACATATCTGTAATTTACTTCAATGTGTGTCTCCTCCTCTAGACTGTAAGCTCCTTGTTGGCAGGGAATGTGTTTACCAAGTCTGTTACTTTGTACTCCCCCACCACCCTCAGCCCTAGGTCCCCAGACTGGACAAGGAGAAGCTCCAGGGCTCCAAAATCAAGTAGCTCCTTGCCACCTCTGGAGCCCAGGGAATTATGAAGTCAGGGGGTTGGGGGTGGAGTGGAGGTGGGTGGGGGGCGATGGAGAGAATAGTTCCCCAGCATTTAAATAAAGGAAAAAAGTTAAACCTTTTAAAGCAATTAAGTCATCTCTAAGGATGGGGAAGCAGAAGATCTATGTGAAAATCAAACTAAATATGGCTACTGCACATGCACATGCACAGAGAGAGGGGATGGAGGTGGCTCTTCAGGTGCACGGTGGCCATCTTGACAAGGAAGTTTGAAATGGGCTTCATCTTGATTGTTCCAAGAGGTGGCTATCTTTGGTGTACCAGAGGCATTTTGCCATTCTTGCCTTGTACCATCCTAAAGTAGCCACTCATCTCGCTTATTGTCTATAGCTGTCCCTGCCCTCCCATTCCCCCAACATTCAGATAGGGGAAGCCCAGGCCTGGCTCCGCCTCCCTGCAGCTTTAAAGACCTGACAGGACTGTAGATGCCTCTAACATGGTCAGGGACTCCCATCCATGAAAGAGCATGACCAACTTCCCTGAGTGGAATGGAATGAGGATTCCTGGCTCCAGAGGCCCTGGGTGGATGGTCTGAGTGTCATCTGCTGGACCCCAGGGTCCCCTGAGGCCTTCATGATCCCCCAGGGGCCCTGAGTTGGGGTCTTGGGTCCCTGGCCTTCTGGGAGTAGATACACATCTGCTCCTCCTGGCAGAGGGCCCAGAGAAGATAGAGACTCTGAGGCTGCCGGTGGCTCCCTCCCTCCTTTCCTTGCTCTCGTTCCTTCTGGGGGTGGGCCCTTTAGAATGCGGCAGTGCCACACAACTGCCATGACTTGTAGGTTAGTTGTGGCTGCTGAGCCATTTGTAGTAGTAATTGGACACTGTGAGTGCTCTGCGAGGGCTGCCCTTCACCCAAGGACCTCATTTGACTCCAATAAGAGCCAGATCCAGTCCAAGGGTGATAGGTCTCCGATCTCTGCCTTAGACACATCATTTGATCTGCTGGACCTGACTTCCTTCATTTATTAAGTAGAAAAAATAATTCTCCCCCTCCTTCTCCTCTCCCCACATCGTTTCACCCTTCCGTCCTAATTCCCTCCAATCTTTTCTCCTGCCTTCACGTTCCTTTTCTCCTCCCATCTATCCCAGTCCTCCTTTTTCACTCCTCCCTCTACCCTCTCTCCCTCTTTCCCCTTATCCTTCTACTCTTCCCCTTCTCTTTCTCCTATTTCCCCACTCTTTCCTTCCCCCTCTTCTCCCCTCTTTCTTCTCCCTTTCTCCCCACTTCTCTTTCCTTTTCCCCTCCCCTCTCCTCTATTTCCCTCCCTCCCTGCTTACCTCCCAGGGATTTAGGGATCACCTCCAAAGCAAGGTAACCCAAGAGCAGTTTGGGTTCTTTGGAGAAAATGTCCCAGACAAATACAAAATATTTCTCTGCATGCCTACCCTCTTACCCAACCTATTCCAATTAGTCCTGGAGTCGGGAAAAGAATCCAGGACCGCTGTGCTACAGCCTTGTGGGCTGGGTCGTTACACCATTATGTCAGTCATCCTTCTGTGCTTTCTTTGAGGAGGAGAGGGTGTGTGTGTGTGTGTGGGGGGGTTGTGTGTGTGTGTGGGGGGGGGGGGTAGTAGGGGATAAACAAGCCCAAACTGCATCCTTGGCTTTGCTCTCTAATAGAGGTGAATAATTCAAACAATATGTGGGAGTGGTCAGGTCATCAATCAGGACAGCCCTTGCAGCCACCAGACAAGGGCAGAGCAGGGAGGGGATTTTTCCTTTCCTTTCCTTCTTGGAGTCCCATTTCATTCTTTGCTTGCAAAGACAGAATCCCTGCCCCCTGCCCCCGGGCAGCTGCCCCCACTTCACCCAGCCCCTGGAAGAGTGTTAATATCACCAAAGACCCCTCCGAATGGACTGCAAGGCAGAGGTGGGTCAGCCGAATGGTTTGAATAAAAGTCTCTCCTGGCCCCACCATCAGGTGGTAATTAAAATTTAATTTAGAAGGGCCTATCACCGTGGTGCTGGGGGTGGTGATTTATTTGATTGACTGCTGCTTTCTTTCACCCGCATGAGTCTCGGGGTTTTACTATCTGAGGAAATTAAGGCCGAATTGCAGCAGGAAATTCCTTGTATCCAGGTGTTTCTAGTTAGCCAGCGAATAGCATGGCGAGAGTGGGGAGCGAGGGTTCTGGTGGGGAAGTCTGAGCGTCTGAACGACGGTTTATTGCCCAGTGCCTCACACTGCTGTTCTTGGCTGCTGGGAGGGTCGTGCTGGGGAAAGGAGGGGAAATTCCCTCCGAGCTGGGTAACAGGTCAGGGCAGTAGGGATGATATCATTGTTCTAATTCGAGGCCCCGAGAAAGGGGTGAAAAGCCCATTTTATGAGCTCGTTCTCCATGACCGGGCTATGCGTCACTCCTGGAGCCGGTTCAGGTATTCTTGGTGCCGATGGCGTGAGGGCAGTTCGCACCAGCCTAGCTGGGTCATCCACCTGGCTGGAACTCCCTTGGACACCAGCCGAGGCAGCGATCCCACAACCATCCATCAATCAGTGGCCTTTACCCAGCACCTACGAAGCGTGAAGCTCTTTTTGAAGCACATGGGAGAGTGCACCTCCAGTGAGGCCTCATCCCCTGCCCTCAGGGAGCTTACAGTTCTAATGGGGCAGCCAGGCTGGTAGTCATTGTTCACATGCACTGGGAGCAGGGAGAAGAATGGCACTAGAGCGTGAGTCTGTCTGGATGGAAAATCTAAAGGGGGAAGACTAATAATAATAAGTCATTTGTTCAGCACTCATTAGGTGCCATGCACTGCACCAGGTGCTGGGGCCGATGCAAGATAATCAGGTCGGACAAGGCCCTTGTGCCACACGGGACTCAGTCTAGTAAGAGGGAGAATGGGAATTGAATCCCTGTTTTGCAGCTGAGGAAGCCCAGAGAAGTTGTCACTTGCCCAATTCACATAGCAGGTGGGTGGCAGAGCTGGGACGAGAACCCAGGGCCGTGCTTTTCCCACTAGGCCGTGCTACTTGTAGGCTAAGTCCACTGTGACCTCCGGCATGTTGAGTACCTAAAGGACTCTTGTGTGACCCAATGTAGTCCTTCCTGCAGGCCCTAAGCATCCAGGATTGCATTGTACCCTTTGGCCTCCTGGCCCCCTGCCCTCAGCCAGAATTCTGGGACGGGTCTCTGAAGTTAGAGAAAGACTCAGATGAAGCAATCTCGAGGCCTGTATTTCATACTCTGTCACAGTTTCTTTTGCAATCCTCTCCTGGATAAGCATCTTTCAGGCAGCGGATGATAAGAGGAAATCCAGTGCCGCCAGCTTCATCCAAAGGACAACTTTGGAATCGTAATTCATACAACTTCCCAACACTGTGATGGGTGGTTAAATGTTATTGCTGTCTTACGGTGAGAGAAGCTCCAGATGCTTTCAGTCAATTGATCAAAGTAATGTAGACAGCCGGGGTGATTCAGAAGCTGGGGCTTTGAGTCAACTTCTCCAAACACTGGGAAGAATTCCTTCCTTTTCCTTTCTTCACTTCATCCCACCTCACTTCCCCCTGGAAGGAATTTTCAACCGTATCTGCACTATTTGGCTCCTCAGGGTTGGGACGATGCATGGCTTCTGGGCAAAGATTCCTGCGTTTCATTGTGAGGTCAGATCCGCAGGGAGCAGCCGGGATGACCGCGTAGGTCCAGCTTTAGAGAGGTAAGAGATTGGAAACCTGCCATTTGGGATCTTTTCTGCCCTGATGGGAAAGTTTTACCTCTTGTCATATTGTCAGGATCCTAGGATGGACAAGACTCAGAGTTCAGCTCCAAAATCTGTACTTCCAATAATGATAATAATAATAATCATGGAATTCGTAAGAGCTTACTAGGTACCAAGCCCGGTGCTAAGCACTGGAGTAGAGGCAAGACAATCAGATCAGTCATGGGGCCCATCCTCCTCACCACCCCTGTGGCGTGGACACCTCTCCATCCAGCATATTGGGGTGACGGCAGCCTTCTCGTTGCTTCTGATTGGGAAAGCAGGAGAAGGCAGGGCTTGAGAGGGAGGGGAAAATTTTCGACCACCCTTCTCCCTCCCTCCCACCTTCCCTTGCCTTCCAGGGGTTTGCTAAAAAAAACTGCCACCATTTAGGGCTGAGCTGCCCCGTCAAAGGCTGCGCCCCTTCCCCTTCGACCTTCTGCCGCTCTCTTAAAATCCACCGAGGGCCATCACTTTGGGTTCTGTCTGTGTCCAGGTGGGAGTGGGGTCACTGCCAGGTAAATGAAGTTACAAGCAATAGCATCTTAGTGAACAAGGTCCAGTCAGCATGGCTCAGTGGAAAGCGCACAGGCTTGGGAGTCAGAGCTCATGGGTTCTAATCCCGACTCCGCCGCTTGTCAGCTGTGTGACTTTGGGCAAGTCACTTAACTTCCCTGGGCCTCAGTTACCTCATCTGTAAAATGGGGATTAAGACTGTAAGCCCCACGCGGCACAACCTGATCACCTTGTATCCCCGCTAGCGCTTAGAACAGTGCTTGGCACATAGTACATGCTTAACAAATGCCCTCATTATTATTATTATTATTATTATTATTATTATTATTATTATTATTACTCAGTTTGGGATCCGGATGGCACTGTCGCCTGTTCTGGTACTATCAGGTCATAATAATAACAATAATGATAATGATGATGATGATAGTAACAATGATAATAACAACACCAATAATAATTGCTTACAACAACTGAATTGTATTTTCTAAGTGCTTAGTACAGTGCTCTGCACACAGTAAACACTCAATAAATACGATTGAATGAAAGAATGAATGAACTTAAGTTCTGGGGAAGATAAAGGACGATCAGATGAGACACAGTTCTTGTCCAATTTGGGATCTCAATCTAAGGGGGAGGGAGAGTAGATACCCTTTCCCCATTTTATAGATGAAGAAACCAAGGCCCAGAGAGATTAGGTGACTTACCCTAGCTTGCACAGCAGGTCAGTAGCAGAGCCAGGACCGGAATCTGGGTCTTCTGAACCCCAGCCCAGTGCTTTTTCCACTAGATCATGCTGTGTCCCCGGAGTACAGTGCCCAGAAGTCAATGCCATCCAACAGGACTGGACTCTCTTCGGACCAGAGACGCACAATCTGGGGTCTCCGGGTAGGCCGAGGGAAGAAATTCCTGGAGCCACATGGAAATGCTTTCATCTCAACCTTCCCTGGTGGAGGGCATGGCTGTTAAAGATTACAGGAGACAGGTCAGACAGAATTGAACTCTAAGTGCATACACTACCAGGAAATATTGGGGGATTTGGGGGATTTAATAGTGTACTGCAGGCACTGGGAGGCAGGTGGTGGGTGGTGAGGGCTCCGGTGGTGGAGTTTTCTCCCTGATCTGATTGATATTTTCTTTTGACCATAAGGAGGCCTGAACTTCAGCCTGCTAGCTTCTCCAGGCTAGCTGGGAAGAGCTACCCAGGCTCCTGTCAGGCATCGTATGTGTCTGCAGAATTGGAGAGCTGCTCTAGGGGCTTGGAGGCTCAGCTAGCCTTTTCCCTTGGGAACGGGACCAGAAGGAGCGGTCCCTGGTCAAAATTGGCTAGGTGAGGCCCAGACCCAGAGGCATTTGAGGCCAGATCTAAGTGGGATTCAGTCTGGACCCGAGGGAGGAGATGGGGTTTGAAGAATTTGGGGAATGGCTTCAATTCTCTCCTCTTTGGTGGGAACTGGAGAGAAGCTTGGTGGGGAGTAGAGGGTTGCAGAGTCTTCAGGCTTGAAGAGAATGCCTCTGACACCGAAGGATCCCCCCCACCCCAGGTGCACGCGCATGCTTGTGTGTGTGTGCCCGCGTGAGCCCCACAGTCCTGACTTCACTGGGAACATACACAGACAGAGCCTTGTGGTGTCATCGTATTTGCCGCTTGCAGCGCCTGGTGCGGCTTTCCGTTTTGCCTCGTGGTCTCACGCACCTCTCCGAGCGTCACTTCACAAAGAGCCGCTTCTTTCTGGATTAGAGTTGCCGAGTTGTACACCCACACAGCAGTTTTCAGCTTATGGATATTTCCTGGACTTTGTTAACAAGCTCAAGACAGGTTCATTTGCAGAGGGTTTTTTTTTTAATCCCACGAACTTCCTCACCAGGTGGATTTTCTCCAGTCCTCTCGGGCCCCACATCTCCACCCGTCCCTGGGCTGTATATCTTCTCTCTCCTCTCCTTTCCTTCTCCTCCCACTCTCCACTTTATAGCTTGAGGGACCTGCTTCCGGGACGATGTCCCCACATCCAGCACAGAACCCTCCTGGGATGGAAAGTCTGTCCCGTATTTAGAGGACGGCCTGCCCCTAATATTAAACATTTTTAAAAATTGGCCGCACATCTGTTTGATATTTAATTCAAAACAAATGGCAGGGAGAAATGAGAGAAATTATGCCGCAAGGTGTGACTTTTTTCCCTTTTAAACTTGAAACTATAAAGAAAGAGCAGGGATCTGTGACGCAGTGATCCAAGCAAGACCCGGGTCAAAGGCTGCCCTTTTCATTCACTTTAATCTTGGCTTCTCCACTGACCTCAAAGCAGAGACAATGGAGTCCTGATTCCTCGGCCTTTCCTCTCATCACGTCACAGTCAGAACAGAAGGCTGGAGGTCACTGAGGAGGAGAGGAAATGCTCGCAGTGGTTTCGATCCAAAGGTAAGGGCTAGTTAGGAAAGGATCCATTCAAGGCTGAAAATTGGGCCCTGGCTTGGCTGGCAGTGGGGGAGTCCAGCTGTATGGCCATTTGTTTTTGAAAGAATGGATTTCTGCCTAGGGTAGAGCAAGTGGGACATTTGTTATTAGTGCAGCTTGATGGAAGGTCAGAGTTCACAGTGCATGGTATCTTTAATTTATTTTTATTTTTAATGTTATTTGTTAGGTGCATACAGTGCCAGGCACTGTACTAAGCACTGAGATAGCTACAAGATAATTAGGCTGGGCACTGTCCAAGTCCTACGTGGGGCCCATGGTCTTAATCCCCATTTTACAGATGAGGTAACTGAGGCATGGAGAATTTACGTGACTTGCGCAAGGTCACACAGCAGACAAGTGGCAGAGCTGAGAATAAAACACAGGTCCTCCGGCTCCCAGGCCTGTGCTTTTCCACTCTGCTTCTCGTTGCTTCAATCCCACTGCATTGAGCCCCCTGCCATAGATGAATGAAAAAGCTACAGAATGAGACAAGAGAAAGGCATGCATGGGATCGGGGGCATAGCCATGAGAGGAAAAGCACTTATCCTGGCACAGGAAAACTGAAAGCTTTCATCACTTGCTGCAATTTCCCAGGACCAAAGAGAGACTTTTCTACCCATTGGCCATGAGCTTTCTTTTACCCTGGGAATTAATGGCTTGTAATGGAGGTGGGGCATTCTGGGAGAGATATGTCCATGGCATCGATCGCTATGGGTCGGAGATGACTCGATGGCATAAGGCAAGACAAGATGAAAGCCAATACACCCAGTGATGATCACTGTACCACCAGAATCAACCCCTTGACTCCTGAGGGGGAAAGTGGGAGGGATCACTAAATGTAGAATAATTTTCCACACTGGTTTCCATTGTTTAAAACCTAGAAGGTCATGGGGTCTCTCTCTCCAACAAGTCCACCAGATGGAAGCTTTCCCCACCTTCAGAATCCTCCTGAAATCCCATCTCTCCCAGGTAATCTTCCCCAGTGAGGCCCCAACACCCTAAGCCTTACCATTCTTGTGTGTTTGCACCCATTATCACCACTTAGGTATATCAATCAATCAATCAGTGGTATTTACTGAGTGTTTACTGCATGCAGGTCAGTGTACTCAGCGTTTGGAGAGTGCAGTACAACAGAGTTGGTGGACATATATGCATATATAGGAGAAGCAGCGTGGCTCAGTGGAAGAAGCACGGGCTTGGGAGTCAGAGGTCAGGGGTTCAATTGGCTCTGCCAATTGTCAGCTGTGTGACTTTGGGCAAATCACTTAACTTCTCTGTGCCTCAGTTACCTCATCTGCAAAATGGGGATTAAGACTGTGAGCCCCCCGTGGGACAACCTGATCACCTTGTAACCTCCCCAGTGCTTAGAACAGTGCTTTGCACATAGTAAGCGCTTAATAAATGCCATCGTAAAATGCTGTCATATATACCATATGTATGCTTGTAAAATGTGTATTTATAGTCTAAATTTATAGGCTATGTATATGTAATGTATAGATGCATATTTTCTTTTTTTTAGCTATTTCATCCTGATATATATATATATACTACTTCTTACTGTGCCTTGTCTTTTGCCCTCCTCCCACTTTTGGTCGATGATTCTTGCCTGTCTGACTCCCACATTAGATTGCAAGCTCCTTGAAATCAGGGAACATGTGTCTTGCTTCTACTGTACTCTCCCAAATGTTTAATAGTAATGGGCTGGCCACTCAGCAGGCACTCTGCCAGAACTATTGATTGATAGATGGCCCCTGTAAATGAGGGGTTGGGAATCTTTCTTGACTCATGATCCAGTGCCTTGAAATGCAGCCTGTTAGGGCCACCACCTCCTGCCCTGCTCAAGTGAGGAGGAGGAAGTTGAGTGGACGGCAGCCCCAGGAGAGAAAGAGGAAGTCACTCCTTGGCCTCGGAGCTGTGGTCTCCTCTGACAATTTCAGCCAGAGACTTCTGAGAAGTGTGGGCCCATCAGTAGTCCCGCCCCACACTTGTATGGTGAAATCTATCTGGCTGATTACCTCTTTTGAGAAATGAGAAGTGGATCCTTTTCTCAGTTGTTGTCAGCTATCGTTTGCAGGGGAAGGGGGGAAATTCCATCTTCTGCCAGCTAATGGCTTAGACTTGCCATTTATCCTTAGCCAATCAATTGTTCAGTGGTATTTATTGGAGGCTTACTTGTGAAGAACTCTGTTCTAAATGTTCAGAAAAGTATAATACATTTGGGAGACCACAATCCCTGCCCTCAAGGGGCTTACAGTCCCTACGTATCCCAGTGAACCCCCACCAGTTCTTCGGAACAACCATTTCTGTTCCAAGAGCAATCAGGCTTGCCCCACTCTCAGGAAGCTTACACTGTAATGGAGGAGGTGGATGGGCACAGCATTTATAGATAGTGGGAGCGGGAGGAAGGAAGAACAGGTTCAGATAGAAGAAGCTGAGAGCAGGGAGGTGAATGTAGGAGGAGTGAGAAGGGCAAGCTGATGAGCAGCAGGGAAAGGAGAATCAATATGGAGAAAGGCCGAGTAGAAAATCAAGGCTGATGGGCAGGAGTTTCTGCAGGAGGTGAAAGGAGGTGGGTAGCCCTTTGAAGAGGGGACAGACCTGTGCCAAGTGGTGCTTCAGGAAGATCAGTCACTGAATCAATCGATCATTGGTATTTATTGAGCACTTCCTGTGCTCAGGCTACTGTACTAGAGCTTAGGAGAGGACATTACTAGATAAGACTAATAATAATATTCATGCATTCATTCAGTCATATTTATTGAGTACTTACTGTGTGCAAAGCACTATACTAAGTTCTTGGGAGAGTACACTACAATGAGAAAAAGACACATTCTCTACTCACAATGAGCTTACAGTCTAGGGAGAGCTTAAGATAATATGATGGTAATTCTCCCGCTAGACCCCTTGTTGGCAGGGAACATGTCTACCAAGTCTGTTATATTGTACTCCCCCAGGTACTTAGTGCAGTGCTCTGCATGCCATAAGCCCTCAATAAAATATGATTGATTGATTGAAAATGCAGTAGAATTGGTAGATATGCGGAGCTTAGTGGAAAGAGCACGGGCTTGGGAGTCAGAGGTCATGGATTCTAATCCCGACTCTGCCACTTGTTTGCTGTGTGACTTTGGGCAAGTCACTTGACTTCTCTGTGCCTCAGTTACCTCATTTCTAAAATGGGGATTAAGACTGTGATAACCACGTGGGACAACCTAATCACCTTGTATTCCCCCCAGCACTTAGAACAGTGCTTTGCACACAGTAAGTACTCAATAAATATGATTGAATGAATGCATGAATATTATTATTAGTCTTATCTAGTAATGTCCTCTCCTAAGCTTTAGTACAGTAGCCTGAGCACAGGAAGTGCTCAATAAATGCCAATGATCAATTGATTGAGTGTAAGGGCTTAACAAATACCATCATTATTATTATTATCAGTAGTAGTAAGTGTTTAACAAATACCGTTATTATTATTATTATTATTGTCCTCAAGGGGCTTACAGTCTAGTGGATGATCAAGGTAGCAGCATGGAGCAAGGACTGAATGGAAGAGAGAGGCTGGAATCCACCAGACTGCAACCTGAAGCCTGTCCTACCAGGACCACATTTGCCATATGGAGGCAGATATTTGATATTCATCCTGCCCCTACCCCCACTTATATTCGTACCCTTGGCTTCTCCTATATGTAATCTATTTTCTTATCTGTCTCCCCCTCTAGAGTGTAAGCTCCTTGAGAGTAGGGATTGTTTCCACCAACTCTTATTACATCGTACCCTCCCAAGTTAAGTTTACTGCCCTGCACAGAGTAAGCACTCAATAAGTACCATGGACTGACTGATTGATTATAAATGCTCAATAAATCCCCCCCTCCACCTGACACACCAATGCATCCTTTGCAGTGTTCAGCAGTTGTGACTGGAGCACCTGAATGAGATAAAAAGGAGCACAACATTTCCAGTGAATGTATGAGCTAATAGTCTCCTTTTCAGGACTGCTGGAACTCAGAAAAAAGAGAAGTAAAAGTCTCTTGCCCTAGCCTGCTATAGAACACATTTTTCTGTGTCCACATCATCTCGACCCACTGTTTGTAAGGAGGCCTCCGTCTTCAAGGGGTTTTTTGGATGCAAGGGCCTGGTGAATGATGGCCTGGCCCCAGGCTCTGTAGCAGGAGCCTCACCTGGCTCCTGGAGCAGTCTCACGTAGGGTGTCTGTTCCCCTTTGAAACCGGCGATTGTAAAACCAAAGTCAACGAGAGCAATTTATTCCCCAGATCAAATTTTCTCTCTGCAGGATTGGAGCTCCCCAAGCCATAAAGAGTTTACAAACTCTCCAAAGAAGGATAATAGCTTCCTTTCTCACAGCCAGGTCAAGGAAAGGTAATACATGCTTCCAACCTGTGGGGAATTCAACTCCAATTGTAGGTTTTATTTCACTTTAATCCAACTGTGAGTTCATGTGGAAGGGAAGGGGAGATTTGGGGCTCTACCCAGAGAACAGAGCCGATCAAATTCTACATCTGTCAATGAAGGGCTGGCGACTGGATTCCTTCAAGTGGGACCAGTGGGTACCTGGAGTACGGAACATCAGTGATGTGCAGCGGAAGGGCAGCCCATTGCAAAGTGCGTGTGCAGCCTTCACCCGCATTAGCCACCTGAGGGCAAAACTGGACTACAACCCAGGTGCCACGACTGCCTATCTATTCGCTTGTTATACTCCGTGTCCTCGGGGGAACATGACTGGCAGGGCCGAGGCAGTGTGAGTGGCACTGAGCAAGCCATTCGCACTAGAATCAATTTCTCTGCCCAGGTTTTTGGTCCTGAAGTCTCAAGAGTGAGACTCGTTGGTCGTTCCTGATGGGAAACTCTATCAAGATCACACCAGTGGCACACACCAGAGCAGGGAGGGCAGAAGGCTTGAAAGCAAATGAGCTGAGTTAATCAATCAATCCATGGGTTTTATTGAGTCTTACTGGGAGGACAATATAAGAGAGTTGGTAGACATGTTCTCTGCCAATAAGGAGCAATAAGGAAGACAGACATTAAAATAAATTACTGCAATGGACGTAGGTATTGTGGGGTGGAGGGTGAGGTGAATATCAACTGGTTTGAAGGAACAGGTTCAAGTGCATAAGCTACCCAGAAGGGAAATAGAGTGGGGGAAATGAGCAATTAGTTAGGGAAGGCCTCTCAGAGGAGATGTGATTTTAATAAGGCTTGGAAGGTCGTGTCTGTCATGCATGAAGGGAGAGGGGGTTTCAGGCCAGGGGGAGGACACGGGCAAGGGTTCAGTGGCAAGAAAGATGAAATCAAGGTACAGTGAGTAGGTTGGCATTCGAGGAGTGAAGTGTACAGGTTGGTTTGTCCCAGGAAATCAGGTGTGGAGGAGGCAACCTGATTGAGTGCTTTAAAGACAAAGGTAAGAAGTTTCTGTTTGATGCAGAGGAAGATGGGCAACCACTAGAGCTTCCTTGAGGAGTGAGGAGTCAGGAACTGAACATTTTTTAGAAAAATGATTCAGGCAAAATTGTTCCTAATTCACATATTCACCTACTTTTCTTGGTATTTTCATCATCGGACTTTACTGGGCACCTACCTTGCACAGAGCTCTGTCTTGAGTGCCTACTCTCTTCAGAGAGCTGTACTGAGCGATCACCTACTATGTGCAGAGCACCAGACTGGGTACCTATTTTATGCAGAGCAATGCATTCAGGGCAGAGCCAGATAATAATAATAATAATAATAATAATTTTAGTATTTGTTAAGCGCTCACTATGTGCAAAGCACTGTTCTAAGCACTGGGGAGGTTAGAAGGTGATCAGGTTGTCCCACGTGGGGCTCACAATCTAAGAAAGTTTAGGCCCAGGGCTAGTCTGCCTTGTGAGGCCCTCATCTGACCTATGACATAAGTTACTTTGTACGCACTTCTGCATGATGTCATGCAGTGTGGTGTGGCTGTGTCATCAAAGCATGACCGACTTCTTCTTTTCCCTTCAAATCTTGCAGACGGCAGATCTCTTCAACTTTAAAATCTTTCTGAAAAAATAAACACATACATACGGAGATACCTCCTCACACACACCCCTCCTCCATTACTCCGGGTACTTCAGTGGAGGGGGTGGCAATTTGGGTACTGACGGTGACAGCGGAAAACTGGGAGATGCTGGCGGAGGCCCAGTTGGGGTGGAAGATGGCAGTGGCAGCAGGCCATGTCCAGGGGTGGGAAGATGGTGGTGGCAGCAAGTGTGGTATTGGCACCACTGACAACTTCCTAGAGATGCTGGAACCCCAGAAGGCTCTCTAGAACCTAAGGCCTCATGAGCCCTTGCTATCACCTTTCCCTGACTGGGGGCCTATCGTAGGTGCTTGTGAGCACTGCAATAAAAGCAGAAGACATGGTCCTGGCCCTTGAAAAGGTGTTCCCAGTCCAATCACGATGTAAATGGATAAATGGATAAACTCATCTTCAGAAGCTGCGGTTCCATATCCGCCCCATCCTCAGCCTCACAGCACTGCTGTACAAATCCTTATACCCTGCCATTTCCCCTATCTATAATTTAATAAATAAAATAATAATAATGATGGCATTTGTTAAGCGCTTACTATGTGCGAAGCACTGCTCTAAGCGCTTGGGGGGATACAAGGTGATCAGGTTGTCCCACGTGGGGCTCACAGTCTTAATCCCCATTTTACAGATGAGGTGACTGAGGCTCAGAGAAGTTCAGTGACTTGCCCAAAGTCACACAGCTGACAGGTGGCAGAGATGGGATTAGAACCCATGACCTCTGACTCCCAAGTCTGTGCTCTTTCCATGGAGCCACACTGCTTCTTTAATTTATTTCAATGTCTGCCTTCCCCTCTGGCTTATAAGTGCCCTGTGGACAAGGATCATGTTACCAACTCTATTATATGGTTCTCTTCCAGTTAGTCAATCAGTGTTTTTTATTGAGTACTGACTGTGTACAGAGCATTGTGCTAAGCACTTGGGAGAGTGCACTACCACAGGGTTGGTAGACTCAATCCCTGCTCACAAGGAGCTTACAGTCTAGAGGGGGAGACAAACATGAAAATTAATTATGGATCTGTACAGAAGTGCTGTGGGGCTGAGGGTGGGGAGAGTATCAATTTAAAGGATACAGACCCAAGTATATAGGTGACATAGAAGGGAGAGGGATTCGGGGAAAGGAGGGCTTCGTTGGGGAAGGCCTTTTGGCAGAGATTTGATTTTAATACAGCTTTGAAGATGGGGAGAGTGGTGATCTGTCAGATATATAGATTTATAGATATATAGGGGGAGAAAGTTCCAGGTCAGAGAGAGGACGTAAGCAAGGAAGGGGTCGGCAGCAAGCTAGACGAGTTCAAGGTACAGTGAGTATGTTGGTGTTGGAGGAGTTAAGTGAGAGGGCTGGGTTGTAGAGGATATCAGTAAGTTAAAGTAGGTGGAGGGAAACTGATTGAGTGCCTTAAAATCAATGCTAAGGACTCTCTGTTTGTTGTAGAGGTGGATGGGCAACCACTAAAGATTCTTGACGAGTGGAGCAATATGGACTGAATGATTTTGCTTTGCACACAGTAAGTACTCAATAAATAGTATTGATTGATTGATTGATGGCCGGGTACCCAGTGCAAGAAGAAATTCTTCCCCTTTTCTATATGCAGAGAGCCTGCACTTGCCCTGAAGTTTTTCTCTGTCCAGAGGAGTGGCTTGGACGTTTGATTTTTAAAAAACAAAACAAAAACTAAACAGAGCCCAGGACCAGGATAGCAGAGATGCTGCTTTAGCTTTGATGCCCATCTCCATCCCTTTGCCACCTCCTACCATGGACACAGAGACCTCCCCATTCCTCTTGGATGTGCAGAGATTCCCCTTAACTTTTCTGGAAGCCACTACTAGCTTACTAGCTCTAGGTCTCCTGCTATTTAGGATCTTTATTAATAATAATAATAATAGTAATAATAACAATAATAATAATAATAGCACTGGTCTTCATGATGTGATTACTGCAAGTTGGGTGAAAAATGATCATATCAGACCCAGTCCCTATCCCACACGGGGCTCGCAGCCTAAGAAGAAGAAGAGTTATCTTATCCCCAATTTACAGTTGAAGACACTGAGGCTCAGACTTACCCAGTTACACAACAGAACCGAGATTACAGCCCAAGGCTCTGACTCCCAGTGCTTTCCACTAGTCCACACAAATCTGGGTATATATGAAGTTTTGTGAAGGAAATGGGTAGTCATACACAATGAGAGCCTTCCTGGCGATCTCAGAAAGAGCACAAGAGGGCTTCCTCACTGAACCATCATCAGGCCTCCAACTGGAGTCTGCTAAATCTAACTCTGCACTTCAGTTACCTCATCTGTATTAGAGAAGCAGCGTGGCTCAGTGGAAAAGAGCATGGGCTTTGGAGTCAGAGGTCATGGGTTCAAATCCCGCCTCCACCAATTGTCAGCTGTGTGACTTTCAGCAAGTCACTTCACTTCTCTTTGCCTCAGTTCCCTCATCTGTAAAATGGAAATGAAGACTGTGAGCCCCCCGTGGGGCAATCTGATCACCTTGTAACCTCCCCAGCGCTTAGAACAGTGTTTTGCACATAGTAAGCACTTAATAAATGCCATCATTATTATTGTTATTATCTGTAAAATGGGGATTAAGACTGTGAGCCCCCCATGGGGCAACCTGATCACCTTGTAACCTCCCCAGTGCTTAGAACAGTGCTTTGCACATAGTAAGTGCTTAATAAATGCCATCATTATTATTATTATTATCTGTAAAATGGGGATTAAGACCGTGAGCCCCATGTGTCCAACCCGATTAACTTGTACCTAGCCCAGTGCTTAGAACAGGGCTTGGCACAGAGTAAGTGCTTAACAAGCATTGCTATTATTATTGTGGGAGGAGAATCTCACATAGGCCTGGCCCTCAGTGAGAGTTGTGTTCAACCACTGTACTATCAGCAACACCATCCTGAAACTGAAGGAAGACTCTCCCCAGCATCCAGAAAGATGTGGCCTCTTCCTGATGCCAAGGGGTAGGGAAAGTGCTACATGGCCTGCAGGGAATGGGAGTGGGATCCCAGGGATCCCAGGTCTCCCAGGTGCTTGCTGCAGCTGTGTGTCCTCCATTATTCCACAGTGGAAGGAAACGTCAGAACGAGGATGTCTGCATTCATTCATTTAATCATATTTATTGAGTGCTTGCTGTGTGCTGTGCAAAGTATTGTACAAAGCACTTGGGAAAGAACAATATTACAAAAACAGACAAATTCCTTGCCCACAACGAGTTCACAGTCTAACGTCTTCACATTTTCTTCCCTGATGGAGTTCCAGAATATGCCCAGTGTAAAGCCGCAAGGGACTGAGAGTCAGAAGACCTGGATTCTGATCCTGGTTCTGCCACTTGCCCTTTGTGTGTCTTTGCAGCGTGATGCAGTGTGACCAAGTGAAAAGAGTATGGGCTTGGGAGTCAGAGGACTTGGGTTCTAGTCCTGGCTCTGCCACATGTCTGCTGGGTAACCTTGGGCAAGTCACTTAACATCTCTGTACCTCAGTTACCTCCTCTGTAAAATAGTGATTAAATCTTGCTCCATCCAACTTGGACTGTGAGGCCCGTGTGGGACAGGGACTGTATCCAACCTGATGATCTTGTATCTCCCCCAGAGTGGTGCTTAGCACAGAGTAAGTGCTTAACAAGTATCTCTGAGCCTCGGTTTCCATATCTGTGAAATGGGGATTCAATACCCGTCCACCCTCCTACTTGGACTGTGAGCCCCATGTGGGACAGGGACTGCGTCTGACCTGATTATCTTCTATCTATGCTTGTTCAGTGCTTGGCACATAATAAGTACTGAACAAATAGCACAATTCCTATTATGATTATTAAATACGACCATTGGACAGGCAGTCTCTGGTGAGCACTCCAATGGGAAACCATTCCTTTTTCCAGGGACATGACCTGATGGAAAGAGCACAGAACTGAGAGTCAGAAAATCTGGGTTCTAAATCCCTTCTTTGCCCCTGATATACTATGTAACCTTGGGGAAGTCATTTATCCTCTCTGGGCCTCAGTTTTTTTCATCTATATAATGGGAATAAGTTACCTGCTGCTCCTCCATCTTAGATTTGGGACAGAGACTGTGTTTGCTCTGATTATCTCATATCTATTCTAGTTGTTGGCCAGCACTTGGCCCATGATAGCGTGGAATCAATACCAGAGCTAATTAAATCTTGGAAGTTGACACCCCCTACCTCATCCTCAAAATAATCTTCACTCAAGATGGACATAGCACGACTAGTCAGAATATTTAAGTAGTCAACAACCTATAAACATTCCAGAATCCCACTGGGTATGATCCAGAAGGCCTTTCTCTAATATACATTCACAATTTTCCATTTCTTCAACTTTCTACCATGTCCCCATGTCACTTGCTTGTACTAAACTAAACAGTTCCTGCTTCTCTCTGTCCTTGTGTCTGAGCCCGTTGTGGGCAGGGATTGTCTCTGTTGCTGAATTGTACTTTTCAAGTGCTTAGTACAGTGCTCTGCACACAGTAAGCACTCAATAAATATGATTGAATGAATGAATGTTTCTCCCTCTGTCCCTCAATTTCCACCCAATTTCTCTCTCTCTCGCTCTCTCTTTCTCTCCCTCCATCCTTTTCTCTTTATCTCTGTCTCTCTGCTCCTCTTGAAGTTTCCCAACTGTAGCTATTTATAGAGTGCTACCGAGTCTCCCTTGATATGTTATCATCTCTCCCCAGTGGTTGGGAAGTGAGAGAATGGAACTTCTAGCTTCCAGCATGCTGGAACGATTATCCATGCTTGAAATGGATAATGGATCTCTCAATAAGGGGGAGTTCATTTAAGGTGTTTTAGAGGACAGGGATTGTGCCCAATTTCCCCCTAAGCAGCCTTGAAAATTGTAGCTTGCTGATGCAAATAGACAAAAACACATAGTTCCTCAGGAACAGAAATGGTGTATCACTGGGTCTGTGGGAATTTGACTCCTGTGGGATGCTTAATGATCCACAGACACCATTGAGTCTTTCATTGGGTAATATCCATTTTCTTGGGGCCATTATCAGGTTTGTCCATATCTAAGGAATTTAGGTTGTAGGAAGCAGAAAGAGACTTGAAGGACTGTTACAAATGACCTCTTCTGGCTATGTCTGTACAAGCAAACCACTATAGTGCAAGCTCCTTGAAGGAAGGAATCCCACCTTTTGCTTCTGGTGAACTATCCCAAGTGTGTAAAATAGTGTTCTGCATAAACTGGGTGTCCAGTACAGTGCTCTGCACATTGAAATCCACAGTATAGTTCTCTGCATACAGTAGGTGCCCAGTTCAGTGCGTTCTGCAGAGCATGTATTCAATCTATCACTAAATTCTGTCATTTCAACCTTCACAATGCTGAAAAAATCTTCCCTTTCCTCACGTCCAAACTGCTACCACGTTAACCCAAGCACTTATCCTATCCCACCATGATTACTGTATCAGCCTCCTTGCTGACCTCCCTGCCTCCTGTCTCTCCCCGCTGCAGGTCAGTCCATCTGCTGCCTGTATCATTTTTCTACAAAATCATTCAATCCATGTTTCCCCACTACTCAAGACCCTCCAGCGGTTGCTCATTCAGCCCTGCAACAGAAACTCCTTACCACTGGCTTTAAAGCACTTAATCACCTAGCCCCCTCTTATCTCACCTCACTGCTCTTCTACTACAACTTGGTTCACACGTTTTGCTCCTCTGATGCCAACCTACTAACTATACATCAACCTAGTCTTTCTTACAGCCAACCTTTCACCCATGTCCTGCCTCTGGCCTGAAATGCCCTCCCTCTTCATATCCAACAGACAAGTATTCTCCCCACCTTCCAAGCCTTACTGAAGATACATCTCCTCCAAGAGACCTTCCCTGACTAAGCCCTCCTTTCCTCTTCTCCCATTCCCTTGTGCACCTCCCCGATTTGTTCCCTTTATTCACCCCTCTATCAGCCCCACAGCATTTATCTGTAATTTATCTGTGATTTATCTATTTATATTAATGTCTCCCTCTCTAGACTGTAAGCTAGTTGTGGGCAGGAATGTGTTTAACAACTCTGCTATATTGTTATATTGTACTCTCCTAAGTGCTTGATGCAGTGCCCTTCACACAGTTAATGCTCAGTACATACTCCTGATTGCTTGATTGATTGATTAGACACCCAGAGCAGTGTTGTGCACTAAGGTGATGACCAGGGGAGAGTTCCATAAAATGTAGACTGCTGAGACAACAGGCAGCACACAGTAGACATTCAAGGAGGTAGCATGCCCTAAGGGAAAGGAGTCAGAACATCTGTTTTTTTGTTGTTGTTTTTTAATGGTACTTGTTAAGCACATTTGCACCAAAGCACTGTACTGGGGTACATGCAAGATAATCAGATTGTACGCAGTCCCTGTCCCGTATAGAGTTCAGAGTCTAAATAGGAGGGAGTAGGATTTGATCTCTGTTTTACAGACGAAGAAACTGAGGTAGAGAGAAGTTAAGTGACTTGCCTAAAGGTCACACAGCAGACCAGTGGTGTATCCTTACTCCTAGGCCCTCGGTGTCTCCACTAGTCTATCTGCTTGCGTTGTCCTGGTTCTGAATCTGGTCTTCTGTGTGATTTCCCTGAGCCCGCTGTTGGGTAGGGACCATCTCTACATGTTGCCAACTTGTGCTTCCCAAGCGCTTAGTACAGTGCTCTTCACACAGTAAGCGCTCAATAAATACGATTGAGTGAATGAATGAATTTCCCATCTAACTGGCCGCCGACCCCTGCCCAAGTCCTGCCTCTGGCCTGGAACCCCCTCCCTCCTCAAATATGACAGACAATTACTCTCCCCCACTTAAAAGCTTTATTGAAGGCACATCTCCTCCAAGAGGCCTTCCCTGACTAAGCCCCCTTTTCCTCTTCTCCTCTCCCTTCTTTGTTGCTCTGACTTGCTCTCTTTGTTCATCCCCCCTCCCAGCCCCACAGCACTTATGATCATATCTGTAATTTATTTATTTATAATTAATGTCTGCCTTCCCCACTCTAAATTGTAAGCTTATTGTGGGCAAGGAATACGTCTGCTTATCATTGTATTGTACTCTGCCAAGCACATAGTACAGTGCTCTGCACACAGTCAGCATTCAATAAATGTGACTGAATGAACGACTGAAAGTCCGATTTCTCGTCTCTAAAATGGAGGTAAGATACCTGCTATTCCTACCCTTTAGGTGATGAGCCTCTTGTGAAACAGGGACTGTGCCAGATCTGATTATTAGGCATTGATCATAGCACTTGACACATAGCAAGCACTTTAATGAACACTATAATTATCGTTATTGTTGCCCGCAAAAGGGAGTTTGGGACAAGAGCTACTTAGGCCATTTATTCAAGTTCTCACATTTTGTCCATGTAGACCCTGAAACGTAAGGGAAGGGAGAGGTGGAGAGTCACAGAGAGTCAGATATACTAAACTCTAGGAATATTGAATAAAAGTCCTGGAAGAGGGGCAGAAAAAGCAGGAAAAAGCAAGGAAAAAAGCTAACCTCTTCCTCTTCCATTTCTGGTTCTCTTGCCTTGTGTTCCACATTACTGTAATTTTCATCAAAAGGATCCGGATAGCTCCCGAGACAGTTCCATATGGTGGGTTTATGTTTCAGATACTGAATCCACAAACAAAGGAAATGAATTTCCCTGTCTCTGAAAACAAAAACAATTATGAGGCTGCAGCTCCCCCCAGGAGAGCACCAGGCTCTGTAAACAAATGAGACCCTCAGGATAAGGAATGCCCGTGCTAGCAGGAAGGGGAAGGGAGGAAGGGAGGAAAGAGTGGAGGTATAGATGAAGGGACGACTGAGCTGAGGGATGGAGGAAGGGAGGAGGGAGGGAGGATGGAGGAATGAGGAGCGAAAGGAAGAAAAGCAGAGTGGCCTAGTGGGAAAAGCATAGGACTGAGAGATAGAGGAAATGGGTTCTAATTCCAGCTCTGTCACTTGCCTGCTATGTGACCTTGGGCAAGTCTCTTTTAACTTCTCTGAGCCTCCATTTCCTCATTTGCAAAATAGGAATTAATAACTGCTTTCTCTCCCCCGTTGGACAGGGACAACATTCAACCTGATTGTTTTGATTCTAATCCACAGTTTAGTATGGTGCTTAGCACACGGTAAGAGCCTAACAAATGCAACTTTTCATTATTATTATTATTATTAATAATATGGAAGGAGGAAGTAGAATACAAGAGAATGCTCACTTTTCAGGGGAAGGCAGCCAGGCTGCTGCTCTGCATGTGAAGAAGCTTAAATACTCTGGGCTTTTGCGCATATAAACAGATTCCCTGGTATGCAAACAATCAGGAGAGCAACCAGCTTTCCATATAAAGCATTTTATCACCAAACTGAATCACCAAGCTGCGGTTTCCTCCTGTCTACCAGCTCTCTGCTCCTGAGCATCCGGAGCAATTCTTTGATATGGAAAGTGAGCTTTTACTGTATTTACACATTCCGTAAAATATATATTCAGCCTGAATGAAGTGATCGGGTAGCAGCCTCCTTCATTGGCTGTGGTGGGATGGCTGGATATAAATTTAGCAGATAATGAAAACTCATATCTTTGGAAACAATGTATTTTTGCCCTGGAACTTCCAGGCACTTGGTAAATGTTTATATAGCGCTTATAGGATTTGCATGGAGTCTGTTAGGAAATATTAGACAGCAGTCCTTTGAGCTATAGTCTCCTGTTTTTAAGGGCACATACCATGTACATAGAACCCTGAAATATTTCTGGTGTTCCTGCTAGCAGTTCTCTATCATCTGCCCCAAAATAGAGTCAAGAGAGTTACAGTGAAAATAAATGTGGTGGGTGTTAAGTGCTTACTTTATGCCAAGCACTATACTAGGGGCTAGAGCAGATACAAGCTAATCAGGTCAGACACTGTTCTGGTCCCACATGGGGTTCACAGTCTAAGTAGGAGGGAGAACAGGCCCTGAATCTCCATTTTACAGATGAGAAACTGAGACCCAGAGAAGTTAAGTGACTTGTTCAAGGTCACACAGCAGACAAGTGGTAGAGCCAGGGTTAATAACTGTGGTATTTGTAAAGCATTTACTGACTGCCAGACACCATACTAAGTGCCGGGGTAGGTACAACATAGGGGGGTTGGACACAGTCCCTGTCCCTCATGGGGCTTACAGTCTTAATCCCCATTTTACAGATGAGGAAACTGAGGCACAGAGAAGTGAAATGACTTGTCCAAGGTCACACAGCAGACAAGTGGTAGAGCTGGGATTAGAACCCAGGTCCGCTCACTCCCAGGCTCACTAGGCCCAGGCTTGTGTTCTTTCCACTTGGCCACACTGCTTCTCTGGTGGGACCTTAGTTCGATTTTCTATATTGGCCCCATCTGTTCTTTCTCTGCTCTTTTCTTCATTTTAGGAAGACCTTAAAGCCATGAGAGGAGTCCGAGACTCTTCTTTTCAAAAACTTATTGTAACCAAGCTTTCCTGATTTGGTTCATACGTTCAATTCATTCACTCAGTCAAATTTATTGAGCGCTTACTGCGTGCAGAGCACTGTACTAAGCACTTGGGAAGTACAATTCAGCAACAGAGACAATCCCTGCCCACAATGGGCTCACAGTCTAAAAGCAGGGAGACAGACATCAAAACAAGTAAACAGGCGTCAGTAGCATCATTATAAATAAATAGAATTATAGATTTATACACATCATTAATAAAAATAAATAGAATTATAATTTTAAATATGTACATATATACACAAGTGTTTTGGGGAGGAGAAGGTGGGTAGAGCAAAGGGAGTGAGTCAGGGCAATGGGGAGGGGAGGGGGAGCAGAGGAAAAGGGGAGTCTGGGAAGGCCTCTGGGAGGAGGTGAGCTTTCAGTAGGGCTTTGAAGGGCGGAAGTGTGCTAGTTTGGCGGATTTGAGGAGGGAGGGTGTTCCAGGCCAGAGGTAAGATGTGTAAGATGTCGACGGCAGGACAGGCGAGAACGAGGCACCAGAGGAGCAGAGTTCGTGGGCTGGGATGTAGGAGAAGAGAGGGAAGTGAGGTAGGAGGGGGCAAGGTGATGGAGAGCTTTGAAGCCAATAGTGAGGAGTTTTTGCTTAATATGGAGGTTGCCAATCACTGGAGATCTTTTGAGGAGTTGGGTGACATGCCCAGAACGTTTCTTTAGAAAGATAATCCAGGCAGCAGAGTGAAGTATAGGCTGAAGTGGGGAAGAGAAAGGAGGTTGGAAGATCAGTAAGGATGCTGATACAGTAATCCTGTCGGGATACGATGAGTGATTGTACTAATGTGGTAAGGTGGTTATTGCAGCTATTGTTGTCACGGTTTGTTGACTTATTTTTCTTATCTTCACTCTCCTTCTCTGTACCTGTCCGCCCGCACCTAGGCTGTGAGCCCTTGGTGGGGCTGAGGATCACGCCTCATTTGATTATATTGCATTCATTCATTCGTTCATTCAATCGTATTTATTGAGCACTTACTGTGTGTACCCCAACACTTAGTTCAAGTGTCCTTTTTCTTAATGGTATTTGTTAAGTGCTTAATACCTGCCAGTGCAAGGTACATGGGACAGTCTAAGTAGGAGGGAGAACAAGTATTGAATCCCCATTTTGCAGTTAAGGAAATGAGGCACAGAGAAGTGAAGTGAAGAGAAGAGAAGTGAAGTGACTTGCCCAAAGTTATTCAGCAAGCAATTGATCCCTGGACCATGCTTTTTCCACTAGGCCATGCTGCTTCAATGATGTGAAAAACTGGTGATATCCTAACCACACGTCCCGAAAGATTACATCTCTTCCTAGAAATCAGGCATCTAAGTAAATCACCCAGATCATTTAGGCAGAAAAAAACATTTGCAAAGGAATGATCCAATTTTGAGGAATTAGAAGACATTCAGAGGTCCTCCACTATATCTGGCTTCCCCAGGCCAGTGTCTGTGGGGGTCAGGAAGTTCCTTGATGTCCGCATCTTCTTCCCTGATTTAAAACTCCTTCCCTTCCCTCCCAAGCTTCACCAGCCCCCAGCTGTGCCCATCTTCAAAGCCCTCCTGAAATTCTGCCTCCTCCCAGAAGGCTTCCCCCACTGAATTCCTATCCCTCTAAGTCACATCAACCCAACAATTATGCCTAGTGCACACACATATTTAATTGTACATTCAATCATTTATTTGGTTATTTTTCATTCTGATATTTCTGCCCATTACATCCTTGTTCTTCCTCCAGCTCCCACTCTTCATAAATAATTTGTCTGTGTGTCTCTCCCAGTAAGCACTTTGAAGACCGAGACCAGGTTATTTGCTTCCACGGTTCCCTTCCGAGTGCTCAGAACCACGCTCTACCCACAGTAACTGCTTAATAAAGACCACTGAATGCTTGATAACTTAGAATGATTGTCAGGAGACAAATGTAGATGAAAGCAGAATCCAGGGAGCTGGAAACCGCTGCCTCAGGCCCCGTGTGCTACAGCAATGCCCCCACCTCAGAGGCAACAGTGGCGTCAGGTCCCTCTCTGTGCCCTAGAGAAGTGATAGCAAACAGACAGCTACCCCTTCCCCAATTCCCTGTCTGAGGTCGCTGAGAGACCCCTATCAGGGAACTGCTCCCCAGGGGATCCGAATCAGAGGAGGAGGAGGAAGGTTTGGGAGGCAGGGGATGGGGGCCAAAGTATTGGTAGAATTGTCAGGCCTGTAAGTCCTCCATATGCTCTGAACACCACCCTCTCTATTCTCTGCCTTCCATCCATTGGCCATTAACCATTCTTGAGCCCCGCTCTCCCAAGCGACAAGAGAAAGAGTCACTCCTTTCTCTCGTGCAATCAGGCGGAGCTCTAACCACCGGACGCACACCCGCTCACTTGCGCTTGCAGATCTGGCAGAGATGGGGAGAGCTGAAAAATCCATAAGGAGTCAGTTCAGGGCAGGTCAGGGCAGAAGGATGCTAAGAGGGCACTGGTCCAATTCACATTCAGCCAATGGCTTTTGACTTTCCAGCACAAGCAGATGTTTCCTATTACCTAATAGTTCAAGATGAGTTTACTCTCTAGAAGCTACCTTGGCCTTTGATTCGTCACTGTCCTCTTCATGATCGCCATCATCATCATGATCGCCATCATCGTCATCATCCTCCTCATCAGTATTTATCGAGTGCCTTCTAGCTGCAGAGAGTTGTTCTGAGTGTCTCTCCTGTGGGCAGAACACTGTACCGAATGCTTTCTTTGTGCAGAACACTGTGTTGAGGGTCTATTGAGTGCAGAACACTGTTATTAATAATAATATTTGTTGTATACGCTCTGTACTAAGCACCTGGGCAGTTCAAAAGAGAGAGATGCCACATTCCCTATCCATAAAGAGCTTACAAACTAAATCTGAGAATCTGCTGAGTGCATACCCCTGTGTTGGGTGCCTACTATGTACAAAGCACTGCACTGGGAGCCAACTGTGTGCAGAGCACTGTACCTGATAGTTGGGAGCATACAATAAAAGTAGAAGACACAGTGCCTAACCTTGAGGAGCCTACAATTTTATTTATCTAAGGACAAAGTGTTCAGAGGCACAGATGGTTTTAACATCAATCTCATGGACCCTGCACTTGGATTCAATGTAACTCTCTGGCCCCTGGCTCCGTCTCTTCTGGAACTGCCTCCAATTCATCTGTCTCTTCCGCCTTGGCCTGGTAAATCAGAGGTGAGCTGCTGAAATGAAGTTGGCAAGCAAACTCTTCCCTGGAAATGCCGGCCTCAATGCGGATCACCATCTGGATCCCAGCAAACATGATCTGGGAGACGTCCGTCAGAGGGACCTGTTGCAGGTATTTGAGACTGAGCCCATTCACCCACACTTTGCTGTTTTTGCTCAGGATCTTCAGACAGAAGCCCAGGGAGACATTGCCTTTTTCTAGGTATGGCTCCAAGCACATGTGCTGGCGGGAGATTCCCGGAAGCCGGAATTTCAGATGAGCGTCGTGCCCTCTCCCGAAGAGGAGATTAGTGTCGTCATGGTGCAAATGTTGTGGAATGTCCCTGAAGATCCCAGAATCCTGCTGGGGATGATGGAGGTGTATTTGAAGGATCGTCACTGATTTCTCCATCTCCAACAAATGACAGAAGAGGTTGAGAGGGAAAGGACTCTGTGGTGAACCTGAGGAAACAAGTTTGATGATTAGATCCTTAGTAGAAGGAGAAGCAGCGTGGCTCAGTGGAAAGAGCACGGGCTTTGGAGTCAGAGTTCATGGGTTCAAATCCCGGCTCCGCCAATTGTCAGCTGTGTGATTTTGGGCAAGTCACTTAACTTCTCTGTGCCTCAGTTACCTCATCTGTAAAATGAGGATTAAGACTGTGAGTCCCCTGTGGGACAACCTGATCACCTTGTAAACTCCCCAGCGCTTAGAACAGTGCTTTGCACATAGTAAGTGCTTAATAAATGCTATCATTATTACTATTATTAGTAATAGGAGTAGTAGGAGGAGTAGCAATAGTATTTACTAAGTGCTCACTGTGTGAGGAGCACTGAACCTTCTTATAGACTTGTTCATCAGTGTTTTAGATTGACAGAATATTCTTGAATTCCCATCCTCCGGATTGCTGTCCTGCCAACAGGACGACATTCACCTAGAGTTGTAGGTACTCAGGCAGTATGGCCCAGGGGAAAGAGCAAGGGGATAAGAGTCAGAAGACTAGGGTTTGAATTTCTGCTTTACCACAGTGGGACTGGTGTATGACCTGGGGTGTCACAAGTTCTCGACCTCTTTTTCTCCCTCTGGGCCCTTTTCTCCTCAATTTTCTCTTCTAGTAGGGGGTACAGCTGGGTCTGATCTGATGATCATGTCTTTGGCATGCAGTGGCATTATTATTATTGCTATTATAACTAATAATAATAATAGTCCCACTGGAGACCAAGCTTTCTAAATTACATCTGTTTCCAGTTTAGGGTTTGAGCAATGTGTGTGAAAATTGATTTTGACATTATCTCATCGTCACACCCATTTTGGTGAAACATTAGTTACATCATTAATTAAATCATTCAATTATAATTATTGAATGCTTACTGTGCACAGCACTATGCTAAGCACTTGGGAGAATACACTACAACAGAGTTACAGGTGCTTACAGTCTAGTGGGGGAGACAGATATTAATATAAACAAATAAACTATGGATATGTACATGAGTGCTGTGGGGTTGAGAGTGGGGTGAACAAAGGGTGCAAATCCAAGGTCAAGTGAAATGCAGAAAGTAGTGGGAGAAGAGGAAATGAGAGCTTAATAGGGGAAGGCCTCTTGAAAGAGATGTGATTTTAATAAGACTATGAAGATGGGGTGGTCTGTCAGACATGAGGAGGTAGGGAGTTCCAGGCCAGAGGCAGGATGCGGGTGAGGGGTTGATGGTGAGATAGACAATATCGAGGTACAATGGCATTAGATGAGCAAAGTGTGTGGGCTAAGTTGTAGTGTGAAATGAGAGAGCTGAGGTAGGAAGGGGCTTGATTGCTTTAAAGCTGATGGTAAAGACCTCTGTTTAATGTTGAGGTGGATGGACAACAACTGGAGGCTTTTGAGGAGTGGGGAAACGTTTTTGTAGAAAAATGACCTGGGCAGCAGAGTGAAGTACGGACTGAAGTGGGGAGAGGCAGGAGGCCGGGAGGTCAGCGAGAGGCTGTTGCAGTAGTTAAGGTGGGATAGGAGAAATGGTTAGAACAGTTTGGATGGAAAAGCAAGGACAGATTTTAGCAATGTTGTGAAGGTAGAACTGATAGGAATTGGTGACAGACTGAATAGGTGGGTTGAATGAGAGAGACAAGTCGAGGAAAACAACATGTTTACAGACTTCGTGAGACCGGGGGGACAGTGAGAGGAAAGTCAGGGGAAGGACAGGGTTTGGGAGGGAAGATACAGAGTTCTGTTTTGAAAATGTTTAGTTTGAGGTGTAGGCTGGAAATCCAGGTAGAGATGTCCTGACGGAAGGAGGAAATATTAGACTGCAAAGAAAAAAGAGGGATCAGGGCTGGTGATGTAGATTAGGGAATCAGTCCTCATAGAGATGGTAGTTGAAGCTATGGGAGTGAATCGGTTCTCCAACGGAGTGGGCTATAGATGGAGAATCATCATAATCCATTAAATCCATTAAAACCTTCTTTTTGGCCCATTCTTGGATGCAAACACATGTGGGAAAAATGGATCTTTCAATTACCCAAGCGAGGTACCAATTTTTTGTTATACTTACTTTTACATATAACTACACATACTTATATGCTTATGTATACACCCCCTACCCACAAATAGATTCATGTATGTAGTCCATTTTATTTATTCATTTTTTCATATCCTTCCTGTTATCATTGTATCTCTATATCTCTTTCTGATCTCACGTGGTGTATACAATTTATGTCTGTCTGCCTTCTCCATAGATTGTAAACTTCTTGATGGCAGGGACTACCAGTATGTATTGTGTTATTTCAAACACTGTAGTAGAAGGTCTCCAGTACACTGCTCTGACCATAGTAGGTACACAGTCCATTATTGTGCATTCTGTCCCTCAGTGGCTGTGCTAGATATTCTTGTGTAATCTGTCCATTATGGTGAATCCTACATTGTGTGTAACCTAATATTATGAATTGTATTCATTATTGTGTATTCTCCTTATTGTTGTGTATCCCATAGGGTATTTTGTATCCTGTCATTTTTTATGTATGCTATCCATCATTGTGCATTCTATTCATTATTCTTCTTCCACTCTCTTCAGCATTGCCCTTGGATTTGCACCTTTTATTTACTTCTCCCTCGGCCCAACAGCACTTACAGACATATCCGTAATTTATTTACTAATAATAATTCCTGTCTCCCCTCCTAGACTGTAATCCCATTGTGGGCAGGGAACTTGTCTATCAACTCTGTTAATTCTGTAGTCTCCCAAGTGCTTAGTACAGTGCTCTACATGCAGTATGCTCTCGATAAATATGATTGATCGATTGAGTATTGTATAACTGGCCCATTGTTGTATATCCTGCCTATTTTTGTGCATCCTATCCATTTTGTTTGTGCCTACAATATTTTTTCCAGAGCATGTTGACATTATTTGGACAGAATTTATGACACTGCCTCCAGAAAGGGCAAGTAAGGAATTAAAGTTTTAAGAGCCACTGAGGGGAAGGGGCACTGCAGCAGATGCAGTATTTCCATATAAATAAGAGCTGCCAGATGCTTCATAAAGTACTAAGAATGAACACCTGACCGATGTGGATCTGGCGCAGGGGGATGGATGCGGGGGAAAAGGAGAAACTCAGCAGCACAGTTTCGTCCAGTGAACCCTAGGTTTCTGTTGCCACTGGCTCTGCTGCTTGGGGTGCACTGTTCTGACTGTGGGATACTAGTCTGGGAGACAGGAGCATCAGGGAGGAGGAAGAAGTAGCAGGAGAGGTTTGTGAACTCCAGAACAGATAGCACCACCCGGCTTGGACTACCTGCCCTCTGCAGATGGGCAAATTCTCAGAATTCCAGGGTGAAACCTTTGGATGAGGCATTTTATGACTTCACTAGAGGGAGGGATTTAGGGGTTGTACTGAAATGCTGTTACTCCCCACTCCCTCTCTGAGTATATCCTCCCATATACACTGACTGCCTGTGGGTAGCCCTATCCAACGTTTTTCTTCCTAGGTGCAGGATCTGTCTGAACAAACCCAGTCACTCAGGGGCTCAAATTCCAAAGGAAACCAGTCCCCTAGGTTCTGGAGCAACCCTTCTTTCCAAAGTGAAGCATTAATAACTGTGGTAACTGTTAAACATTTACTATGTGACAAGCATTGTGGTAAGCTCTGGGGTAAATACAAAATAATCAGGTCAGACACAGACCCTGCTCCTCATGGGACACAGAGCCAAAGGGGGAGGAAGAAGAGGTATTGAATCCCCATTTTACCAAAGGGGAACTTGAGATGCAAAGATGTGAAGTGACTTGTCCAAGGTCACACAGAAGGCAAGTAGCAGAGCTGACACTAGAACTTGGGTGTCCTGACTCTTAGGTCCATGTTTTACCTACTAGGGCATGCTGTTTCTCCAATTACCACTTCAGCACACATGCTCTCTAGCCACCTGTATAGCACTGTCATATAGATCAGTTTACACGTGCAACTATTTCAGCGCTTGTTTATTCACTTATTCATCTTTCCATTCCCTTTTTCCTGCAAACCAAATAATTGTGTCTTTTTCTCCTATGATATTATAAACTCCTTGAGGGCAGAGATTGTGTTCTTTATCTCTATTGTCCTCTCCCAAGGACAGTGCTATGCAAAAAGTAGGTACTCTCTCTCTCTCTCTCTCTCCATATATATATGGATGTCACACTGGATGTCTATCCAGTCTATCTGACCCTATTAGGGTGCGAGCTCCTTGAGGGAAGCAGTTACATATCTTGCTTTGGTTGTGTTCTCCTGAGCATTTTGCAGAGGGCTTCTCAGTTTCGAGGTGCATATATGTGGAGAGAGACAGAGTGAGCAAGAGAGAGAGAAGAAACTGTCCTCTGCATTCAAAGACAACACTGATGGTTGACTGCCCTCCCCCTAAACAAAGTGAGTCATCAGCACATCCCTCAGGATGGCTGCCATGGGGTCTTGCCTTGGACTCAGTTTCTGGGTCCTGATGTTCTATTAGGACTCTCTTCCTTTCATGACACCCAGTGAGGAAGGAAGATGACAAAGAGGAAGTTTTCCTCGAGGCTTTCTCTGTGGTCTTTCCGACAAGTCACTCGGCCCTCATGAGAGTGGGAATTTGCTCTTAGGGTGTTCTCTGGGATTTCCCAAGGAGGGTAAGGTGGAAAATGCTTCAACAGTGGTTAAAGAGGTCTCCTGCAGCCCTGCAGGTGAAACCCAGATTCTGTCTAGTCTTCACCACCTCCTCAGAGTAATCTAGCTGGGGGAGCAATCCTGAACAGCCCACTGAAAAGAAAAGCAATCTCCAGGACAGAGAGGGTGCAGTACCTCTGGGACCTCAATCCAGACCCTGACTCCTAAGGAGGAACTAGGGAGAGAAATGTATTGGCTTTCTTTCTTCTGGAGAAGGAAATTCTGGAGTTAAGGCAAAGGCAGAGTGTAATAATTCAATGCCTCATCCTTTCCACTCCAGAAACCTTAATCCTGCAACCCACTTCTTCCTTACCTAGGGCAGCTCATAGAAAAATGAGCTTTTCTTGGAGAGGCTCAGAGAAGGGCCTAATGTTCACTCAGCCACCTGGAGCAAAGCGAAAGAAAGGTGGTGAACATAGACCCACGCTGGTCTATGTTCTACGCATGTGTTTCCTGTCAGTGTGGACAGCCTCCCCATATTGACTATATGTCAGGCCCTTGAAACTACCCAGTTTCATGCTAGTCCTGGGGTAGGCTGAGGGGGTGGAGGGGATGAAGTCCTGGGTAGAAAGTTTCACCCTGCTGGAGTGGTCTTAAAGGAACACATCAGCCCTGACTCTCATTTTTTCACCAGCAACAGAAAGCAGGTGGTAGCCCTCTCTAGCCCTCCTTCCAGGGTTTGGGGCATGTGATAAAACTAACCACATGTCCAAAGCCACAGGGGATGTCTATCTTATCTGTCACCTCCCCTATTAAGGTGCAGGCTCATTGAGAGGAAGGAATTTGTTTCTTGCTTTACTTGGGTTCTCCTGACTGTTTTGCACAGAGCATTGCAGTCTGCACCCTGAGACCCCAGGTAAGAGGCCAGAGGAAGTTTCCTGAGAGAGAAACCTCAATCCCTGGTCTCAAACACTTCCTCTAGTTTTTTCCTGGGGCCCCTGGGCACATGGGAACTTGTGGGGGTCCATTGCTGACCCTGCTCTCAACACTGTCCAGGGTCACAGTTGTCCTCTGGGGAGGCAGGATGGCTTAGAGAAGCAGCGTGGTCTAGGGGCCAGAGCACTGGTTTGGGAGTCAGAGGATGTGAGTTCTAATTCTGGCTCCACCTCTTATCTGCTGCGTGACCTTGGGCAAGTCACAAGTTCTCTGTGCCTCAGTTACCTCATCTGTAAAATGGTGATTAAGAACTGTGAGCCCCATGTGGGACAACGTGATTCTCCCATATTTGCTCCAGTACTTAGAACAGTGCTTGACACCTGTCTACATGTTTTGTTTTGTTTTCTGTCTCCCCCTTCTAGACTGTGAGCCCATTGTTAGGTAGGGACCATCTCTATATCTTGCTGACTTTCATTCATTCAGTCGTATTTATTGAGCACTTACTCTGTGCAGAGCACTGGACTAAGTGCTTGGGAATTACAAGTTGGCAACATATAGAGACAATCCCTACCCAACAATGGGCTTGTACTTCTCAAGCACTTAGTCCAGTGCTCTGCACACATTAAGCACTCAATAAATATGATTGAATGAATGAATGCTTGGCACATGGTAAGCACTTAACAAATACCATCACTAATTAATTAATTAATTAGAAGGAAGAGCAAAGGACTGGGAGCCAGGAGACCCGAGTTCTAGTTATAAATTTGCCCACTGGTCTGCCTTGTGACCATGGATAAGTCACTTAACCTCTCTTTGTCTCAATTTCCTCATCTGAAAAATGGGGATTTTTTTTCTAAAAAAAGTTCTGTCTTTGTTGTGGTGAGTCCACAACCAGATGCCTTATTAATGACTGTGATCCCATGAATAATAATAATAATAATGATGGCATTTATTAAGTGCTTACTATGTGCAAAGTACTGTTCTAAGTGCTGGGGAGGTTACAAGGTGATCAGGTTGTCCCACGGGGGGCTCACAGTCTTAATCCCCATTTTACAGATGAGGTAACTGAGGCACAGAGAAGTTAAGTGACTTCCCCAAAGTCACACAGCTGACAAGTGGCAGAGCTGGGATTTGAACCCCTGATCTCTAACTCCAAAGCCCGTGTTCTTTCCACTGAACAACAAGACGAAAGAGACTCAAGGAGGCACTAATGGGCTTTATCTGAGACAGGTGATTGTCAGCCTGTGGGGGTGGAGCATGGAGTGAGGCAGGGCTTTCTCTCCTTGTTCTACCAGGTAATGGGCCTAGACCAATCAATGACTGACAAGTAGGGTCCCAGCTGCAATGCCTAAAGCAGAGAAAAGGTGGTCCTTTTGACTTTTAAGGGGGCATGCTGAGGCATCCAAAGGGGCTATGCTGTACTGAACCAAGAAGGAAGCACCCTGAGAGCAGCACGTGACCAACAGACTGGTATTGGACTCTTGGTGGAGTGAGTGTGTGAATGTGTCACTCCCTTGTATGTTGGTAAAACTAAGTAAAAAACTTTCCACAGTAATCTTGGTGATCAGTGGGGTGGTTTGACTTTACTAATTATCACCGAGGCTTCCCTGGTCCAGGAAGATCCTGGTTGGTATGAGCTGGGTGGGGCTCATAATAATAATAATGATGGCATTTGTTAAGTGCTTACTATGTGTGAAGCATTGTTCTAAGCACTGGGTGGGGGTACTAGGTGATCAGGTTATCCCCTGTGGGGCTCACAGTTTAATCCCCATTTTACAGATGAGGGAAGTGAGACTCAGAAGTTAAGTGACTTTCCCAAAGTCACACAACTGACAATTGGCAGAGCTGGGATTTGAACCCATGACCTCTGCCTCCAAAACCTGTACTTTTTCCACTGAGCCATGGTGCTTCTCTTGTCTCCTCACTCCTTAAGAACCTCTGGTGGCTGTCCATCCACCTCTAGATCAAATAGAAACTCTTTGTCCCCAACATTAAAGCACTCAATCATCTTGCCCCCTATTATGTTACCTCGCTGTCCTCATACCAAAACCCAGCCCTCCCACTTCGGTCCTCTAACATCACCCTACTCATTGCACCCTGATCTCATCTATCTTGCCAGTGACCCCTTGTCTATGTCCCTCTTCTGGCCTGGAACTACCTCCCCCTTTATTCACTCATGCATTCATTCAATCAATCTTATTGAGCGCTTACTGTGTGCAGAGCACTGTATTAAGAGTTTGGGAAATACAAGTTGGCAACATATAGAGATGGTCCCTACCCAACAGCGGGCTCACAGTCTAGAAGGGGGAGACAGAAAACAAAACAAAACATATTAACAAAATAAAATAAATAGAATAAATATGTACAAGTAAAATAGAGTAATAAATCTGTACAAACATATATATAGGTGCTGTGGGGAGGGGAAGGAGGTAAGGTGGGGGGATAAGGAGGGGGCTCAGTCTGGGAAGGCCTCCTGGAGGAGGTGAGCTCTCAGTAGGGCTTTGAAGGGAGTGTCCCGTCATGACACACGACCTCCCACTCCGTGGTGGCCCCAAACAGCATGTCCACAGACACTTCTTCCAGCTCGTTGAGGGACAAGCCACTCTGCTCCAAGATCTGGACAATTTCACCCGAGGTGGGCACACAGTCAATATCCTGAGAGTCATACAGGGATGTGTAGAAATCCTCCCGCAGGGCCCCGAGCTTCTTTATATACAACAGACCACCACTCTGCCAATCTTCAAAGCCTTATTAAAATTATATCTCCTCCAAGAAGCCTTCCCTGATTAAGTCCTTATTCCTCCTGTTCCCTCTCCCTTCTGTGTCACTCATGCATTTGAATCTGTACCCTGTAAGCACTTGTTATTTACCCAACTCCCAGGCCCAGAACACTTATGTATATAGCTGAAATTGATTTTAATGCCTAGGCTATAAACTCCTTGTGGGCAAAGAATGTGTCTACTAACTCTGTTATATTGTATTCTCCCTAGGGCTTAATCCAATGGTCTGCCCACAGTAAGCCCTCAATATCAAACAATAAATGAATCATATTTATTGAGTGCCTATTATGGGCAGAGCATTGTACTAAGCATTTGGGAGAGTACACAGGCTCAGTGGAAAGAGCCCGGGCTTCAGAGTCAGAAGGATCTGGGTTCTAATCCTGGATCCGCCACTTGTCTGCTGTGTGGCCCTGGGCAAGTCACTTCACTTCTCTGAACCTCAGTTCCCTCATTTGTAAAATGGGGATGAAGACTGAGCCCCACAGGGGACAATCTGATTAACTTGTATCTACTCCAGCGCTTAGAACAGTACTTGGCACATAGTAAGTTCTTATATAGAGAAGCAGCGTGGCTCAGTGGAAAGAGCCTGGGCTTGAGAGTCAGAGGTCATGGATTCTAATCCCGGCTCCCCCACTTGTCTGCTATGTGATTTTGGGCAAGTCACTTCATGTCTCTGAGCCTCAGTTCCCTCATCTGTAAAATGGGGATGAAGACTGTGAGCCACACGTGGGACAACCTGATCACCTTGTATCCCCCCAGCGCTTAGAACAGTAGTTTGCACATAGTAAGCGCTTAACAAATACCATCATTTATTACACCATAATAGAGTTCATAGATGCATTCCCTGCCCACGATGAGTTTACAGTCTAAAGAAATAAATAACAATAAGTAATAATAGTACATAAGTGAATGCTATTTATTGACCGGGAATTAAAATACTTGGTCTCCCTCCCTCTTAGATGATAAACTCTAAAGAGGTTTTGGGGCTGGGTCCAATATGATTATTTTGTACCTTCCTCAGCACTTATTACAGTTCTTGGCTTAGCATAGTACTTAGTAAACAATATGCACTATAATAATGATGGCATTAAAGTGTTTTACTGCATGCCAGGCACTGTACTAAGCACTGGGTGGATAATAATAATAATAATGGCATTTATTAAGTGCTATGTACAAAACGCTGTTCTAAGCGCTGGGGAGTTTACATGGTGATCAGGTTGTCCCACGGGGGCTCACAGTCCATCTCCATTTTACAGATGAGGAACCTGAGGCAAAGAGAAGTTAAGTGACTTGCCCAAAGTCACACAGCTGACAATTGGCACAGCAGGGATTTGAACCCATGACCTCTGACTCCAAAGCCCGTCCTCTTTCCACTGAGCCACGCTGGATACAATCTACTGTACTAATTATTAATGTTACAAATGGCCAGCCTAGGTGTAACCTCATTGCCCCTTGTCTAATAATCCATTCACCTCTCCGTTCCATCCATAACCTCACCTATCTACATGTTTTGTCACCTGTCTTCATGTTTTGTTGTCTGTCTCTCCCTTCTAGACTGTGAGCGCGTTGTTGGGTAGGGACCATCTCTATATGTTGCCAACTTGTACTTCCCAAGTGCTTAGTAGAGTGCTCTGCACATAGTAAGCGCTCAATAAATACGATTGAATGAATGAATTTGGGGCACATGACTGGCAAATTTGTTTTGAGTTCCCCAGCTTCCATTTTCACAGATGAGGATCCCTACCTGGTGACATGTTTTCTATCTTCCCCAATGGTCTTTCTCGCACTTCCCAGAAGTGGGAGAGGCAGATCAAATGCTACGAGGACCAGCTGTAGCTCAGTGTCAAAAATAAGGCCCAGCTGTGGGAGGCCAGACAGCCCAGGTCCAGATAGACTCACCTGCAGGCAGAAATAGGACACGGTCTGTTCTAGTCCTCAGACGTTGGGTGGCAGGGAGGCTGAGCTACAGTCACGGATGAGCTATCGAAGTGGAGTTGAGGGGCTGCTGAGGCAGATTCACTGGAGTCATCTTCAAATATGAAAGACATAAGTTAACAGCCTAATCTCTCCCAGGAACTTTTCATTTCATCATCATGATGAGTATTAACTTGGTGCCTGCTGAGTGCAGATCACTGAACTGGGTGTCTGCTGGATGCAGATCACTGCACTGGGCAAACACTATGAACAAGGTGCTATAGAGAGTGCCTACTGTGTGCATATAATGATAATTGTGGCATTTATTAGGCACTTGCTAAGGAGTCAAGAACTGTACTGGGCACTGGAGTAGATACAAGATAGATTGAACACAGGCCCTGTCCCATATGGGGCTCACAGTCTGAGGGAGAAGCCCCATTTTTCCAGATGAGGAAACTGAGACAGAGAAGTTAAGTGACTTGTCCAAGGTCATACGTTAGGTTAGTGGCAGAATTGTCATTAGAACCCAGGTCTCTGCTTCCCAGTCCCATGTTTTTTCCATCAGGCATTCCTGAAGAGATGGTTGTTAGGCATTTGTGCAGATCACTGTTTTAGCTGTTTGCCAGTAGAAGTGAAAGACAGGGTCTCTGCCCTCAAGTAGCTCACGGGTGGTAAGCAAACACAAACCACAGTCATACTAAAGACATGAGAGAAAGGGTTATTGCTACACGGCATTCTCCCAACTGATTTGCCAGGCCTTCAGAGAAGTGTTTATCCACAAAATTCCCAAGGACCTGGAAGTACACCCTCTTGCTTCCTGCTGAGGCATTTCATAGGCATTAGGAAAAGCTGTAGACTTTAAAATCGACCAAAGTAAACCTACACAAAGCAATCAAGTCCAAATCACTTTTCTGGTGAGTTGCAGCTGTCTGTGGGGTGAGGCTTCGAACTCAACATGCCCCACAGCCATGTTAGGAATGATGGGAAGAGGAATGCCAGATCTGGGTTTTTTTTTTCTTTTTAGTAAACGGCCCAAGGAAACACCTTCTCATTAGGACATTTTCTCAAAAACGTTCTCCATATGTTCAGGATTTCCTTTTGAGCCCCTTCCCCTCCTCCTCCTCCTCCCCCCTTCCCCTAATGCAAACGATCTTACCTTACAGCCAGCGAGGCATCTGGCTGATTTCTCTGGAAGGTTTGCACTGTGGGGGGAGTCCTGATTGACGTTGAGGTTTGGAGCTCTGTAGTTGAGTTTAGATTTTGGTTGCAGAGAACAATGCCTTCAGTCCAGGGGTTGGAAGTTGAATGATCAAAAACCAGAAGGGGAATGGAAACCAAGGGGAGGTGGACTTTGCCTATGAGTACTTTCATGTTGAAATTCAGAAATTTCCTCACCAAGCCCATGAGGGATGTGAAAATAGTAACCTTTGTGGAATCTGACTCAGAGCAGGGGGTGGAAGTGAGTGAGAGTTTCTTCCTTACGCAAGAGGGCAGGGGAGACCAATGACCATCTCCTCAGGTACTTTGGGTGAATTTGTCCTGGGAAAAGCCAGTGTTTTTTGGACAAAGCTGGTCCAGAAGTCATAAGCCCCTTATGGAGCAAACGGAAGCAGCTGGGTTTTCAGTGGCTTCAGAGGTGGATTTGTAACTTTAGTTTCTCTTGTTGCAATTGTCACAGATTGGACGAATGCCAGGCGTGTTGGCCTGGGTTGGGTGTGGCTGTGGGATTATAATTGAGTGTGTACGTCCCAATTCACCGGGATTCACCCGATTGACATCTGCTGCAGGAAGGGGTGGGGCTCTCGGCTGCTTTCTTCTTCCTGTTGCCAGTCTGCTTGGCTCTGGGAGTGCCATGAAGCTTTTGGGTGGCATCAGGGGGAAGGAGGGAAAAGTTCCAGATTGTTTCTGTCACTCAGGCCGACTGGACTCCCCGCTCCAGGAATTGCTTTTGGGGAGAATGTGTGCCTCGTTCTTGCCTGTCCCACCATTGACCCCTGGCCCACGTCCTACCTTTGGCCTGGAATGCCCTCCCTCCTCACATCTGCCAAACTAGCCCTCTTCCCCTTTTCAAAGCCCTTCTGAGAGCTTACCTCCTCCAGGAGGCCTTCCCAGACTGAGCCTCCCCTTTTCCTCTGCTCCTCCTCCCCATCACCCCTACTCCCTCCGCTCTACCCCCTTCCCCTCCCCACAGTACTTGTGTATTTTTGTACATATTTATTACTCTACTTATTTTATTAATGCTGTATATAGATCTATAATTCTATTTATCTATTTTGATGCTATTGATGCATGTCTACTTATTTTGTTGTCTGTCTCCCCCTTCTAGACTGTGAGTCTGTTGTTGGGTAGGGATTGTCTCTATCTGTTGCCAAATTGTACTTTCCAAGCACTTAGTACAGTGTTCTGCACAGAGTAAGCACTCAATAAATATGATTGAATGAACGAAAGAGGATGCGGGGCTAGGGGCGCCACCCATGGTGACCATGGGTTCAGAGTGCTCCTTCCACAAAGGTGAATTTAATGTCAAAGATTCTGTTTTCCCACTGATTTGGACCTCATCATTATCTTCATCATTGTCATCATCATCACTATCAGGATTTGAGTGGCAACTGCAGAGCCCTGTACTGGGCATCTATTGCATACAGAGTCCTGTACTGGGCACGTACTGTAGTCAGAACTCTACACTGAGTGTCTGTACACAGAACACTTTACGGGGCATCTATTGTATGCAGAGCACTGTAGAGACAGCTCTAAAGGTAAGAAATCTTCAATTCTGACGAATGACAGCTTACACTGTTTCTAAATTTAAACCGTTTCGATTTCAAAACCCATCTGTTCCAACTTTACAAAACTGCAAGAGTAGTAACTCTGGGCCTCAGGTGGTGGGTGGGGGGAGGGTGGGCATGGGAGCTGTGAGGAAGTGGGGAAACAATTTTAAAAGCTGTGATCTTGATAGACATCAGCTCTCTGAGGACAGGTATAATGTCTAATGGTACTGTACTCTCTCAAGTGCTCAGTACAGCGCTCTGCCCAGAGTAAGCACTCAATAAATACCATTGATTGATTTACTGATGGGGAGAGAGATGTGGAGGATTTTAAGGCGGGGTGAGTGATGGTAGAGGGAGAGGCTAGGAAGTGGGGAGGCTGGTCATCAGGTGGAGTCAACAGATGCATCCAACTTCTCCAACTTTCCTTTCCTTCTGGCATCTTTCTTCCCTTCCATCTTTGCCTAGTCTGATTGTCCCACCATCCCTACTGCCCTTTCCCTTCCTAACTTCTTCCCTTCCCTCTTCCCTGTGATTGATCCTACCTCAGGTCTGAGTGAGGCAGCTGAGGCCAGGGATGAGGCAGTTCCCTGGAGGATTAGCATCATTTTGAACTTTGACCCTTTTATCTGGCAAAGTCCTCCAAATTGAGCAGATTAGCTGCCACGGTATCTAGTTGCATAATTCACTAAATGGTTTAAACTACATTAGTTTCTGACAGAAGGGCAAGCAAGTGGATTGGGAGAAGGAGGAGGTGAGACATTCCTGTGAGCCCCACTCCTACCCCACCTGCAGCCACTTCCCTGCCCCCCTCCACAGACATGACACCCCCAGAAACCTCCTGCACCTTTCCATGTGTGGCTAGGAGGAGACAACAGGAGGAGCGTTAACAGGACTAGGGATGGAGAAGGGTACTGATGCTGTTTTCTCAGAAACATTTTCCCTGTCTCTCTCACAGCCCCTGTGCCCTACTATGATTTCACTGTACCAGAAGATTAGCAGATCCTGTCTGCTGAGCCCATCAGAGGACATGGCTCATGAGCATATAGTAAATGAACCCCATCAAGCGGTTGGAAGATGATTAGATACCAGTACCTAGAGAATGGCCTTAATCTACTTAAACATATCTTTGGCAATTTGTACCTGAATCTTGTACCAGCTGTGGAGTCATGGCCATGTAGCGAGGAGACTGGGGAGAAGATCCCTGGGCTCAGGGCTCGAACACTGGGGACTTCCATTGTCCCTAGCCATACCCAGGAAGTTCAAGCATTTGCAGAGTGGTTCTGGGTCACATGCACCCCTGAAAGTGCCCAGGCATCCACAAGGGGAACTCACAGGGCACCTGGAGCTTATGGATCCCCAAAATAACCCCCATCATGTGAGATTTGACCAAAGATGGGCTCATTGTCCTCTCAGATGGGTTAGGAGTCAACTTACCTGGAGACAGGGGGCTGGATGATATGACCTCTGCAGTTTCTGGGGTCCTTTTCCTGAAATGTTTCTGAGCATTCAGACTGGGTGCTTAAGTGTTGAGCTGTAGATACAAAAAAGGAAGCTCGCCCCCTCCTACCTCACCTCCCTTCTCTCCTTCTCCAGCCCAGCCTGCACCTTCCACTCCTCTGCCGCTAACCTCCTCACTGTACCTCGTTCTCGCCTGTCCCTCCATCGACCCCCGGCCCATGTCCTCCCCCTGGCCTGGAGTGCCCTCCCCCCACACATCCGCCAAGCTAGCTCTCTTCCTCCCTTCAAAGCCCTACTGAGAGCTCACCTCCTCCAGGAGGCCCTCCCAGACTGAGCCACCTTTTTCCTCTCCTCCTCCCCATCCCCTCCGCCCTACCTCCTTCCCCTCCCCACGGCACTTGTATATATTTGTACAGGTTTATTACTCTATTTTACTTGTACATATTGGCTATTCTAGTTATTTTGTTAGTGATGTGCATATAGCTTTAATTCTATCTGTTCTGACGATTTTGATACCTGTCTACATGTTTTGTTTTGTTGTCTGTCTCCCCCTTCTAGACTGTGAGCCCATCGTTGGGTAGGGACCGTCTCTATATGTGCCGACTTGTACTTCCCAAGCGCTTAGTACAGTGCTCTGCACATAGTAAGCGCTTAATAAATACGATTGCATGAAATGAATGAATGCTGAGAATTAAGGATTCTGAATGGCCAATGTAGAGACCCCTTTGACCCAGAATATCCCTGGACAGGATGGAGCAGCCAGCAGTGGAGAGGCCCAAAGTGAGGTTGAGCCTCTGCCTGTCTTCCCATGAGCCCCTGGAGCAGGGAACAGAACCTTCAGGTTTTACTGGATCTGAATCCAATCCTCTCTAGACAGAGCCTGAGCCCTGGCCTTGGGCCACAAACGCCCAGAATCCTCCAACAGGGGCTGTGCGGGTGTGGGAAGGGGTTTGTCTCTGGGGGCTGCTGTCCAAAGCTCACTTTTAACTCGCCCCTTCCCTCCAGTTAGGAGCCTGAACCCAATGGGAATGTGTGCCTTGGTCTTCCTCCTGCTCTGGCACAAAGATGCCTGAAGGAAGAGGGAGGGCTAAGGGCATGGGGAAAAAATTCAATCTCGACAAAACTCCCCTACCATAGCTCCTCTCTAGCTATGTGTCAGTCCAAACTCCAGCTCAAGTGGAAACTGGAAATGTGAAAACGCCCCTAACTCCTGCTCCTCCCTAGTTATGCGTCAGTCCAGACTCCAGCTCTTCAAGTGGAAACTGGAAATGCGAAAAATCCAGAGTGAGGGTGGATGGTGGATACAAGTTCATCCGGAAATGCAGCCGAGGAACAACGAGCGTTGTGGGCAGGAAGGAACAGGTTGGTCTAATTGAAAGACCCCAGATTTGGCTGTCTGGAACCTTTCCCCGGATCTGCCCCTGACATGCCAGGAGATTTTGTACTTGTCACATCTTCAAAGTATGCCTCAGTCTCCCCACCTGAAAACTGGGGAGAATAGCCACCTCTTAATCAGTTGAGCAGTGCTCTTTATCAAGTACCTGCTGAGTGTTAGACACTGTGCCAAGCATTGGGAAGAGCATGACAGAAGCAAGACACATTCCCTGACCTCAAGGAGATTACAGTTGGATAAGGGGAGACAGAAAAAATGATTTGGAAATACTGGGAGTGGAAGAAAGAGCAAGGACATATATATATGGATATATGTTTGTACATATTTATTACTCTATTTTACTTGTACATGTCTATTCTATTTATTTTATTTTGTTAATATGTTTGGTTTTGTTCTCTGTCTCCCCCTTCTAGACTGTGAGCCCACTGTTGGGTAGGGACTGTCTCTATATGTTGCCAACTTGTACTTCCCAAGCGCTTAGTACAGTGCTCTGCACACAGTAAGCGCTCAATAAATACGATTGATTGATTGACATAAGAGGAAGCTGGACAAATCCATCAGGGTGGAATAAGTGAATAAATAAGCCTACGAGTAAAAATACAAATGTATCTAAGTGTCGAGGTTGTATGACAATGAACCAGAGGTGAGGAATTGTCTTTGAGCACTGCTTTCAGAAGATAAAAAGATTGCAGAAAAATGTGTTCATACTGTTGATATCTGCATCATTCCCTAGCTGAAGTAGGAGTTCATTTTAGATACTTCAGCTCCTCCTGTAGCGGGCCCTTGAGGATCCTGTGATTGTCCCTTCTCCTCACACTTCATCCATTCTCCTCACAGCTGTCCATTTCCCTCGCATGTTCTTGCTGGCCTCAATTCCTTCCTCTCCAGGCAAAAATTGTTCACCACGGTGTCCGCGAGGTGGCAGTATTACAACACCCAAGATCCCCCTGGATTGGCCAATGACATTGCCTGGCTGAGAGGTCAAGTAGGATTAGAATGAAATAATAATAATAATAATGGCATTTACTAAGCGCTTACTATGTGCAAAGCACTGTTCTAAGCCCTGGGGAGGTTACAAGGTGATCAGGTTGTCCCAAGGGGGGCTCACAGTCTTAATCCCCATTTTACAGATGCGGTAACTGAGGCCCAGAGAAGTTATGTGACTTGCCCAAAGTCACACAGCTTCCAGTTGGCGGAGCCGGGTTTTGAACCCATGACCTCTGACTCCAAAGCCTGTGCTCTTTCCTCTGAGCCACGCTGCTTTGGGCAAGAAGGGCATTGGTGAACTTAGAGAGGGCAGTTTCCATGGAGTAAAGAAGGCAGAAGCCAAATTGGAGGGAGACTAGTACAGAGTTGGAGGAGAGGAAGTGGATGTAGTGAGTGTAGATGACACGCTCAAGGAGTTTGGAGAGGAATGGTAGCTGGGAGGTGGTGCTATAACTAAGGGGAGCCATAGGGTTAAGAGAGGGTTTTTTAGGTTTGATGATATGTGAGCATGTTTGGAAACAGTGGGAAAGAAGCCACTGGAGAGTTGAAGATAGTGCCAGGGAGGGGAGAAGAGAGAGCAAGTGTTGTGATAAGATGTGCAGGGTTGGGATCGGAGGCACAGGTAGATGGAGTAAATTTTGAGAGGAAGCCGGAGATCTCCTCTTGAGATCCGGCTGGGAAGGATGGGGGAGTTGAAGAAGAGACAGGAGTGAGGGACTGGAGAGGAGCAAGAGAGATTTTAAGGAGATCTGTGGGATGGTTTCCATTCTTTCAAAAAAGTATGTCACCAGGTCGAGAGGGTTAAGGGTTGGGAAGGACAGGCAGACAGGGTGTCTGAGGAGGGTGTTGAATGTATGTAACAGCTCGGGTGGGCAGTGGGCATCAGTCAACAAGGATGGAGAAATAATGTTGCTGGGTGGAGGAGAGGGCAGAGTTAAAGCAAGTGAGGATAAATTGAGATGGCTGAGGTTGGCAGAATGTCTGAATTTTCATGACCTGTGCTCTGCAGCTAATGCACAGAAATGGAGGAAGTATACTGTAGAGGTGATCCAGGGTTGCAAGTTAGTGATATGAGATGGGAGGAGGTACAGGGGAGTGAGGAAGTTGAGTTTAGTGGAGAGGATGGTGTTGAGGGCATCAATTTGTTCATCAAGAGTAGGTAGTTTGGGTATGGAGACTGAGTGGAGCATGATGACTTTAGATTATTTGAGGGGGTCAAAAGAGGTCTCTGTGGGAGAGCAGGACAGATTTATGGGGAGTGGGTATATGGAAAAGTAGGCAGATTAAGAGGTTGTAGTTGGATAGAGGAATTTCAGAGTTGGTGAGGGTACCGACTGTACAGAGACTAGAGATGATGAGGTGGAGCATGTATTCAAGTTGGAGAGTGGGTGAAGTGAAGTACAGCAGGAGGTCAGTGGAGTTGAGAAGTGATGGTGGGTAGCATAAGAGTCCACATGGATATGGAAGTCCCCAAGGATCAATGTAAGAATGGAGAAAGAGAGAAATAATATGAGAAAGGGATCAAAATGGTTCAGAAAATTTCATAGAGGGCTTGACTGGCGGCAGCAGCAAGGGTGGAAGGGGAAGTACATGATCATGAGTAGTAACTGGGGTGGGTGGTAGAAGTGGATGACAGACTTCCCAGGGAGGTGAAGCGACTTGCCCAAGGTCACACAGCCATCCAGTGATGGAGCCGGGATTAGAACCCATGACCTCCCGGCGCCCAGGCTCTAACCACTCTGAGAAGCAGTGTGGCTCAGTGGCAAGAGCCTGGGCTTGGGAGTCAGAGGTTGTGGGCTCTAATCCTGACTCCACCCTTTGCTGTGTGACTTTGGGCAAGTGGCTTGACTTCTCTGTGCCTGTTACCTCATCTGTAAAATGAGGATCAAAACTGTGAGCCCCAAGTGGGACAACCTAATCACCTTGTATCTACCCCAGTGCTTAGAACAGTGCTTGGCACATAGTAAGCGCTTAAAAAATGCCAATGTTATTATTCAAAAGAAGAAGAGAAGGATGGAGGAGGTGGGATAGTGCAAAAGCAACACTGAGGAGCAAGAGGGAAGTTAATTCCTCTCCTCTTCCCAGTGAGTCCTGGGGAGTGGGAGAAGATGAGGCCCCCTCTGGAGAGAGTGCAGGAGAGACATTGTCATCTGGGGAAAGCCAGATTTCAGTGATGGTAAGGAGGAGCAGTGACTGGGTCAGGAACAGGTCAACGATGAAGGAGAGCTATCCCATGATGGAGGGGGGATTCCACAGGCTGCACTTGGCTGAATCTGAGGAGCGAGGTTCAGGGAGATGGGACTACAAGAGGGGTGGGTAGAGGTTGGTTGGAAGTGATCTGATGGGGCCTGGTGCTAAAGGGAGGGGGGCATGGGGCGGCACTGGGTTTGGATGGGGGAGGGAGGATAGGATGGCATGATGAGTGGGGAGGGGTTGGATCATCATCATCATCAATCGTATTTATTGAGCGCTTACTATGTGCAGAGCACTGTACTAAGCGCTTGGGAAGTACAAATTGGCAACATATGGAGACAGTCCCTACCCAACAGTGGGCTCACGGTCTTAAAGGGGGAGACAGAGAACAAAACCAAACATACTAACAAAATAAAATAAATAGAATAGATATGTACAAATAAAATAAATAAATAAATAAATAGAGTAAAAAATATGTACAAACATATATACGTATATACAGGTGCTGTGGGGAAGGGAAGGAGGTAAGATGGGGGGGATGGAGAAGGGGACGAGGGGGAGAGGAAGGAAGGGGCTCAGTCTGGGAAGGCCTCCTGGAGGAGGTGAGCTCTCAGCAGGGCCTTGAAGGGAGGAAGAGAGCTAGCTTGGCGGATGGGCAGAGGGAGGGCATTCCAGGCCCGGGGGATGACGTAGGCCGGGGGTCGATGGCGGGACAGGTGAGAGCGAGGTACGGTGAGGAGATCAGCGGTGGAGGAGCGGAGGGTGCGGACTGGGCTGTAGAAGGAGAGAAGGGAGGTGAGGTAGGAGGGGGCGAGGTGATGGAGAGCCTTGAAGCCCAGGGTGAGGAGTTTCTGCCTGATGGAGATGGAGGAGGATGCTGGGAAAGAAGGGCAGGAATGGGGAGGGGGAGGAAAAAGGAAGAAAGAGGGGAGGCACCTAATTGGGTGGTTTGAATGGAGGCAGATCCAGAGGCAGGGGGATGGATTGGGTGACCCATTAAGTTTTTTTATGACCAAGGGATCAATTCCGAGCCCTTAGTGTTCTTGGCCAAAACGGGTGCAATTGACATCCCTGGGAGAGGAAATGAGTCCTGGTGGGTTTCTTCAGGACTCTGTCTCTCTGCAGGGACACACATAAGGTGGTGCTCTGTCTCGCCCTAAATCTCCCCTCTAGCAGTGGGAGGTAGGGGGAAGGGTGTCAGGAAATCAGTGGTTGGAAGATGTCTGACTGTCTGATGGTTTAATCTCCAACCCAGGGTTCAGTCCCCAAGTGTCTTCACTATTTATAGCAGGTTCCAGAGAGATCCACAAGCCAGAGGGTGTGTCCCCCTTCCCCTCTCCTCCAATATTGTGATGACACACACCTGACAGCAGGGAGACAACCAAGTGCAGCTCCCATTACACTCCCTGCTCCTCCCACTGCCTCCCTCCCGCCCACACCCTGCACCCATTCCCTACCGTCCTGGGAATCTTCAGTCTTTCCAGAGGTGAGCCTCCCGAAGATGGGGAAGATTGGGTCCTGCCTGCAGTGGATGGGGCTTCCCGTAGGATTAGCCTTCCATACTCTGGCCTTGGCTCAGGATTTCATTCCATTCTTGGGACGCAGGCCTCCTGGGCAGCAGGCTGTCTTTGATCCTCGCCCTCTCCCTGACTTTCCCATCTCTGTTGACGGCACTACCATCCTTCCTGTCTCACAAGCCCGCAACCTTGGTGTCATCCTCGACTCCACTCTCTCATTCACCCCTCACATCCAAGCCGTCACCAAAACCTGCCGGTCTCAGCTCCACAACATTGCCAAGATCCGCCCTTTCCTCTCCATCCATACCGCTACCCTGCTCGTTCAAGCTCTCATCCTATCCCGTCTGGACTACTGCATCAGCCTTCTCTCTGATCTCCCATCCTCGTGTCTCTCTCCACTTCAATCCATACTTCATGCTGCTGCCCGGATTATCTTTGTCCAGAAACGCTCTGGGCATATCACTCCCCTCCTCAAAAATCTCCAGTGGCTACCAATCTGTGCATCAGGCAGAAACTCCTCACCCTGGGCTTCAAGGCTGTCCATCACTTCGCCCCCTCCTACCTCACCTCCCTTCTCTCCTTCTACAGCCCAGTCCGCACCCTCCGCTCCTCCACCGCTGATCTCCTCACCGTACCTCGCTCTCGCCTGTCCCGCCATCGACCCCCGGCCCACGTCATCCCCCGGGCCTGGAATGCCCTCCCTCTGCCCATCCGCCAAGCTAGCTCTCTTCCTCCCTTCAAGGCCCTGCTGAGAGCTCACCTCCTCCAGGAGGCCTTCCCAGACTGAGCCCCTTCCTTCCTCTCCCCCTCGTCCCCCTCTCCATCCCCCCATCTTACCTCCCTCCCTTCCCCACAGCACCTGTATATATGTATATATGTTTGTACATATTTTTTTACTCTATTTATTTATTTATTTAATTTATTTGTACATATCTATTCTATTTTATTTTGTTAGTATGTTTGGTTTTGTTCTCTGTCTCCCCCTTTTAGACTGTGAGCCCACTGTTGGGTAGGGACTGTCTCTATATGTTGCCAATTTGTACTTCCCAAGCGCTTAGTACAGTGCTCTGCACATAGTAAGCGCTCAATAAATACGATTGATGATGATGATGATCCTCAAGTGTCTTGCTCAGAAGCAAGGGATATATCTTGTTTGGCTCCAGCTGACTCACTCTGGGAGTGATCAGGAAATGGCAGACTGGACTAGGGCAGGAGACAAGGAGAACTAAATCTCCAGACTGCTGCTCTTCCAATAGTAGTCATTCAATCGTATTTATTAAGCGCTTGCTGTGTGCAGAGCACTGTACTATGTGCTTGTAACAGAAAATCCTTAGACTCCCACCGGCCACCCAGCAGTCCTCCTGGGCTCTGGAACTCCAAAATGTGATCCAAATCATCAGCACCTCAACAGGACAGGGTGGACCCCCAATTTAGTATTGGCATTGAGAAGTGGGAGTGACACCACACAGCTTACTAGCAGCGTCTTCCATTCCCCTCAAGGGAAGGGACTCTGTCTTTTAATTTTAATGTTCTTCCCCAAGTACATTGCACCCAGCTGGCACTCAGTACAGTGCTCTGTGTGCTGTGGATTGGTGCTAGGTTTGGTGCTCTATGCACTGAGGGTTGGCATTCAGTATAGTGCTCTGTGCACTGTGGATTGGTGCTCAGGTCAGTGCTCTGTATGCTAAGTTGGCACTCAGTACAGTGCTCTGTGGATTGTGATTTGGTGTTCAGTACAGTGCTCTGCACACTGCGGGTTGGCGCTCAGTACAGTGTTGTGCACACTGTGGGTTAGGTCACAGTACAGTGTTCTGTGGACTGTGGATGGGAGCTCAGTACAGACCTCTGTATTGAGGTCACCTGGGACAGCATTGTGCTCATAGTAAGCAGTTTATACACTGCAGGCACCACACCACTTCTCTCAAAGACAGTGCTTTGCACATAGTAAGTGCTTAATAAATGCCATTATTATTATTATTAAGAAAACAGCCCTATTTTTTCAACAGTGAAATTACTCAAGAGCAGCTGGCCAATATCTTGGAGACCTTTAGCACTGGGCAGATTCTAGGCCCCTCTTACCAAGCCTCTAGACTCAGCTACTAGGCTGAGGGGGCTGACAATCTTTCAATCAATCCAGCGATGGAATTTAGTGAGCACTGACTGTAAGCAGAGCACTGTACTAAGTGGTTGGAAGAGTCCAATATGATAGAGTTGACAGACATGATCCCTGCCCTCAAGTCTAGGTAGGGAGACAGACATGACAGTAAATTGCAGGTAGGGGAGACAAGTATAAGGACATTGACATAAAGGCTGTGGGGCTGGGGGAGGGGTAAGTATCAAAGTGTTTCACAAGTAGGGACAAAAAAACATAGGTGATGCTGACATGGGAGAGAATAGGGTGGTGAATTGAGAGGCTATTTAAGGAAAGCTTCCGGGAAGAGAGATGATTTTGGTCGAGCTTTGAAGCCGGGGAGAGTGGTGGTCTGTCAGATATGAAGGGGGAGAGGGAATCCATACATGAGGGCACGACCTAGAGGTCAATGTGATTAGTAGTTCTGCTTCAGCAGCACTTAGTGTTTGGCATTATGTTTAGCACTAATAAATACCATTATCATCATTATTATAGTAGTAGTAATGGTATCAACTGAGCTCTCAGTGAGTACAGTTCTTGAGAAAGTAACAATACGAATCCAAGACAAATGTTCCCTGCCTACAAGGGACTTACACTCTAACTAGGGTGATGGACATAGGAATACTGAAAAATACTGGTGTCAGAATAACTAATTGAATATACAATTATTTATTCATTGCTATAGAAGACTAGGGAGGTGGTGAATGTTCTTCGGACAGCATGAGCCCGATGGAGCTTAGTGTGCCTTGTTAGTGAAGAATGGACTTGTATGCAGCAGTGAGTACACAAAAGTAAGAATTTTCCTTACCATGAAGTTGAGCAAAAACACAACCCTTCCATTATAGAAGAACTGGCTGCTTGTGTTTATTCTTTTAGACTGTGAGCCCACTGTTGGGTAGGGACTGTCTCTATATGTTACCAACTTGTACTTCCCAAGCGCTTAGTACAGTGCTCTGCACACAGTAAGCGCTCAATAAATACGATTGATGATGATGATTCACTGTTCATTCAATTATGTCATATGATCTTTTAGCAGGACATATTTGGCTCAACTCCTTATTTTATCCTTGTTCTTTATCACCCTCCCATTCTGATTAATTTCTACCTGCCAGTCTCCTCCATTAGACTGAAAGCTTCTTGAGGGCATGGAGCGGGTGTCTTGTTATTGTGGCCTGGATTTACAAGATGCTTATCACTCAGTAGGTTCTCAGTAAATAGCGCTGGTTGGTTGATCCAAAGAATTCCCTTGGACGGTTCATTACAGGGCAACTGGGTTGGCAGGGGCATCAGTTCCAAAAGGCCCAGCACAAAGGTGGTGCTTGCTGGTACCTTTTTGCCCCAGCTATTCTCTACCTGGATGGCTATGGACAGTTATATGTGTATAGCTACATATAATAACAACAACAATAATAATGATGGCATTTATTAAGCGCTTACTATGTGCAAAACACTGTTCTAAGCACTGGGGAAGTTACAAGGTGATCAGGTTGTCCCACGGGGGCTCACGCATGTGTATATATATATTTATATATGTTATGCTTTATAACACACATAAGTGGCAGCTGCATGGCCTAGTGGAAAGAGCACAAGGTGGGAGTCAGAGGTCTTGGTTTCCAGTGCTGCTTCTGCCACTTGCCTGATGTGTGACCTTGGACAAGTCACTGCTTTTATGTCTCAGTTTCCTCATGGAAATTCAATACCATTTCTCCCTCCAATTTAAACTGTAAATCCTGTGTGGGACAGGGGCTGTGTCCAACCTGATTACCTTATGTCTACCCTAGTGCTTTAGTACATTGCTAGGCATAAAGTAAATGCTTAACAAATACTGTTATCAATCAATCAATTGTAATAATAAATAATTACACATTTATTAAGCGCTTACTCCTTGCCAAGCACTGTTCTCAGCACTGGGGTAGATACAAGGTAATCAGGTTGTCCCAACTGGAGCTCACAATCCTAATCCCTGTTTTACAGATGAGGTAACTGAGGCACAGAGAAGTTAAGTTGTTTGCCCAAGGTCACACAGCAGACAAGTGGCGGAGCTGGGATTAGAACCCATGTCCTCTGACTCCCAAGCCCGTGCTCTTTCCACTAAGCCATGCTGCTTTATTGAGCACTTACTGTGTGCAGGACACTCTATTAAGCACATGGATAATCATTATTATCTATCAATCAGTGATATTCAGTGCTTACTATGTGCAGAGCACTATACTAATCTATTGGGAGGTGGCAGACACATTCCTTGACCACAATGAGCTTGCAGTCTAGAGGGGCAGACAGAGATTAGTATAAATAAATAATTTATAATATATAACTTAAAGATAGGTACATAAGTGCTGTAGGGTTGAGGGTGAGGTGAATATCAGATGTTCAAATGTTACAGATCCAAGTGCATGGATGACGCACAAGGGAGTTGGAAAAGAAGTCTTAATCGGGAAAGGCCTCTTGGAAGAGATGTGACCTTAAAAATGTTACAAGGTGGGGAGAGTGGTGGTCTGGTGTACGTGGAAGGGGAGGGAGTTTCAGGACAAAGGGAAGCCATAAGAAATTGGTTGATGGCGAAATAGACAAGATCGGGCTGGTACTGGAGAAGCAAAGTGTGTGGGCCGGGATTTAGTTGGAGATCAGTGACTGTGAGCTAGGATGGGGTAAGCTGATAGAGTGCTTATTATTATTATTGTTGTTATCTCCGCGACATTCCTTCTACTTGTGCAGGGATCACTATGTGAAAGGCTCTTGCAGCTGTTTGAAAACCCACCGCCCTTCCATCAGCTTATTGGTGCTATGGGGTTACTGAGAGATAGAGTGCAACACATCCACACCGCTGTAGGGTCCTTGCTGTTGTGGTTGCTGCTGCCCCATCTCTCTTTTCCCAGAGATGAGATCGGGCTGCAATTTGTCTGGAGCAGGTATAGCTCTGCCTGCCTGGAGGCTGGTCAGAAAGTGATCCTTCTAGGATGACTTTACATCCCAGGTTTTCGGGATTTATGTCAGTTAGATCACAGCTTTAAATCCCTTGTGCCAGCAGGCTGCTTTTCCATAAATCTCATCAACCCAGGAATCCCACCCCAGTCCCTGGGGAAAAGGGCTTTGGGTAAAGGAATGAGAGTTGGAGGGAGGAAGGTGGGGCTATCTAGCACTTTCAGGGCTTCCCCAACTGAAAGACAGATAAAGAGGAGCAATTAGTGGTGAGCTTTGACCTCCTTGACTTCCTTGGCCAAATGAAGCTCATGTCTCCAAAGGGCCTTGGCTCAAGGGGGAGAGAAGGAGGAGGCAGGGTCGTGACCTTTTCCATTGAAGAGCTGAAGTATGGCTCAGGTCCCTGCAGCCTCAGAAGGCAGAGGATCCGCTAAATAAGATGTGGGGAGAGTGGGGGAGGATGAAGGCAGGGGGATGGAGAATGGTAAATTGCGGGGATGCAGGGAGGGAAGTGTAGTCAAAGTCTCTGGAGGAGTGTAAAGGGAGACCAGCTGAGAGGCTAAAACGCACAGCAATGTAACCAGGAAGACTCACACTCTGCTAAACTCACTTTGACGATGCAATCTTACCACTGTGAGGGTGGGGAGAATCGGGAAGTGTCATGGACAGTGCTGTTGTGTACTGCAGAAGGCGGCCCTGGAACTGTTGATTTTGGGCAGCTGGCAGGAAGAGATTAGGGGAAGGTTGGAGACTCCAAAAACCTGTTAATGGTGACCAGGCAGAGCACAGGATGGCTCTTTGAAATGTTCCTTCTTTTTTCCCAGCACAGGCATCTTGATGTGACTGTGGACTTCTGACACAGTCAGAACATCCCAGGTTTTAGGTTTTGGATGTTTTGAAAGGTAGTCCCTGGGCAATTTAGGGAAGCCGAGGCTGCAGCCACTTCATGCAAGTTTGAGGAGGTCAGCTGTCATAGAAATCAGGCTGTGAGCAAATCAGAATGGTCATAAGAAGGATGCATTCTAGCAGAACCGCTCCCCCACTAGACTGTAAGTTCCTTGAGGACAGGGAGCATATCTACCAACTCTTGTATGCTCCCGAGTACTATCCACAAGTAAGCATTAAATAAATGCAATTGGTTGATCAATTAATGGATTCACCAAGAAAGTCCAGCCTGAGAGATTGAGCTCAGGCCAAGAAGGCAAAAGGGGGATCCTATTGCTCTGATTAACATTCTGTGATAGCCAAGTTCAATTCCAAATTGTCAGCATGCATTCTTCCTTCTGAACCTGAGTCTGCTGCCCAGTGATAGTCTGTGAAGAGAGTCTGAACTCAGAACAAATGCTTCACGTTCACTGCACAAGCCATTTTCCCCATATGCTGTACAAATGTTCACTCTCATCCTGATGAAAACATATTGGTAGATATGCCTTTTCCATATGAACCACAATATAATACTGCGAGTGTTTCACCCCTCCTCCCAGCATCCCTCGGGAGAATATATCATAACCGTTGAAATGTGACGAGAAAATGAAAAAACTGCTGGAATGCACCTCTCCCAATTAGTTTTCCAGAAGCAACATCAATTCTGAGTGCCTGCAAGAATGGGTGAAAATACAAAAAAAAAATCTGGTCTGTGGTCCATGACATCACACCCACTCTGGTGGACTTGCAGCATAATGTGATGATGTCACAGGTTGGGCTGCCCCCAAAATACGAGTGCTTAGTACAGTGCTCTGCATTCAGTAAGTGCTCAATAAATGATTGATTGATAAAATAGCTGAAAGACTCCTTCTTCAATTACCTGTGCCCCCTGTATTCTTAGCCAAGCCTTCCCACTGATGGGCAGAGAAGCAGCATGGCCTGGGGGTCAGAAGGGCCTGGGGGTCAGAAGGACCTGGGTTCTAACCCCGGCTCTGCCACTTGTCTGCTGCGTGAGCTTGGGCAAGCCACTTCATTCTCTATGTCTCAGTTATTTCATCTCTAAAATGGGGATTGACTGTGAGCCCCATGTGGAACAGGGACCGTGTCTAACCTGATTAGTTTATAACTAAGCCAGCAGTTAGAACAGTGCTTGACACATAGTGAGTGCTAAACAAATATACCATAATTATTACTATTATTATTAATAATAAACAGACCCCATACCTCCCGGCACTACTGACCCCGGAATGACCAAATTGAGTAAATTCTGACGGGTCTTGTCTCCAGACCCTTTCCCTTACCAAATATGGCCAGTGGAAAGAAAGAAGATCAGGGAGTAGCAAGGTCTATCTGGGGAAGGATCTCCACAAACTTTTGGTAGTAGGTTGGAGCCGATGTGGTGAGTTGCCAGAGTTGGGGATGCCCACTTGGCTGGACCCTGAATGGTGCCAAATGACCTATCAGGCCACCTTGCTGGAGCTAGAAGAAGTGAGTATTTCTTTCCCCTTGGGAACTTGGTTCTTGGGTGATTTGAAAGGTAGCCCCTGAGCGATTTGAAAAGATAGTCCATGTTGGGGGTGATTTGAAAGGTAGCCTCTGGGTGATTTAATAATATCTACATATCAAGCATTTACTATGTGCCAGACACTGTACTAAGCGGTGGGGTAAATACAAGCTGATCAGATCAGACACAGTTCCCATCCCACATGGACTCACAGTCTTAATCCCAATTTTACAGATGTGGGAAATGAGGCACAGAGAAGTTGTGATTTGCCCAAAGTCACATAGCAAACATGTGGCAGAGCCAGAATTAGAACGTTCGTCCTCTTTCAGGCCCAACCTCTTTCCGCTAGGTCACTCTGCTGATTTGAAAGTTAGCCTGTGTTGGGGTGATTTGAAAGGTAGCCCCTGGGCGGCAGCCCGTGTCTCCTTCCAGGTTTTTCCAGCTGCTAGGCACTGGGGACCGCTCTGGTCAGTATACTTATTACTTATTAGCCTAGGAATAGCTTTGCTTCTGAGGGTTACCTATCATGGATTCTTTGTGCTATCATCTTAAGAAACTTGTTTCTATTAACCATAACCCTCGCATCTGTGAATCCATTTCCAACCCTCCAATTGGCGAGCTCACGAATTACCTGGCTGCTGGTTCCACCCTGTGACACTGTGTTTGATCTGATTATCTTGTATCTACCTCAGCACTTAGTAGAGTGCTGAACATATAGTAAGTGCTTAACAAGTACCACAACTATTGTTGTTAAGTCAATACCCTGAAAGGTTTTAGTACCTGCTCCAACTAACCTTCACTCAGGGAGGGATAGTTAGAAGTGAGTCCCCTTCTGGGTTCCTCCTCTGGCTCCTGCCAGTGGGGGCAATTGAAATGAGCATCACAACCTCCTACAGGGTTAAGAGCATTAAGTGGTTGGCAGTACAGCAGATACCATTGATTTTTTGATTGATTGAGGGGCTGAGGTTGTCCTGCAGGAATGTGTTGTCTTGTTTAAGTAAGGCCTCTTCTTTTTTCCCTCCCCAGCAGATGGCCCTGGAGGAATCTGGGCTATTGTTATGGTATTTGTTAAGCGCTTACTATGTGCCAAACACTGTTCTAAGCACTGGGGTAGATGCAAGGTAATCAGGTTGTCCCACTTGGGGCTCACAGTCTTAATCCCCATTTTACAGATGTCACAGAGAAATTAAGTGGCTTGCCCAAGGTAGCACAGCAGGCCTGAGGGGGTGCAGACAGGGTAATCTTTGATAGCTAAGCAATTCAGGGTTTTTTGTTATGGTATTAAGCAATTACTATGTCCCAGGCACCGAATTAAGCACTGGGGTACCCACAAGATAATCAGGTCGGACAACCCAGCACTTAGCACAATATTTGGCATGTAGTTAGTGCTCAACAGAGATAATTATTATTATTATCTGCAGCTATCATGACTCTTGCCCTCCACTCCTCAGTGACCTATCAGATGCCCTTTCTTGCTTTTCTGAAGCAGAGTCAGTCAAATGGGGGGAGAGTTGAGAGGAGGAAGAGGTCTGCCTTTGATAGAGGTGAAGTGTAAAGACCAAATCAATAATCAGTCAATCATATTCACTGAATGCCTGCCTTGTGCAGAGCAATGTACAAAGTGCTTGGGAGAATATAATAGAAATAAAAAAATCACAATCCCTATCCTCAAGGAGTTTACAGGTTAGTACAGGAGACAGACATAAAACACAATACTGATAGAAGAAGCAGTGTGGCCAAATGAGTGCAGGCTTGAGAGTCAGAGGACCAGGGTTCTAATCCCGGTTCTGCCACTTGCCTACTGAGTGGCCTTGGGCAAGTCCCGTAAGTACTCTGTGCCTCAATTTCCTCACCTGTAAGATGGGGATTTGATACCTGTTCTCCCTGCCCCCTAGACTCTGGGCCCCTTTTGGGTCAGGGACTGTGTCTGGCCTGATTGTATTATATCTACCCCAGTGCCTCATGCAGTGTTTGGCACACAAGAAACACTAAAAAAATACCATAATTATTATCATAGGAGGAAAAAGGAAATAAATGAGTGTATGACTAGTAGAGTAGTTAGGTTCATAAATTATGGATGGATGTGCGTGAACTTGAGGCCAGGTGGTAGTCAGGAAGACACGTGCAGAAAAAAGAGGTTAGAGGAGGGGTGAGCTGAGGCCTGCGGGTCTCTGCCATTCCAGGGAAGGTGCCTGCCAAGTTGCCAGTGGGGTACAGGGTTGAAGAAAGAGAAGCCAGGGCTTTGAGCAGTTGGTGGAATAGGTGGAAGAGATATTAAGGCAATGGTTTGTTGAGCCTCTTAGGACAGAACAGAAACCCTGGATGCTGGTGGTCAGTCAGTCAGTCAATCAACAATCAAACAATGGTATTTATGCCCTGAGTTGAGAGATGTGGAAATCACAACTTCTCTGCAGAGGAGGGCACTGAGGCTTGTAGGCTCAGTGTACATCAGGACTCAAATCAGGAATAGGACAGCCCCCTCCTGACTTTGACAAGTTGGACATCAGCCTCCATGGGGGAAAGTGCCAGAGAGAAGCATACCACACCTCCTAGCTTTGTCATGCCCGCCTTCTCCTGACTAGGGCCCCAGTGCTGATCCTGGGACCATATCCACAGTCTACATCTGCTCCTACGGTTTTCCCCTGAGCCTCAGCCCCACTGTGCTTAATGATCTGAGAACAGACAGAGAGAACTGCTGGAATCCAGGCCACAGACAGCTGGGAGCTTAATTCAGAGAATCCTGAGGTCATGGAAGTGTGGAGGAGAACTTTGCTTGGGCACAATTCCAAAGGGACTCCAAATTCTTCCCAGCTGGGCACCTCAAGGAGAGGAGTAGAGAAAATATTCCCACTGAATTAGTTGTGGAATGTTGGAAAATGCCAACTCCCATCTTTCAGAGGAATCCTGTGCAAGGAAATCCAGCGTGGAGCTCCTCTATATGCTTTGAAGGCAGGGATAGTGTTTACTAGCTCTATTGCATTGTCCTCTCCCAAGAGCTTAGTACAGTGCTCTGCTCACAATAAGCACATATTAAAAACCATTGGAGACATCCAGACTGGGGAGTGAGAGAGGAGGTGGTGACTTTGTAGGAAGATTTGCCTCCTGCTTGGAACTCTCTCCCCTTCAAGTCTGCCAGCCACAGTTCCTCCCATCTCCAAATCCCATCTCCCCTAGGAGATCTTCCTCAATTACTTTTCTTTTTCTCAGGTCATTTCCTCCCAATGGTTACCTCAGCTCCTATGCATTCACAGCCATCCATAGCATCACATAACTTTTAGCTAAGCTATTACTTATTCCTTTCTTCATTGTTCATTTCTCTCTTTAATAATAATAATAATGATGATGATGATGGTATTTGTTATGTGCTTACTATGTGCCAAGCACTGTTTTAAGCACTGGGGTAGCTACAATCAATCAATCGTATTTATTGAGTGCTTACTGTGTGCAGAGCACTGTGCTAAGCGCTTGGGAAGTACAAGTTGGCAACATATAGAGACAGTCCCTACCCAACAGTGGGCTCACAGTCTAGAAGGGATATTTTTTTCCAAGAGAAAGGGCATGGTTCACAACAGCAAAGGCAGCTGAGAAGTCAAGGATTAGGGTGGAGTAGAGGCCATTGGCTTGGCAAATCGGTCATTGGTGACCTCAAAGAAGTTACCTACCAATATTACTACTGATGGCTCCATCCTGACCAACTTTCTTAACTGACTAGACATTAGGCAAATCTAGAAGAGGCAGACTTGAGCAGCGTGCTTAAAAGCAGCATGGCTTAATGGATAGAGCACAGGCCTGGGATTCAGATCACGGGTTCTAATCCCAGCTCCACCACATGTCTGCTGTGTGACCCTGGGAAAATCACTTCACTTCTCTGGGCCTCAGTTACCTCATCTGCAAAATTACAAGGTTTACAAGGTAATCAGGTTGTCCCATGTGGGGCTCACAGTCTTCATCTCCATTTTACAGATGAGGTAACTGAGGCACAGAGACGTTAAGTGACTTGCCCAAAGTCACACAGCTGATAAGTGGCAGAGTTGGGATTAGAACCCATGACCTCTTACTCCCAAGCCCGTGCTCTTTCCACTCTGTCTACCTGTAAATTATCAAGTGTCCATTTCCCTTGTAAGGTGTTCATTGAGAGCTTGCTGTGAGCAGAGCTCTGTACTAAGCACTTGGGGGAGTACAATTCTAAGGAACCTATAGACATGTTACTTGCCCACAACCAGCTGAGGCTAGAGGGGGAGGAAGACATTAATATAAATAAATGAATTAAATGTAAATGTACATAGGTGCTGTAGGACTGAGGAAGAGTTGAATAAAGGGTTCACGTCCAATGAAGAAGAGAGTGGGAAAAGAGGAAATGAAGGCCTCTTGGAAGAGATGTGCTTTTAAAATGGTTTTGAAGGTGGAGATAGTGATTATCTATCATTTATAAAGAGGGAGGGCATTCCAAGCCAGAGTCAGGACTTGGGAGAGTGGTTGGTGGTGAGATAGCTGAGATCAAGATTCAGTGAGTAGATTGGGATTAGAGGAGCAAAGTGGGCTGGGTTGAGGTAGGAAAGCAGTAAGGTAAGGTAGAAGGGGGCAAGGTGAGTGAGTGCTTTAAAACCAATGGTGAGGAGTTTCTCTTTGACATGGAGGTGGATGGGCGACCACTGGAGGTTCTGAGGAGTGGGGAACTATGCTGGACATTTTTGTAGAAAAATGACCCAAGAAGCAGAGTGAAGTGTGGACTGGAGTGTGAAGAGCCTGAAGCAGGATGCTCAGCAAGGAGGCTGATACAGTAATTAAGGTGGGATAGGATAAGTGCTTGAATTAACATAGTAGCAGGATGGAGAGGAAAGGGTGGATTTTAGCGATGTTGTGAAGGTTAAACTGACAAGATTTAGTGATAGATTCAATATGTGGGTTGAATGAGAGAGAGGAGACAAAGATAACACCAGGTTATGGACTTATGAGACAGGAAGGTTGGTGGTGCTGTTTTCAGAGATGGGAAAGTCAGGGGAAAGACAGGGTTTGGGTGGGAAGATATGGAGTTCTGTTTTGGATGTGTTAAGTTTCAGGTGTTGGCAGAACATTCAAGAAGAGATGTCTTGAAGGCAGGAGGAAATATGAGGCTGCAGAGAAGGAGCGAGATCCTGGAGATGTAGATTTGGGAATCATCCGTATAGAGATGGTAGTAAAGCCATGGGAGCAAAGCAGTTCTCCAAGAGAGTGAGTATAAATTAAGCATAGAAGGGGACATAGAACTGAGCCTTTGGGGTGGGGTGGGAGGCAGAGGAGGAGCCCACCAAAGAGACTGAGAATAAATGGCCAGAAGATAGGAGGAGAACCAGAAGAGGACAGTGTCAGTGAAGCCAAGGTTGGATAATTTTTCCAGGAGAAGGGGGTGGTTGACAGTATTAAAGGCTGCTGAGAAGTCAAGGAGGATTAGAATCGATGAGAGGCCATTTAGAGCCTCTGTATATAGTTCAGAGCACTGTACTGAGTGCTTGGGAGAGGACAATATGATAGAGTTGGTAGACACAATCCCTGCCTTCAGGGAGTTTACAATCTACTGCATCTTCTCTATTAAACTGTCCAAAGTGGAAGCATTTCTCTCCACATGCATCCCAATCCACTGATCATCTTAGAGTTACTTCATAAACCAGTATCTTCTACCAAGGGGAGTCTTGTCTTCAGGGTTCCCTGATGGCGGGGGGCAGGGGAGGTGACTTTCCTTTAAGGCACCCCTGAGAGAGGCTAATATACAAGTGCTGACATTTCCAATTGTGTTATAAAACAGATTTGAATTGGGCATAGCTGCCTGGTACCTGTCTTCAGTACTGGTCAGAAGAGAGTTGCTGCAAAAATGCAATAGGGTGGCCATAGATGACTCTCCCCAAGACTGGACACCCAGATTCAGTGACATCACACGCGTGACATCAAGTGATAATGTCAAATGTGCCATTTTGTGGAAGCTGTTGAGTTTGCAGTGAGCATCTCTTTGGTCGGGGCTGGGGGATAGAAGGGAAGAGACAGAGGTAGGAGGGGCATCCTTTGCCCCTTCCCTTGCTCCGGAGCCATTGTTTTCCCTTCTCAGATTCTTGTAAACGTGGGCCTGGAGCTTAAAATAAGAATACCAGACATAAAGTTGTCTGGTGCTGTTCCACATCAGACAGGGGTAGGGAGAAGATGAACTGAAAGAGGGTCTGTCTGGCATAGAACCAAGAAAATGACTGCTGGACTCCAGTATGAGCTGGAGAATGGTCTAAATGACTGCTAGGTCTAGACATGAATAATTTCTCAACACTCTTTTTCCCATCCATTATTTTGTGGGACGCAAACGTGGTCTGTTACTGCAAAACCCCACATACAGCCTGCTGCAACGTCTGTTCTCTATGTGCTAATTGCTTCCAAGTTTTCATGAAAGAGATTGCTCTACAGTTCTCTGGATGTTTATGATGAGACCCTCCCCCCTCTTCTTATAGTGGTGTGAACTCTCAAATCTGTAAGAAGGGGAGAAAAAAAATATTTCCTAAAAGCATCTGACCTTTCCACCTCCTGCCTGTCCATCACCATGGCAACAAGCATACAATCATTGTCCAGATCATTTTCACAGGCTCCTGCTGGAATGGTGAGGAAACCCAGGAGCTGAGTGGGAGTTTTCCAGAAGAAAGGCTGTCAGTATCTCTGTTGATTTGCCACAGAAGCAAGTAGGAAGAGACCAGGGATGGGAGTAAGTGGACCTGGGTTCTAATCCTGCTTGGGTAATTTGGAGAACATCAGTTAATAACTTCTCTGTGCCTCGATTTCCTCATCAGTAAAATGGGGATTCAGTACCTCTTCTCTTTTCCCTTTAGACTGTGAGCCCCTGTGGGACAGTGACTACATTTGATCTGATTCTATTGCATCTACCTTAGCATATGCACAGTGCTTGGCCCCTAGTTAGTGTTTAATAAATACCACAATTATTATTAATATTAGGAGCTCGCTGGTTGAATTCCTGCACCTCCCTTTCAACACTTCCAAATGCCACAGTAAAGGAAATGATACTTAGAATTCTTAGCAGAACAGACCTGCTTTGCCTGAAATTTCCACCCTCCTTTTTTGGTTGATTGCCCTAGGCTTTTGGAAACCCCCCTTAAGTAGATGCTGTTACAACTCCTCCCTCTCCCAGATCCATCTTCCTTCCCTTATTCGTGTACTTCATTCATCATCATCCCTCTCCCCTCCTTCTAGCTTCTCCTTCCGACCCTCCCCATCTCCTTTCCCTCCTGGATACCCGCTCCACCCCCACAGCTGATAAGTTAAGCTGAATCTCTCTCTTTCCCACTCCACTCTGTTTTCCTGTGTCCCTAGCCAACTTCAGCTGTACATGAAATAAGCAATTGCCTCAGGAGGCAGCTTCAGATGGGGCAGGGCAGAGGCATCAGAGGAGATTGGAATCTCACCTGACCGCAAGTGAACTGTTTACAGGAAGTACCTAGAGCAGAGGCAACATGCAGAAGAGGTTGGAGAAGAAGCCACATTGGGTTGCGCTCTAGGCCGTCCCATAGGTCTAAAAGAAAAAAAAAGGCAGCTCTTTCCCATTGCATTTTCAGTTTTATTGCTGAGGTATTGATGATGATAACCATGATGATGATGAAGATATGATGATGATGATGAAGTCTCCCTTCCAGAATCACAGACCGGCTTCAGTTGAGTCACAAAGATGTCAGAACCAAGAAACTTGCGTGAGGGAAGTAATGATAGCACTAGTGGTTTGTGCAGTTCCTGCCAGTCATGCTGCTGCTGGGAAATGGAGTGCAATGAGCGGAACGAAAGGAGTGTGGCACATTGAGAAGAGCCTTCAAGAAATGTATGCACCGAACTCATCTACCACCAAACGGCCACAGCATAGTGCCAATCAATGCCGTGCCATAGACAAACAGGCAGTTGCCAGGATAGCCACCTTGGAAGCTGCTGTGGTCTTCATTGTCCATGTTCACCAGCTCTTTTACAGGCTTCCTCCTGAGCCAGTCCAATTAATAGAATGCCCTTCACAACATGGCTAAAATCCACCCTTTCCTCTCCATTGAAACTGCTACCACGTTAATCCAAAGCACTTATCCCGCCTCAATTACTCCAACAGCCTCCTTGATGACCTCCCTGCCTCCTGGCTCTCCCCACACTAGTCCATACTTCATTCTATTGCCTGGATCATTTTTCTACAAAGATGTTTAGTACATGTTCCCCCACACCTCAAGAACCTCCAGTGGTTGCCCAGCCACCTCCGTATCAAACAGAAACTCCTTACCACTGGCTTTTAAAGCACTCAATCAGCTCACCCCCTCCTACTCAGCTCCCTGATTTTCTACTACAACCCAACCCGAACGCTTTGCCCTTCTAATTCCAACCTACTCACTATACTTCTACCTCGTCTCTCTGGCTGCCGACTCCTCACCTACATCTTGCCTCTGACCTGGGACACCCTTCCTCTTCATATCCGACAGACGATCACCCTCCCCCCTCTTTAAAGCCTTGTTAAAAGTACAACTCCTCCAAGAGATCTTCCCTGACTAAGCCCTCATTTCCTCTGATCCCACTCCCTTTTGAGTTGCCTTTGCACTTCAATTTTCACTCTTCATTCACCCCTCCCTCAACCCCACAACACTTCCACATAGATCTGTAATTTATTTATATTAATGCCTGTCTCCCTCTTTTGATCATAAGGACATTGTGGGCAGGGAACGTGTTTACCACTTCTTTTATACTGTGCTCCCTGAAGCACTTAGTACAGTACTCTGCACTCACTAAGCACAAGTATGATTGAATGTTCTATGTGGTTCTTCAGGCAGAGAAAGCATTTAGTGTATACTATGACTATTTCTGACCACCTGCCACAGCAGTGGCCCAGCCTAATCAACCAAAGAGCTGCAAGCTAAAAATGTAGTATGATGGAGAGTTATGGTAACTGCAACAGCAAGTATTTGTTGAGACTGGGGTGATGGTGGTGAGAGACAGTGGTGAGCACATGCCTGCCGGTTCTTGGACTGGTTTGGGGCTGAGGCTGGCTCTGAGGATGCAGCTAGAAGTGGGGTCAGTTGCTGTGCCTTCCCTGGATCTCAGCTGCAGGGGTAGGGGGACCATTGGAGCAGGGTCAATTGGGAGCAAAAGCCCAAAGCCTTGAGTGAGAACTATAGGGTGAGTGAAGATGATCCACCGGTGGTTGGTAAAATATATGTACATATTTATTATTCTATTTATTTTATTATGTGTATATATAGCTATAATTCTATTTATATTGATGCTATTGATACCTGTCTACTTGGGTTTTTTTGTTTTGTTTTCTGTCTCCCCCCTTGTAGACTGTGAGCTCGTTGTTGGGTAGGGATTGTCTCTATTTGTTGCTGAATTGTACTTTCCAAGTGCTTAGTACAGTGCTCTGAACACAGTAAGTGCTCAATAAATACGATTGAACGAATGAATGAAATGGCTACTTGAACATCTCCAGCATGGATCAGCAGATCTCCCCTACTTCTGGTTGAGAGCTATAATAATGATAATCATGGTATTAAAGTGCTTTACCATGTGCTAAGCATTAGGGTAAATTCAAGATAATCAGATCAGACACAGTCCCTGTGCTACATAGGTCTCACAAGGGGAGGGAGAACAGGGATTTACTCCCTATTCTACAGCTGAAGGAACTGAATCCCGGAGATGCTAAGTAACTTGTCCACAGTCACAGCAGGCAAATGGCAGAACTGGGATTAGAACCCAGGTCTCCTGACTCCCAGTTCCTCCTCTTTCCACTAAGTCATGTTGTGTCTGACTCTGATCGGGGGTTGAGGAATGACCAAACTTGTGTATGTAAAGCTGGCCATATAATAGGGTCCTGTGATAGAGAAGCTGAATTGTAAACATAACGACAAGTTCGGATGTTGTGGAGGAGAATCCCAAGCGACTGGAACAGCAGGCCTAAACCCTCTGTCTGAGCTGGTCAGGCAGCAAACACTATCCTTCCCCTTCAGAGCCACAAGATGGTGTTCTGACTCTGTGAAATTGGCTCCTTCCTTGGCCTAGCCCTTGGAGAGCAGCTGTTGGAAATGCTCATATTTCAACCTCCCTTCGGTCATGTAAATCCTCCCAGGGGAGGACGCGGGACATGGGCGACTCTTGAATGCTGCAGCAAGGAGAAATCCATACTCTCACTGCAGCAGTTTAGCGAGAGAGAGAGAGGGAGGGAGAAAGAGAAAGAAAGGAAATGAGAGAGAGAAAGGAAGAGAGGGAGAGAGACTGCTGACATTTTCTAAGGTCAGGGCTTAATTTCTAAAGGGCAGGGACAACCTTCTCTCTCCAGGATTCTCTGAGAATCTCCACCCCAACATCACCTGCCAATCCACCTCTTTCTCCAATCTCTTCCTACCTCGTTTTGGTTTTCTGGACAGCACAAACAGTGAGACGATATTTTTTATATTGATTAGCTCAAGAATTCATCATTCTCCCACCACTGACTCCACTAACGTGTCCCAAATTTCAGCTTCCTAAACTCATTTTTCTCTTTAGCTGTGTCTTGTTCCCCCCAACCGCAGCATGAGCACAGTGGCTCAGACCGTTCTCTGGACCACAGCCACCATCTTGGTTCTGTGGTGGGAGGAGTGGGGAGGTGGGGAAGATTTGTCAGCCCCAGAGGACCTGGGCCAAGCCTTGAAGGTTGATGTGAACTGTGGGTACCCTGAGGTGGAGGTGATCTTCTGGCATGAGACAGTACAGTGAGGCCATCAGGAGGTGGCAACCCCAAACAAGACTCTGTCCAATGTGGGAAACTGGATGGCAGGCCAGAAAACAGTAAAGACACAACACTATCAACAAGGCCATTCCAGGGTTAGGCTGCTAGATTGTAAGCTCCCTGGGCAGGGAATACATCTACAAGGTCTGTTATATTGTACCCTTCCAAGCACTCACTACAGAGTTCTGCTGACAACAAGCGCTCAATAAATACCACTGATTGGTTGATTGAGTGATTAGGCTGAGGGTCCATCCAGCACAGGGCTCTGTCTCTGACAGCAGGACCAGAAGGAACCATATGGTGGTTGATTACTGCATCAGCCTCCTCTCTGATCTCCCATCCTGTCTCTCCCCACTTCAATCCATACTTCACACCACTGCCCAGATCGTTTTTGTGCACAAACGCTCTGGGCATGTTACTCCCTTCCTCAAAAATCTCCAGTGGCTACCAATCAATCTGCGCATCAGGCAGAAACTCCTCACCCTCGGCTTCAAGGCTCTCCATCACCTCGCCCCCTCCTACCTCACCTCCCTTCTCTCCTTCTACAGCCCAGTCCGCACCCTCCACTCCCCTGCCGCTAATCTCCTCACCGTGCCTCGTTCTCGCCTGTCCCGCCATCGACCCCGGCCCACATCGTCCCCCTGGCCTGGAATGCCCTCCCTCCGCACATCCACCAAGCTAGCTCTCTTCCTCCCTTCAAAGCCCTACTGAGAGCTCACCTCCTCCAGGAGGCCTTCCCAGACTGAGCCCTCTCCTTCCTCTCCCCCTCCTCCCCCTCCCCATCCCCTCTGCCTTACCTTCTTCCCCTCCCCACAGCACCTGTATATATGTATATGTTTGTACATATTTATTACTCTATTTTACTTGTACATATTTATTCTATTTATTTTATTTTGTTAATATGTTTTGTTTTGTTGTCTGCCTCCCCCTTCTAGACTGTGAGCCCGCTGTTGAGTAGGGACCGTCTCTATATGTTGCCGACTTGTACTTCTCAAGCGCTTACTACAGTGCTCTGCACACAGTAAGTGCTCAATAAATACGGTTGAATGAATGAAATGAATGGTTGCCTTCCTGGAATCCAATCTTAGTGTATAGGAATGGACCATCCAACACCCCTAACTTTCCTCTCGCCATCCTTAACTTTCTCTCTTAGAAACCCAGGAGAGCTCACTCGTCCACAAATGCAGCCAAACCTTTCTTGAACATCCTGTTGGTTTTTCCACCCTGCACAACTTCCCTTAGGAATATATTCCCTGTTTCCCACATGCTGGATGAGGAAGTGATTCATTTGGTTGATTTAGAACCTGCTGCCTTCAAACTTTGGTAGATGCCCCTTGTGCTATCAGGAAGGATTTGGGTGAATAACAGTTCTGGGGTTGCCCTGTCCACAACTTTAATAGTTTTGTGAACTTTCACCCTGTTCCTCTTAGCCTGTATATTTTCAGGCTGAGGAGTCTTGTGCTTTTCATCTCCCTTCATAAAGAAAATAATTTTATTGAGCAATTACTATGTGCAGAGCAGTATACTAAGTGCTTGGGAGAGTACAATATAATAAAGGTGGTAGGACCCTGCCCCCGAAGAGCTTCCAGATCCCTGCCTAATAGTAGTGGACCACTGTAATATCCAGGTCATCCAGTTTGTGACCTTAAATTGCTGGATGCTTGGGACAGGGGTCCATCTATGAACTTGTTTTGTACTTTCCCCAGTGCTCGGCACACAGGTGCTCAAATACCATTATCAGCTTCTTGCAAATATATTTTTAATTCAGCACTTAGAACAGTGCTTTGCACATCGTAAGCGCTTAATAAATGCCATCATTAAGGCAGTTCTTCGCCGATCATTACCCCCTGTATGGTGAATGCTGTAGCAGACGTCATTTGCTGGTGAGAGAAGGTATTTTCTATCTGTACCCCCTCTACTATTCTATTTATTTTATTTTGTTAATATGTTTTGTTTTGTTGTCTGTCTCCCCCTTCTAGACTGTGAGCCCACTGTTGGGTAGGGACCGTCTCTATATGTTGCCAACTTGTACTTCCCAAGCGCTTAGTACAGTGCTCTGCACACAGTAAGCGTTCAATAAATATGATCAAATGAATGAATGATTTTTTTCATAGTCAGTCAATCCTATTAATTGAGCTTACTGTGTACAGAGCATTGTACTAGGCTCTTAGAAGAGTACAATGTAATGATACAATAGACCCATTCCCTGCCCACAATGAGTTTACAGTCTAGAGAGGGAGACAGAGATTAATGAAAAATCAACAAAATTGAAAATATGTACATAAATGCTGTGGGTCTGGGAGGGGGATGAATGAAGGGAGCAAGTCAGGACAATGCAGAAGGAAGTTGTAGAAGACGAAAGCCGGGCTTAGTCAGGGAAGCCCTCTTGGAGGAGATGTACCTTCAATGAGGTTTGGCTGGGGGGAAGGTGTTGGATATGAATAATAATCATAATTGTGTTATTAAGTGCTTACTATTTTCCGGCACTGTACTAAGCGCTGGGATGGATACAAGCAAATCAGGTTGGACACAGCTCCTCTCCCTCGTGGAGCTCACAGTCTCAAACCTCATTTTACAGATGAGGTAACTGAGTCACAGAGAAGTAAAGTGACTTGCCTAAGGTCACACAGCAGATAAGTGGAGGAGTCAGGATTAAAACCCATGACCTTCCGACTCCCAGGCCACTAGGCCATGCTGAGGGTCTTCTAGGCCAGAAGCGGGATGTTTCCAAACTCCTTGAACGAGTTGTCTAACGCGCTGCCTAGAATTCCTCAACAACAACTCTCTCCTCGACCCCCTCCAGTCTGGCTTCCGTCCCCTACATTCCACGGAAACTGCCCTCTCAAAGGTCACCAATGACCTCCTGCTTGCCAAATCCAGCGGCTCATACTCTGTCCTAATCCTCCTCGACCTCTCAGCTGCCTTTGACACTGTGGACCACCCCCTTCTCCTCAACACGCTATCTGACCTTGGCTTCACTGACTCCATCCTCTCCTGGTTCTCCTCTTATCTCTCCGGTCGTTCATTCTCAGTCTCTTTTGCAGGCTCCTCCTCCCCCTCCCATCCCCTTACTGGGGGGGTTCCCCAAGGTTCAGTGCTTGGTCCCCTTCTGTTCTCGATCTACACGCACTCCCTTGGTGACCTCATTCACTCCCACGGCTTCAACTATCATCTCTACACTGATGACACCCAGATCTACATCTCTGCCCCTGCTCTCTCCCCCTCTCTCCGGCTTGCATCTCCTCCTGCCTTCAGGACATCTCCATCTGGATGTCTGCCCACCACCTAAAACTCAACATGTCCAAGATGGAACTCCTTGTCTTCCCTCCCAAACCCTGCCCTCTCCCTGACTTTCCCATCTCTGCTGACGGCACTACCATCCTTCCCGTCTCACTAGCCTGCAACCTTGGTGTCATCCTTGACTCTGCTCTCTCATTCACCCCTCACATCCAAGCCGTCACCAAACCTGCCGGTCTCAGCTTCGCAACATTGCCAAGATCCGCCCTTTCCTCTCCATCCATACCGCTACCCTGCTCGTTCAAGCTCTCATCCTATCCCATCTGAACTACTGCATCAGCCTTCTCTCTGATCTCCCATCCTCGTGTCTCGCCCCACTTCAATCCATACTTCATGCTGCTGCCCGGATTATCTTTGTCCAGAAACGCTCTGGGCATATTACTCCCCTCCTCAAAAATCTCCAGTGGCTACCAATCAATCTGTGCATCAGGCAGAAACTCCTCACCCTGGGCTTCAAGGCTCTCCATCACCTCACCCCCTCCTACCTCACCTCCCTTCTCTCCTTCTACATCCCACCCCGCACCCTCCACTCCTCTGCCGCTAATCTCCTCACCGTACCTCGTTCTCGCCTGTCCCGTCATCGACCCCCGGTCCACGTCATCCCCCGGGCCTGGAATGCCCTCCCTTTGCCCATCTGCCAAGCTAACTCTCTTCCTCCCTTCAAGGCCCTACTGAGAGCTCACCTCCTCCAGGAGGCCTTCCCAGACTGAGCCCCTTCCTTCCTCTCCCCCTCATCCCCCTCCCCTTCCCCCATCTTACCTCCTTCCCTTCCCCACAGCACCTGTATATATGTATATATGTTTGTACATATTTATTACTCCATTTTACTTTTACATATCTATTCTATTTATTTTATTTTGTTAATATGTTTGGTTTTGTTCTCTGTCTCCCCCTTTTAGACTGTGAGCCCACTGTTGGGTAGGGACTGTCTCTATGTGTTGCCAACTTGTACTTCCCAAGCGCTTAGTACAGTGCTTTGCACACAGTAAGCGCTCAATAAATATGATTGATGATGATGATGATGTGGGCAAGAGGTTGACAGTGAGATAGATGAGATTGAGATACAGGGAGAAGGTTCACATTAGAAGAGCTGGGTTGTAGTAGGACAGTAGCGAGATGAACAAGGAACAAACCAGTTGATTGAGCATGGGCCAGGAAGCCAGAAGGATCTGGGTTCTAATTCCGGCTCTGCCACTTAGCTGTGTGACCTTGGACAAGTCACTTAACTTCTCTGTGCCCCAGTTCCCTCATCTGGAAAATGGGGATGAAGACCGTGTGCCTCATGTGGGACAAGGACTGTGTCCAACCCGATTAGCTTGTATCTACCCCAGCACTTAGAACAGTGCTCCTTCCCTTCCCCACAGCACCTGTATATATGTATATATGTTTGTATATATTTATTACTCTATTTATTTTACTTGTACATATCTATTTTATTTTATTTTATTTTGTTAGTGTGTTTGGTTTTGTTCTCTGTCTCCCCCTTTTAGACTGTGAGCCCACTGTTGGGTAGGGACTGTCTCTATATGTTGCCAACTTGTACTTCCCAAGCACTTAGTACAGTGCTCTGCACACAGTAAGCGCTCAATAAATATGATTGATTGATTGACATGTAGTAACCACTTAACAAATACCATCACTGTTATTATCATTATTATTAGGAGGGGGCAAGGTGATTGAGTGCTTTAAAGTGGATGGTAAGGAGTTTCTGTTTGATGAGGAGGTTGGGGAACCACTGGAGGCTCTTGAGGAGTAGGGAAACGTGGCCTGAAAGTTTTTGTAGATCTGGGCAGCAGAGTGAAGTATGGACTGGAGTGGGGAGAGACAGGAGGCAAGGAGATCAGCAAGGAGGCTGATAAAGTAATCAAGGCAGGATAAGATATTGTCTCCTCTAGAACCATTTTGTTTTCCCAAAGATATAGCAACTGTAGGAGGAGTTATCATTAGGGAGAAGGTGGCCATGATTCTATTACAACACATCTTTCCTTTAAAGCACTTTATTTGCCCCAGCCACAAAGTACTTATGTAAATATTCATTTATACTCTGCTATTTCCCCTTTCTCTAATTTACTGTAATGTTTGTCTCTCTCTGTAGACTGCAAGGTCCTTGTGGGAAGGGATTTTGTCTACCAACTTTGTTCTATTGTACTCTCCCAAATGCTTAGTATTGTGCTCTGCATTCACTAAGCACTCAATAAATGCCATTGATTACTGACTGATTGATCTTTCCCTATTTCTCTTTTCAAAATTTTACTTCCATCTTTGACAATGAATAAACCTCCCCAATCCCCCCAGAGCTTCTTGTCTCGTATAAGTGATTGCCCTGCTCCTGAAGTAAGCTCAAAATTGGGCCACTGTGTTCACACAAGGACTCCTGCCCTATTGGATAATTTGGTGGTAATATGCTCAGCAAGTGTGTAAGGTGCAAATTGCAACTGAGGAAAAAAATATACATATATACATATGTATCTGTATATATATATATACATATAGATATATACACATACCATAACTAGGTCTGATAAATGGAAAACATTTTCAATTCTTTCATTTTTTTCCATGAAACAGTCTCATTCATTCATGTGCGTGCAGAGCACTGTACTAAGAGCTTGGGAAGTACAAGTCGGCAACATATAGAGATGGTCCCTACCCAACAACAGGCTCACAATCTAGAAGGGGGAGACAGACAACAAAACAAAACACGTAGACAGGTGTCAAAACCGTCAGAATAAATAGAATCATAGCTAAATGCACATCATTAATAAAATAGAGTAGTAAATACGTACAAGTAAAATAGAGTAATACATATGTACAAATATATACAAGTGCTGTGGGGAGGGGAAGGAGGTAGGGTGGGGGAGGCGATGGGTAGGGGAGGAGGAGAGGAAAAAGGGGGCTCAGTCTGGGAAGGCCTCCTGGAGGAGGTGAGTTCTCAGTAGGGCTTTGAAGGGAGGAAGAGAGCTAGTTTGGCGGATGTGTGGAGGGAGGGCATTCCAGGCCAGGGGAAGGACATGGGCCTGGGGTTGACGGCGGGACAGGAGAGAATGAGGCACAGTGAGGAGGTTAGCGGCAGAGGAGCAGAGGGTGTGGGCTGGGCTGTAGAAGGAGAGAAGGGAGGTGAGGTAGGAGGGGGCGAGGTGATGGAGAGTCTTGAAGCAGTGTGGCTCAGAGAAGCAGCGTGGCTCAGTGGAAAGGGCTTTGGATTCAGAGGTCATGGTTCAAATTCTGGCTCCGCCAATTGTCAGCTGTGTGACTTTGGGCAAGTCACTTCACTTCTCTGTGCCTCAGTTACCTCATCTGTAAAATGGGGATTAAGATTGTGAGCCCCTGTGGGACAACCTGATCACCTTGTAACCTCCCCAGTGCTTAGAACAGTGCTTTGCACATAGTAAGCACTTAATAAATGCCATTATTATTATTATTGAAGCCGAGAGTGAGGAGTTTTTGCTTGATTCATAGGTTGACAACCATTGGAGATTTTTGAGGAGGGGAGTGACATGCACGGAGCGTTTCTGTACAGAGATAATCCGGGCAGCAGAGTGAAGTATTAGTGCTCTAGGCTGGGGCTGGTAGGATCATCAATCGTTGTCATCATCCTCATCATCATCAATGCTACTTACTGAGCACTTACTAGTAGGATTCATTGGGAGAGCTGTCCCTGGGTTGAGCGGGCCTGGACATGGTAGTCCAGGAGGGATTTGTAGGAGAAGGGAATTCCAGGAAGAGGTTTGCTCCTCCTTCGAAGTTATCACTTCCTCTACCACTCCCCAGGCTGCATATCTCCACTATGACTGACCTCATACAAGCCCGTCTCACCCCCTCACTCACTCACACAGTCAATCAGTCAATCAATCAATCAATCATATTTATTGGGCACTTACTGTACTGGGAAGCAGCGTGGCTCAGTGGAAAGAGCAGGGGCTTTGGAGTCAGAGGTCATGGGTTCAAATCCCAGCTCGCCCCCTTTTCAGCTGTGCGACTTTGGGCAAGTCACAACTTCTCTGTGCCTCAGTTACCTCATCTGTAAAATGGGGATTAAGACTGTGAGCCCCCCATGGGACAACCTGATCACCTTGTAACTTCCCCAGTGCTTAGAACAGTGCTTTGCACATAGTAAGCACTTAATAAATGCCATTATTATAATTGTTATGATTTTTATTACTAAGTGCTTGGGAGAGTACAATATAACAGAATTGGTAGACTCATTCTCTGCCCACAAGGAGCTTCCAGTCCTGTCTAGCTTGCACTTCAAGTGATGGCCTCCTGTGTGACCTTGGGTAAGTCACTTGACCTATATGGCTTCCATTTCCTCATTTTAAAATAGGGATAAGACAGCTGATCTCCCTAATTTCAGGAACACCTGTCTCTTGTACTCAAAGAAGATACTACCCGTGGTGCATCTTTGGGTGAGCGTGTGGCTGGAAAGGGCTATGCTGGACACAGAGTCCAGAATGCACTGTTTGCAAGCACACACACACACACACACACACACACACACACACACACGTTTATGATTTGTGGCACTTGATGAACTTGTATAGGGGTGCTCAAAGATGGCACACATGTTTTATATACACACACATCTTGGACTTTTTATGGGGACCCCAGTGCCTAAACCCCTTCCCAAACTCCTGACCTGTCATGAGCCCCTCCCAGTGATTACTCCCCCACAATATCAGGCACTCGACCTATGAGCCCTTAACTGGGGATGACTCCCTTTTTAATTCAGGTGCTCAAATGACATGTTCGAAAAGTAAAACCAAACACCACCGTTACAGCGGAAAGCTTTATTTTATACTAAAACAGGGGTTAGGTGCATACACACACATAACACAAACACACACACACAGTGCACAACACCTATAATTACCAGTCCAACTCATTTTCCCCAAGTCTTGGTGAAGATGATAGTTTCAAGGAGTCGGACTGCCTTCAGCTCGTCGTCATCCTGGTTTTCCTCAAGTCTTGGTGTAGATGATCCCATGTTGGAGGAGTTTCAAAGAGGTGGGCTGCCCGCAGCTCATCGACGTCCTGTTTCAAGTCTTAGGTGCTTGGCCACGGCAGCTGTAGCTGTCTTAGCGCATGGCTTAGGTGGTTCCTATCTCTCCATATACTCTCAACACTCTCAATAGTTAATAGGTTTCTCTCATCACATCTCTAGGAAGGCTCTGCCTTTTCCCCAGGGTAATGTCATATCCTGCTGTTTTCTCTGTAATCTCTGCCAAGGGGTAGGAGCGCTAAGGCACCCTGCAGATTTGCAGTTTGCTCTACTCAACCTCCAGGCAAAACAGACTCAGCCTTTCTGCCCCCTCATGATGAGGTCAGGGCAGAGACGGAGGAGGGAAGAGCTGAGAACACATTGGAGGGTTTCCCACACTTCCCAGTAAATTTGGCCAGCATTTCCCGAGTAAATCACACCTCCATTTACAATGGTCCACTAAACTCCACAGCCCACCCTTTGGCCAGATGGGATCAACCAGGATCTTGGATTCAGGTAGGGGAAGCTGGGCAGAACGTCTTGGCATTAGGGTGACGACGAGGCTCAGGCATCATTGGCATCCTCATTGGCATCCTTGCTGCCAAGGATGTTTCAGGTGCTGCTCCTTGCCACCTAACCTTAACCTCTTCCAGCCAGGGATCTAACAGTGGCTCTCAGGAATGTCCTCCCTTCACACAGCTCTGTCTTTATCCCATAATAATAATAATAATAATAATGGCATTTATTAAGTGCTTACTATGTGCAAAGCACTGTTTGTAGCGCTGGGGAGATTACAAGGTAATCAGGTTGTCCCATGGGAGGCTCACAGTCTTAATCCCCATTTTACAGATGAGGTAACTGAGGCCCAGTGAAGTGACTTGCCCAAAGTCACATAGCTGACCATTGGTGGAGCTGGGATTTGAACCCATGACCTCTGACTCCAAAGCCCGTGCTCTTTCCACTGAGCCACGCTGCTGCCTGTAGGCCAACCTGGATGAGCAGCAAATGGAAGAGAGCTTGCTCTTCTTGAGCAGAGGCTTTGTGAAGAGTGGGAGACCAGGAGGTAAGTTCAAACCCAGAGGAAGCTCATCACCGTGACAAGGATCTACCCTTTCATGCACATCAAGTCGGGAGGACCATCAGTCATACAACAGTTTTCTCAGCCACACCAGTACACACAGGATCTTACAGTCAGTAGCATCATCTTTGAATATGAAGGGGAGCTAGCCAGTTCTGGCTGGGGTACACATCTGGGTCTCTGAGAAGGTGGGGGTTGCACATAGTAAGCACTTAATAAATGCCATTATTATTATTACAACCCATGTTGTAATATTCACCCCGTGTCTGTGAGAAGTATTCATTCATTCAGTCATATTTATTGAGCGCTTACTGTGGACAGGGCACTGTACTAAGCACTTGGGAAGTACGAGCTGGCAACATAAGTACAAGCAGCATGGCCTATTGGAAAGAGCACGGGCCTGAGAGTTAGTGGGCCAGGGTTCTAATCCTAGCTCCTCCACTTTCCTGCTGTGTGACCTGGAGCCACCTCATTTCTCTGTGCCTCAGTTTCTTCATTCGTAAAATAGGGATTGAACACCTGTTCTCTCCCCAGCTGTATTCCCCAATGGGTTAGGGACTTTGTCCAACCTTAATGTATCTACCCCAGAAGTTAACAGTGCTTGGCACAAAGTGAGAACTTAACAAATACAACAGCATTTATTTTTATTATGTATCTGACAACCACAAGTGCAAGCAACCACTTCTTCTGAAGTTGTCAGTCAGTTGGTCAGCTGTACTTGTTGGTATCCAGTCAGACACATGTTGTCAGAAGAGAAGTTCCCTAATTCTGCCATTGCCTTCTGGCCAAAAGGCATAGTGAAAACAAATGGCGGGGTGGTGGTGGGGTGTGTGTGTGTGCGTGTGTGTGTGTGTGTGTGTGTGTGTGTGTATGTGTGTGTCCAACAACTGGTAGTCCCCATTTCCCCACAGAGGGCCCTTATCTCTTCCTTTCTGAAATCACACTTCTCTGAAGCAGGCACTAAGCATGATTTCATCTTCCATTCTGTCTCTTTCCGTCCCTTTCATTTGAAAAACTTTGCAGGGAGACTTTTCTTTCCCGAATTTTTTGGTCATATGTTACCTGATGAAAGGACTTCTATTATTGTGGAATATATTTAGGGGGTCCATTCTGTGCTCAATTACACACCATCTATAGCCGATTTTCATGAAATTTAAATGACAAAGAGGGACGCTTATGTCATCTCTCTCTCCTTTAAAAATGTACCCTTACAGTCCGGTCCCCTTGGAAAATCGTGCCACAGCCACAGTTCAAGAGCTTCTGTGCGTGCTTGTGTGTGTGTGTATGTGTGTGTGTGTGTGAGAGAGCGTGCACGTGTGTGTGTGTATGTGCATGTTTTTGAGCTGCCTCATTAAAAGCAGATGAAGAAGGCAGAACAGGTGCCTTCTGGTAGTGGGAACTGAATTCACACCTCCTCTCCCAGAGGGTAAGCTGCATTTGCTCTGGGCAGGAGGTTTAAGTTCAGACTTGCCAGGGTCCCCCTCCAATTTCCTTCTGGATCCCAGGGGACCCATCACTGGTTTCCATTAATGCTGCAGGGAGAGAGACAGCCCACCCCACCCTGCTGCACCAGCCCAATAGCACAGCCCCTCTGGGTGGGGAGCCGAGGCGCCCTAAAAACGCCATCATCATCGTCATAATCCTGAGAATTGTGGCGTTGGGTAAGCATTTACTTTGTTTTGAGCACTGCGCTAAGGCCTGAGGTGTAGACAAGACCCCCGTGGCATACCTCCTGACTCCACAGAGGAGTGTCTCTTTAAGTGGGGGTGCCCCTCTGTTGGGAGGAAGAGACTGGGAGTAGACATAGCCTTGTCAGTCAGTGTGCAGAGCACTGTACTAAGCAATTGGGAGAGTACAATGTAACAATGTAACAGACACATTCCCTGTCCACAATGAGCTTACAGTCTAGAGGGAAAGACAGGCATTGATATAAATGAGTAAAATTACAGATACGTGTATGTAAGTGCCGTGGGACTGGGAGGGGAGCTGAATGAAGGGAGCAAGTCCGGCTCTCAACACTCTCTGCTACTCTCCCATCCTTCCCAGCAGTGTCCTCAGAGGAGCTCTCCTCCCTCCTCTCAAGTGCTACTCCGGCCACCTGTGCTTCTGACCCCATTCCCTCTCGTCTCATGAAATCTCTCGCTCCATCCCTTCTCCCCTCCTTAACTTCCATCTTCAACCACTCACTCTCCACTGGTTCCTTCCCCTCTGCCTTCAAACATGCCTATGTCTCTCCCATCCTAAAAAAACCCTCTCTTGACCCCACCTCACCTTCTAGTTATCATCCCATATCCCTCCTACCATTCCTTTCCAAACTCCTTGAACGAGTTGTCTACACTCGCTGCCTAGAATTCCTCAACAACAACTCTCTCCTCGACCCCCTCCAGTCTGGCTTCCGTCCCCTACATTCCATGGAAACTGCCCTCTCAAAGGTCACCAATGACCTCCTGCTTGCCAAATCCAACGGCTCCTACTCTGTCCTAATCCTCCTCGACCTCTCAGCTGCCTTTGACACTGTGGACCACCCCCTTCTTCTCAACACGCTATCTGACCTTGGCTTCACAGACTCCGTCCTCTCCTGGTTCTCCTCTTAGCTCTCCGGTCGTTCTTTCTCAGTCTCTTTTGCAGGCTCCTCCTCCCCCTCCCATTCTCTCACTGTGGGGGTTCCCCAAGGTCCAGTTCTCGGTCCCCTTCTGTTCTCGATCTACACGCACTCCCTTGGTGACCTCATTCGCTCCCACGGCTTCAACTGTCATCTCTACGCTGATGACACCCAGATCTACATCTCTGCCCCTGCTCTCTCCCCCTCTCTCCAGGCTCGCATCTCCTCCTGCCTTCAGGACATCTCCATTTGGATGTCTGCCTGCCACCTAAAGCTCAACATGTCGAAGACTGAACTCCTTGTCTTCCCTCCCAAACCTTGCCCTCTTCCTGACTTTCCCATCTCTGTTGACGGCACTACCATCCTTCCCGTCTCACAAGCCTGCAACCTTGGTGTCATCCTCGACTCTGCTCTCTCATTCACCCCTCACATCCAAGCCGTGACCAAAACCTGCCGGTCTCAGCTCCGCAACATTGCCAAGATCCGCCCTTTCCTTTCCATCCCAACCGCTACCCTGCTCATTCAAGCTCTCATCCTATCCCGTCTGGACTACTGCATCAACCTTCTCTCTGATCTCCCATCCTCGTGTCTCTCTCCACTTCAATCCATACTTCATGCTGCTGCCCGGATTATCTTTGTCCAGAAACGCTCTGGGCATATCACTCCTCTCCTCAAAAATCTCCAGTGGCTACCAATCAATCTGTGCATCAGGCAGAAACTCCTCACCCTGGGCTTCAAGGCTCTCCATCACCTCGCCCCCTCCTACCTCACCTCCCTTCTCTCCTTCTACAGCTCAGTCCACACCCTCTGCTCCTCCACTGCTGATCTCCTCACCGTACCTCGCTCTCGCCTGTCCCGCCATCGACCCCCGGCCCACGTCATCCCCCGGGCCTGGAATGCCCTCCCTCTGCCCATCCGCCAAGCTAGCTCTCTTCCTCCCTTCAAGGCCCTGCTGAGAGCTCACCTCCTCCAGGAGGCCTTCCCAGACTGAGCCCCTTCCTTCCTCTCCCCCTCGTCCCCCTCTCCATCCCCCCCATCTTACCTCCTTCCCTTCCCCACAGCACCTGTATATATGTATATATGTTTGTACATATTTATTACTCTATTTATTTATTTTATTTGTACATATCTATTCTATTTATTTTATTTTGTTAGTATGTTTGGTTTTGTTCTCTGTCTCCCCCTTTTAGACTGTGAGCCCACTGTTGGGTAGGGACTGTCTCTATATGTTGCCAATTTGTACTTCCCAAGCGCTTAGTACAGTGCTCTGCACATAGTAAGCGCTCAATAAATACGATTGATGATGATGATGATGGTGCAGAAGGAAGTGGGAGTAGAGGAAAAGAGAGCTTAGTCAGGGAAGGCCCCTTGGAGGAGATATGCCTTCAATAAGGCTTTGAAGGTGGGGAGAGTTTGCTGGATATGAAGAGGGAGAACGTTCCAGGCCAGAGGCGGGATGTGGATGAGAGGTTGGAGGTGAGATAGATGAGATTGGGGTAAAGTGAGAAGGTTAGTGTCAAAGGAGCTAGTGTGCGGGCTGAGTTATAGTATGAGAGTAGCGAGTTGAGGTAGGAAGGAGCAAGGTGATTATGTGCCTTAAAGCCGATGTTAAGGGGTCTCTGTCTGATGCAACCACTGGAGGTTCCAGAGGAGTGGAGAAACATAACCTGAACATTTTTGGAGAAAAATGATCTGGGAAGCAGAGTGAAAATATGGACTGAAGGCTGAAATAATAATAATTATTATAATAATAAATTAATTCATTAATTCAATCATATTTATTGAGCACTTAATGTGTGTAAAGCACTGGACTAAGCACTTGGGAGAGTACAATACATAATAATGATAATAATAATTGAGGCATTTATTAAGTGCTTACTATGTGCCAGGCACTGAACTAAGTGCTGGGGAAGATGTAAGACAATCAAATCACACACAGGCCCTGAGGCTCACAGTCTAACGGGGTGAGAACACGTATTTTATTGTCATTTTACAGATGAAGAAACTGAGGCACGGAAAAGTTAAATGACTGGCCCAAGGTCGCACAGTGGGCTAGAGGCAGAGCTGGGACTAGAACTCAGGTTCTCTGACTTTCAGGCCTGTGCTCTTTCCAATAGGCCCCGCGGCTTCCCTCAGCAGAGATGTAGGGCCCAGCCTGGGGGTTAAAGGGAGGGGGTCACCCTGAGTCTCTCCTCAGCTGCTTTCCTCAGACCGCCATGAAGGCATGTTGAGGGTTGGTGATGTATACTCTCAGGGCACAGGAGGAATAATCTTCATGGTACTGGCAGATCACAATGTCTATGTTTCTCCTATGGATGATTTTAAAAAAATAATTATAATAACAATGATAATGGTGGTTTTATTAAGTGCTTGTGATGTGCCAAGCATTAAGTTAAGGATTGGGAGAGAGACCATTCAAACGGATCTAACACAGGACCTGACCGACATGGCACTCACAGTGAAGGGGAGGGAGAACAGGTATTGAATCTCCACTTTACAGATCAATCAATCAATCTTATTGAGCACTTACTGTGTGCAGAGCACTGTACTAAGCGCTTGGGAAGTACAAGTTGGCAACATAATACATACAGATGAAGGAACTGAAGTCCAGAGAAGCTACGTGACTTGCCCGCGGTCACACAGAGGGCAAGTGGAAGAGCTGGGATTAACACCAAAGTCTCCTGACCTTGTCAACCTCTGCCTTGGTAACCTAATTCAATTAGACTACATTTGGCCCTGTCTTAGTTCTATGACTAGCTGAGACCTATCCTTAGGCTCAGTGTATGTATCATGGCTGCTTCTACACCCTAAATTCCCCCAGAAACTGCACTGTGTCTGCTTTATCTTAGCTATATAGACAGGAAAGATTAGGCTGGATTCATTCATTCATTCAATGGTATTTATTGAGCGCTTACTGTGTGCAGAGCACTGTACTAAGTGCTTGGGAAGTACAAGTCAGCAACATATAGAGAAGGCCCCTACTCAACAACGGGCTCACAGTCTAGAAGGGGGAGACAGACAACAAAACAAAACACGTGGACAGGTGTCAAGTCACCAGAATAAATAAAAATAAAGCTAGATACACATCATTAACAAAATAAATAGAATAGTAAATATGTACAAGTAAAATAAATAGAGTAATAAATCTGTACAAACGTATATACAGGTGCTGTGGGGAGGGGAAGGAGGTAGGGTGGGGGGTGGGGGGCGAGGAGAGGAAAACGGGGGATGATTGGAGATCTAGAACAACTTATGCCCATGAGCTGTGCAATCGTCCCTTCATAAGAAAGGAGGTAGGTTAAACAATCGTACGGTTTTATGTCTGTCATAATAGTGGGTTACTGAGTCCAACACTACACACAGGCAAGCAACCACTTCTTCCAAGATCGTGTCTTGCTATATCAAGACAGCCTGTGTTGTCGGAGAGGTTCTCTAATTCTGCCACTGTCTTCTAGCCAAAAGGTAGAGTGAAAACAAACGGTGCGTGTGTGTGTGTGTGATGATATATACTATATCATTATATATATATATATATACTATAATAATTATAGTATTTGTTAGGCACTTATTATATGCCAAGCACTGTTCTAAGTGCTGGGGTAGATACAAGATAATCAGGTTGTCCCACACGGGGCTCACAGTCTTAATCCCCATTTTACAGATGAGGTAACTGAGGCCCAGAGAAGTTAAGTGACTTGCCCAAGGTCACACAGCAGACAAGTGGTGGAGCTGGGATTAGAACCCATGTCCTCTGACTCCCAAGCCAATGCTCTTGCCACTAGGTCAAGCGGCTTCTTGTGTGAGAGTTTGTGTGTGTGTGTGTGTGTGTGTGTGTGTGTATCAATCGATCTATCAATCAATCAATGGTATTTATTGAGCACTTACCATGTGCAAAGCACTTATACTAAGCTCTTGGGAGACTACATACAACAGAATTATGTATATGCGTATGGCCCACAAACTGGCAGTCCCAATGCCTCCCAGTCCCCATGGTTCTCCCTTGAAATCATGCATGTCTAAAACGTGATCTTGGTGTGGAGAGAGGAACATTAAAGGAGTGTCTGGTTTTCTTGAGGCTCATCGGGGTTCATTCAAAATGGAGATAGAAATAAAGAACCACTGCATCAGCCTTCTCGCTGACTTCCCTGTTACCCGACTCTCCCCTCTCCAGTCCACACTTCAATCTGCTGCCCCACTCCTCAAAAACCTCCAGTGGTTACACTCCACATCAAAAGCAACTCCTTAACATAAGTTTTAAGGAATCAATCAATTAACCAGTTGTATTTATTGAGCAATTACTGAGTACAGAGCACTGTACTAAGCGTTTGGGGCTGTAAACTATTGTAGAGTTGGTAGACACATTCCTTGTTAAGGCACTTCATCAACCCTCTCCCTCCTACCTTACCCAGCGAATCTCCTATTACAACCCAATCCACATACTCTGCTCCTCTAATACCAACCTACTCTCTGGACCTTGATCTTTTTTACTTGATCCCACCTTGATCCCACCACTAACTCCTTGCCCACATTCTTCCTCCGATATGGAACTCTCTCCCGCTTCATAAGCTATAGTCCACCACTCTCCCCATCTTCAAAACCCTCCTAAAATCACATCTCCAAGAGACCTTTCCAGGCTAAGCCCTTCATTTCCCTAATCCGCCCTCTCTGTCGACTTTGCACTTGGCAGTGTACTCCCTAAGCACTTTGATGTTAACCGCACTCCCACACTACCCATGTACAGACCCTTGAACTCTACTGTTTCCCCTATCTGTACTCAAGGGGGAGAGAAGAAGAGGGGAGAGAGTTGGAGAGGAGGAGAATGAGGGAGAAAAGGAGGAAGAGAGGAGACAAGGGGAGAAAAGGAGTAAGGGAGAGAGGAAGAAAGGAAGGGGGGAGAGGAGAGACAGGGAGAGAGGAAGATGAGGTAGAGGAGGAGAGGGGGAGCAGGAGAGGAAGAGGTAGAGAGGTAGAGGGAAGGAGAGAGGAGGAAAAAGGGGAGAGAGGGAGAAGGGGGAGAGGGAAAGAGAGGAAGGCAGGAAGAGGGGGAGAGGAGAGGAGAGAGAATCAGGGAAAGATGAAGGGGGAAGGAAGAGGGGAAAAGGGGAGAGAATGAGAGGGAAAAGAGAGTTGTGGGTGGGGAGAGAGCACCCACCTGATCTAGCTGGCTGCATGCATGAAGCACAAGACAGATGACGATGGTGCATGAATTATACATTGTCTCAGAATGGACGTTTGTGTCCCAGGTTCCATTGTACTGATTCCTCAGCATTTGGATTCCATGCTCCACCAGTAGGGAGTCTCTCCTACAACAGTTGACTTCTCCCAAACTGCGAGGCTGAGCCACTCTTCCTCCACCTCTGAGCCTCAGAGCAGGCTGGCTGGCCCGTGGATTAGCATCCCGAGGGTCCAGGCCAAGATCTGGGCTAGGGTTCCTCTGCAGAGTGCTGTGCCCAGAGAACAGAGGGTGGGATTCCACATCCACTTCACCAGTGTCCCGGCCTCCAGGTGACCGGGTGAATGGCCTGGGCTTGGTCCAGAAGGCAAATCTGTTGGGCCAGGCTTCTGCTTGCCTGGCCAGTTTCCCAGCTTGCCCCGCAGGTTGGGGGTGGGGCGGCCCTGCTCAGGAGAGGCAGCTGTTCAGGGTAGCCCCACTGAGAAAGATGCTGGAATGAATTATTGATTGACTTTCCGGGGCCAGACTGGCCATTAATCGGCTAGAAAAAATCCACCTGTGGTGCTGCAGCCTAAGACACAGTCACTGCCCACCGAGTCCAGGCTTGCCTCTGGGCAGAGCGGGTTCAGAGCAACCTGTGGAGAACATGCTGGGGAGAGGGGGAGGGGTGATTGGATTGGGGAGGGGCACCAGCCAGTGGTCCTCTCTCCAGGACTCTGCTGCAGCCTCCCAGTCCTGGCAGACCTCCATGGCCTCTGTGCAGGCTACAAAACTACACATGCTGCCAGATCCAGGGCCTGGTGGCTTCCAAAGGATGGGAAACGGGAGTTCCAGAGGGGACATTGTTATACAATTGGCAGCCAGGGGAAAACTGGGATGACTTTTCTTATAATAATAATTGTGATATTTGTTAACTGCTTACTCTGTGCCAAGCACTATACTAAGCGCTGTATAGATACAAGCTAATCAGGTCAGACACAGTCTCTGTTCTACATGAGGCTTCCAGACTAAGAGGGGGAAAGAAGTATTTAATCCCCACTTTACAGATGAAGAAACTGAAGCACAGAAAAGTTAAAAGTGACCTACCCAGGGTCACACAGCAGGCAAGTGGCTTAAATGGGATTAGAACCCAGTTCCTCTGACTTCCAGATTCATAATTTTTCCACTAGGCCACACTGCTTCTTCCTGAGTTCTCCTCTGAGCATTGTAGGACTCCATGGTTCTCTCACACTCTCTCTTTGATTATGGTGCTTATTAAGCACTCTGTGCCAAGCACCTTGCAAAGTTCTGAGGTGGATATAGGTAAATCATATTGGACTATATTTATGTGGTACAGATCGAATACAGTCCCTGACGCACATGTGGCTGGCAAACCAGAGGAAGCTGAGGCCTAGGGAGGTTAAATAATAACAATAATAATGATGGCATTTATTAAGCACTTACTATGTGCAAAGCACTGTTCTAAGCGCTGGGGAGGTTACAAGGTGATCAGGTTGTCCCACGGGGGGATCACAATCTTAATCCCCATTTTACAGATGAGGTAACAGGCACAGAGAATTTAAGTGACTTGCCCAAAGTCACACAGCTGACAATTGGTGGAGCTGGGATTCGAACCCATGAACTTTGACTCCAAAGCCCGTGCTCTTTCCACTGAGCCACGCTGTTTCCCCAAATGACTTGCCCAAGTTCACGCTGCAAGCCAAGAAGCTAGCTGGGAATAGCCCCCAGGTCTCCTGACTCCCAGTCCTGAATTCTTTCCACTTAGGCAATGGTGACTCACCATGGCTCTTGATGGTCTACTGTACAGGAGATGTATTCTCTCCAAGGGCAATTATGGAGCACCCCTACGAAAGACCCATGCTCCTCTATCTAGCCTTAAGGGGACCAAAGTACAGGTATTATTTTGCCCATTATACAAATGGAAAAACCCTAGCACCCAAACAGTGAGTCATTGTAGGAGTTGGATCTGGACCCCTGTTATTGGAATAAGCTGATGAAATTAATATATTCTTACTGATCTAAGATTGTTCAGTGGATTTTGGGATTCCTTACCCGTGCCTAGACTTGGAGTTGGTCAGATCCCCTGGCTCAGGGACTCAGGAAACAGGGGTCCTGACCCCAACTCTACAAGAAAGGGATGTCTTCTGGGAATATACTATTAGTGGTGCAGTTTTCTGACCCAAAACCCACCTACAGTGATCCATGAAGGGGAAGGCCCAACAGGAATCCTGAAAAAGAGCTGGCTAACGGTGGCAGACCACAGAGGCACTGCCTGGCAACTGTGCTTCTGCACAGCAGCAGCACCGGGCTGGGGTCACTTTGGCCATAAATGAGTCCAGCGAATTAATAATAGTAGCCTTACTAAAATCACACTTCCTCCAAGAGGCCTTCCCCAGCTAAGCCCTCATTTCCCCTTCTTCCTCTCCCTCCTGAGTCATCGATGCACTCGGATCTGTACCCTTCAAGCACTTGATACTCATCCCACCCTCAACCCCATAGCACTTATGAATATATCTATAATTTATTTTAATGTCTGCCTGCCCTTCTAGACTGTAAGCTCACTATGGGCAGGGAGCTTATAACTGTTGTGAGAGCCTACCAACTCTGTTTTATTGTACTCCCCAAAGCACTTAGTTCATTAAGTACTTAAATGCTTAAGTTCAGCAAGTGCTGAATAAATACCCTTGATTGATTGACTGAGGAGGAGAAGGAGGAGTAATAGTGTGTGTGCAAAACTCTACTAAGCACTGAGAAAGCATTTGTCTTGTCTTTTGCCATTGAGTGGTCTCCGGACTGGTAGCTACGCCTTGGACTCATCTCTCCCAGAATGCCCCACCTCCATATGCAATCATTCTGGTAGTGTATCCATAGAGTTTGCTTGGTAAAAATCCAGAAGTGGTTTACCATTGCCACCTTCCACGCAGTAAACCTTAGTCTCCACCCTCGATTCTCTCCCATGCCACTGCTGCCCAGCACAGGTGAGTTTTGACTTGTAGCGGATTCCCTTCCACTTGCTAGGCACTGCCCAAGCTAAAAATGGAAATGCTTCTGCTTGACTCTCCCTCCCACAGTCGAGACTTGGTAGAGAACTGGAAACTCTCCAGGTGCGACCTTGGGAGGGGATGAGAAAGCATACGGGGTAGAATTAGACAAAGTCCCTCCTGATCCTCAGAGGTTTACAATCTAAGAAAAAATCCTGAGGAACTTTCGGGCAGTGCGCTGCCCGTCTTCTCACTCATCACTCAAGCAGCATGGTCTAATGGAAAAAGCACAGCCCTGGGAGTCAGAGACCCTGGGTTCTAATCTCTGCTCTGGTACCTGTTTGCTGTGTGACACTGAGTAAGTCACTTCTCTGTGCTTCAGATTCTTCGACTGTAAAATGGGGATTCAGTACTGGCCTCCCTCCTGAGGACTAAGTACTGTAAACTCCATGTGAGACAGCGACTGTGCTGACCTTATTGTCATCTATCTACCCCAGCACTTAGAACAGTGTTTGACACATAGTAGATGCTTAACAAATGCCATTATTAATATTATTATCTTTTTAAATTATTATGTTTCTCTGTGCCTTGGTGGGAGTCCAGTGGGGGGGGGGGGGGTTGGGGGTGTTGGGGAGAGGAGAGCTGATTAGTGCTGGGCAAACCACTAGCCACCTCTCAGGGTCTCACCTGGAGAGTGTCCAGTACTCTACCAGTCTCAACTATGGGAGGGAGAGTCAAGCAGAGGCCTGTCCATTCCATTCTTAGCTTGGCAGTGGCTAGTGAGTGGACTTGTACTTCCCAAGCGCTTAGTACAATGTTTTGCACACAGTAAGTGCTCAATAAATATGATTAAATGAATGAAAGGCAATCTGCTACAAGTCAAAACTCACCTGTTCTGGGCAGCAGTGGCACAGGAGAGAGTGGAGGGCGGAGACTCAGGCTTACTGTGTGGAAAGAGACAATGGTAAACCACTTCTGTATATTTACCAAGAAAACTCTCTGGATCCACTACCAGAACGATTGCAGATGGAGGTGGGGCGTTCTGGGAGAGATGTGTCCATGGCGTCACTAAGGGTCGGACGTGACTCGACAGCATAAGACAACAACAACAACAAACCACTAGCCCCGTAATCCAGATAAATGGAAAGGAAAATTTAGTCATGTTAGGTATCTGAAGAAAAAAATCACATTATTTGAGGATTTGACACTATTCTTTGGACCATTTCATATCTACCAGACCATGACCATAACCAACCTTGCCACTGTACTTTGTTCTCATCTCTTCCACAGACAATCTCTCACTCAAAACCTCCCTCCTGCCTGGAACTCCCCCGCTCTCCCCATCTCCTCAGCCTTGCTGAGATCACATCTCCTCCAGGAGGCCTTCCTGGATTACTTGCGCATCTCTACAGCCTATATCCCCCAATGCCACTTCAGCCCTCCTTCACCCCCAACCACTTAAATATTCAAAACCTCCTGGAGTACTATGCACATATCTTTTTACTCTATTAATTTCACCTAACCACAATTTAATTTAGCATATGTCTCCCATTAGATTATAAGCTCCTTGAGATCAGGGATCACATAGAATAAATTGTAGCATCCTCTCCCATGTGGTTAGTACTGTATACAGTAAGCGCATAAGAACAATTGCTTGCTTGCTTGCCTGATGACTGATTGATTGAGACAGAGATTCCTTCCAGATAATGCTTGCCAAGTGAGGAGGGGATCCTGTTTCTTCCATAAACCAATAGTATTTTTAGAAGGTTTTCAGAAGCATGAAATTCAGTATTTGCATATTGTATTTGCATATTATTAAAATACTCAAATCAAAATGAAACCACCCATAGCTGTACAATTGGAAATTTTTTAATTAGGTAATGATTAGTAATAAATAATAATAAATCAATAACTGTCTTCAGGTTCAAAAATGTTGCTACAGAAGGTGATAGATATGTATATATATACATTTATTATTTTTTTTTGAGTACTTACTATGTGCCAAGCACTGTGTACTCAGTGCTGGGGTAGATACAATATATGGAGATCAGGACCAGTCCCTGTCCCACACTGGGCTAACAGCCTATGACAGAGGGAGAAGCAGTATTGAATCCCCCATTTTACAGATGAGGAAAATGAGGCAAAGAGAAGTGGAAGCGACTTGCTCAAGGTCACACCATTTTATCAGCAGGCACTGCTGTGGTTGAAAACACCAATGTATAACTGACAATCTCTTCCTCATTCTATGCAGGGAAAGAGCATCCCCTGCTACACTGTTGCATTTGATACTCAAAGTGCCTTGGGGCTGTCTCTGTGTTGTCATCTTCCTGAAGTCTCTGCTCCAAGACAATCACCATGTCTCTGACTGTGGCACACCAGGCCAAGATGCCTGCTGCCACTGCTGCTGCTACCTCCCACCTGTCTGCAGCTCTGCCACAGCCTAATGGAGGTGTGCTTAATTTTTTTTCATGGTATGTATCAAGCATTGTTCTAAGCACTTGGGCAGATATAGGTTAATCAGGGCGAACCCAGTCCCTGTCTCACATGGGGCTCACAGTTTAAGGAGAGGGAGAACAGATACTTAATTCACATTTTACAGACGAGGAAATTGAAGCAAAGAGGAGTTAAGTGGCTTGCCCCAGGTCACACAACAAGCAGTTGACAGAGCTGGGATTAGAATCCAGGTCCTCTGACTCCCAGTCCCATACTCTTTCCTCTAGTCCATGCTGCTTCTCTGCCCTCATGGCTTTAGAATTTTTCTTTGGGCCTCCCAGTTTATAGCGTCCCCTTTTCAGCTCAACATAGAGCAGCTGTATTTGTGTGTTCTTCTGTTCTCCACACATGCTCCTCCCTGGGAAGGTGCTATGTGGGAGCCCAACTGATGTTCTAACTGCATCCCAGAACCTTGCTGTTTGTAAACCTGACCTGTCATTTGATGTAGTTATATTGTACTTTCACAAGAGCTTAGTACAGTGCTCTGCACTCAGTAAGTGCTCATTAAATGCAATTGATTTCTGTAAGTGACAGAAGTGGTGTTTATGGCAAGTCTGGGTCTATGGCAAGGTGGAAAAGTTTGGATCCTTACTCATCCTATAAACTTTCAATTTGGTCTAATTCTTGATACCACACTCTGTAAGTCTTCTGGAAGACAAACTAGTTCTCTTAATTTCATTTTCCACCTCCTCATCCTTCCTTACACTGTTTGCCTGAGTGTGTGCTGCCTAGATAGTAGAATTTGGTGATAGTGTTCAGCTCTCAGTGATCGAGAGAGATTTTTAGTTGTATGAGTTGAGAAGCAGAATGGTCTAGTGGATAGAGCATGGGGTTGGGAGTCAGAAGGAGCTGGGTTTCTAATCCCAGCTCTGCCTGCTGTGTGAACTTGGGCGAATCACTTTGCCTCTCTGTGCCTCAGTTCCCTCATCTGTAAAATGGGGATTAAAGCTGTGAACCCCACGTAGGAAAGGGACAGTATCCAACCCAATTACCTTGTATCTACCTCAGTGTTTAGTACAGTGCCTGGCACAAAGTAAGTGCTTAACAAATGCCATTATTATTAGTAGTATTATTATCACACCCGCTGCCTCAAGTTCCTCTCATCCAATTTTCTCCTTGACCTCTTCCAATCTGGATTCCATCTCCTTCACTCCACAGAAACCACCCTCTCAGAGGTTACAAATAATCTCCTTGCCAAATCCAATAGCCTATACTGCATCCTAATCCTCCTCGAGCCCTCAGCTGCCTTCTACACTGTCGGTCACCCCCTTCTAGAAACGTTATCCAACCTCTGCTTCACTGACACTGTCCTCTTCTGGTTCTCCTCCTATCTCTCTGGCCACTCATTCTCAGTGTCTTTCACTAGCTCCTCTTCTGCCTCCCACCCCCTAACTGTGGGTGTCTCTCAAAATTCAGTTTTGGGTCCCCTTCTATTTTCCATCTACGCCCACTCCCTTGGAGAACTCATTCACTCACATGACTCCAACTGTCACCTCTATGCAGATGATTCCCAAATCGACATCTTCAGCCCTGATTTCTCTCCCTCTCTGCAGTCCTGCATTTCTTCTTGCCTTCAAGACATCTCTACTTGGATATCCTACTGTCACCTCAAATTTAAGATGTCCAAAACAGAACTCCTTATCTTTCCACCCAAATGTTGTCCTCCCACTTTCCCATCACTGTACATAGCACCACCATCCTTCCTGTTCCACAGGCTTGTGAACTTGGCATTATTTCACTCCTCTCTATCACTTTCAACGCACATATTCAATCCATCACTAAAACCTGTTGGTTCGACCTTCACAACATTGCTAAAATCTGCCCTTTCCTCTCCATCCAAACTTCTGCCACGTTAATCCAATCACTTATCTTACGCCGTCTTGATTACTCTATCAGCCTCCTTGCTGACCTCCCTGCCTCCTGTCTCTCTCCACTCCAGTCCATACTTCATTTTTCTACAAAAATGTTCAGTCCATGTTTCCCCACTCCTCAGGAACTTCCAGGGCTTACCCATCCACCTCCACATTAAACTGAATCTCCTTGCCATTGGCTTTAAAGCACTCAATCACCTTGACTCTTCCTACCTCAACTCGCTGCTCCCCTCCTACAAGCCAGCCCATACACTACACTCCTCTAATGTCAACCTACTCACTGTACCTCAGTCTCATTTATCTCGCAGCTGACTTCTCACCCATGTCATGCCTCTGGCCTGGAATTCCCTCCCTCCCTCCCTCTCCATATGTGTCAGACAACTACTCTCCCTACCTTCAAAGCCTTACTGAAGGCACATCTCTTCCAAGAGGCCTTCCCCGACTAAGCCCTCATTTCCCTTTCTCCCATCCCCTTCTGCATCACCTTGACTCGCTCCCTTTATAATAATTATAATAACTGTGGTATTTGTTAAGTGCTTACTATGTGCCAGGCACTGTCCTAAGTGCTAGGAGGGATACAGGCAAATCAGGTTGGGCAAAGTCCCTGTCCCGCATAGATCTTACAGTCTTATTAATCCCGATTTTACAGATGAGGTAACTGAGGCACAGAGCAGTGAAGTGACTTGCCCAACATCACACAGCAGGCAAGCGGTGGAGCAGAGATTAGAACCCGTGCCTTTCTGACTCCCAGGCCCAAGTTCTATCCACTAGACTACACTGCTTCTATTCACCATTCCTTCCCTGCCAGACTCACAGCACTTATGTACATATCTGTAATTTATTCATTTTTATTAAGGTCCGTCTCCCCCTCTAGACTGTAAGCTCATCTTGGGCAGGGCAAGTGTCTTTTATACTGTCATGTTGTGCTCAATAAGTATGATTGATTGATGGCTTTTTGATACAATTCCCAGGGAAGACTGTTGTACTCGAGCAATGAAGCTTCAAGGTGAGAACATGGAATTAGGAATCAGGAGGCCTGGAATTTATTCCCAGTTCTGATCTGGTCTGCTGTGTGACGTTGGGCAAGTCACTCAACATCTCTGGACCTCAGTTTCCTTAGCCATAAAATGGGATAATAATACCTGACTCTCCCTACCTCCTCAGGAGGTGTGCAGAGACCCAGCATCTCTGAAAAATGACATTTAAACTGATGAGTTACATTAATATCACATTTACATATAGGACCCCTGGATTGCAGAAGTGATTTCAGCAGATGGTGAAGGCTGTGGCCTCTCCCATATCTCTCCCTAGATTGGGGCTTTCTGTTTATGCACAGAGCGCAGCTCAGAGGGTAAAGATTGCACGTTCAGGATGAGCTGGGGGCTGAAATCTGCCCCCTCCTTTCACTCACAAAGATCCACCCACCCCGGATTAAAATAAAGGCCAAGGACATGTTCCAATAAGAGATCATGCTGGTGGGGTTTCATCTCTCTCTCATAATGATGATGATGGCATTTATTAAGCGCTTACTATGTGCAAAGCATGGTTCTAAGCACTGGGGAGGTTACAAGGCGATCAGGTGTCCCACAGGGGGCTCACAGTCTTAATCCCCATTTTACAGATGAGGTAACTGAGGCACAGAGAAGTGAAGTGACTTGCCCAAAGTCACACAGCTGACAATTGGCGGAGCCGGTATTTGAACCCATGACCTCTGACTCCAAAGCCCAGGCTCTGCCCACTGAGCTATACTGCTTCTCATGGAGAGCACAGGGCTCTTCCCATCATCTGGTGTCACTGTGTTGAGCTTAGCCAGCAATAATAATAATAATGATGATGATGGTGGGACTTGTTAAGCACTTACTACAAGCCAAAGCACCATATTAAGCACTGGAGTAGATACAAGATTATGAGGTTGGACACAGTCCCTGACTCACATGGGGGTCACAATCTGGATGGGTAGTTAAAAAGGAAGGTACCTGACCACTGGGACATAGCTCTCCCCACTATTCACCCCTAATTAATATGCATAAAGATGGGAGACTGTGGGCTCCTGAGGTACGGGTCTCAAAATCCCATCTGAATTTTTCCCTTCCAGTTCCCTGACCCGGGAGTCCGGACCAAAATCCAGAGACCACACTACTGGATCAGCTCAGCTGGAATGCCTAGCCCAAATAACCCGGGGCAGCATCCCCAAATCATACCAATCCTTATAATTAGCACCTACAGAAGCGGGCTTGCCCTGATCCGGTGACAGCGTTCTCTCTTTTTATTGTTTTCTACCTTGTGCAGAGAGTGGGTGGAGGCCAACAATTCCAACCTCAAGGCCCGGTGCCTTTAGTTATTATTTTCCAAGCAAGTCAGTGGAAAATTGACATCTCTGAATAATTTACAGATTACTAACTGGGCACAATGCAGGTCCCCCACTCCCACCCCTTCCTCCCCCACCCAAAACACCAGTGACCAAAACCAAGCCCCTCCCTAAGCAGAGCCCAAAACAGACCCATTCAGGGGCTCATTGGCTGGAAGGAAGAAACTTAAGTAACCTTCCCCTTTGGAGCCCAGCAACACCCAGCCTTGCTGCATAGCTCCTCCTGGATTAATCTTTCTTCTTCTTCTTTTTTTCCCCCTTTGGCTCAATGAATTGTGGTCAAGGCCATTGTAACGTGAGCCCAGCCTGGCCTCGGTGGGGATTGGAGGAGGGAGCCACGGAGAGGCCCCTTTTCATAGAGGACTAATTGCTTTTTAGACCACCAGTACTTGGGAGCTACAGATGTCTTCCTTAATTTGCCTAGCGAGCACAATTGACCCCATCTGTTGCGTTTATTTCTCTCCCGGCCTCTTTCTCAAGTCCCCTTCCTCCCCTCTGTCTGCGAGGCCCAAATTGAAAACTCATCAAAAAGTAATACAAGCGCCGTTTGCCTGGGAAGCCTCTGTGGAGGGAGGGGGCTCGGCCCCTATTCGGATGCCCTGCACCCCCCCTGGGCCATGCCAGAAGAGAAAGGGGGAGGGACGCTTCCCTGGCTGGAAAAAAAAATCTGAGAAACTAGTAGGCAGATGGGATCATTTGGAGCCAGCTAATCTGATGCGTCATGGCTGGAGGGGGAACGGCTGCCGGCCCTGGGTTTTGTGACAAGATGCCGGAGGGACCACGTTTGCGCTTCCTCTGGTGATTTTCTTATGTCCCTCAACAGGGCCACTGCTGACCTGCACTCGGTCACCTTTCTGACCCACATCTGTCCTGCCAGCTTGAAGGAATTTCCTTATATTGAGATGTCGACGACGAAGGTTATTATTGTTACTATGGTATTTCAAGTGCTGTTGTAAGTGCTAGGATAGATACAAAACAATTGGATTGGATGCAGTCCCTGTCCCCCATGGGGCTCACAGTCTAAGAGGGAGGGAGAGTAGGCAATTTATCCCGAATTTACAGATGAGGAAACCGAGGCAGAGGCTAGGTGACATAGCAGTCTAGTAGGCAGATATAGGACAAGAACTCAGGCCTGCTGGCTCCCTATCTCGTGCTCTTCCCTCTAGTCCTTTCCGCCTCTCCAGAGGGCAACTCTTACCCTGGGCAGTGCTGAGAGTGGGGGGGAGCAATGGACCCCATAATTTCCCATGTGCCCAGCAACTCCGGGAGAAAACTAGAGGAAGTGTTTGAGGCCAGGGCACATTTCCTCAGTCTGGCCTCCTGCCCAGGGCTTCAGGGTGCAGGGTTGGGAGCAGCTTGTCCTCAGAGAGTGTCTAGGCTCCGGGGAAAGTGTTTCTTTTCTAAGGAGTTCATCAGTTTGGGGCTTCTCCCCCAGGGAAATGGCACATCAACGCACCATTCAGTGTTATTGTCTGAGCATCTACTCTGTGCAGAGCTTCTGGGAGTGTACACCAGAAGTGTACACCGTTCATTCAGCTTACCTCTTTTTTTTAATGGCATTTGTTAAGTAACTTGCCTATGTACCAGTCACTGTACTAAGTGCTGGGGTAGATACAAGCTAATCAGCTTGGAGGAAGTCCATGTCCCATATGGGGCTCACAATCTTAATCTCCATTTATTAGTGAGGGGACTGAGACACAGAGAAGTTAAGTGAGTTGTCCAGCAGACAAGTGGCAGAACTGGGATTAGAATTCTGGTCCTTCTGACTCCCAGTCACGTGCTATATCCACTAGGCTATGCTGCTTCTCTTTCCTTTAATTGCTGAACTCCTATTGCAACCCAACTTGCATACTTTTCTCATCTAATGCCAACCTATTCATTCTACCTCAATCTCAGTACGCAGTAAGGGCTAAATAAATATCATTGATGGACTAACTGAGAAGCAAAGCACATGTTCTCTGCCCAGCTCTTGGCATTCTTTCTACCTTCTAGGCCACCCCTCTCCTGTTTCTCTGCTACTCCAAACCTTCCACCTAAATGGAGCTGATCCTATGGGGCTTAGGGCTAGCAGGGTGTGGAAGCTCACAACAGTTCCAGGAGCAGAGCTGGGATTAGAAACTCAGGTCATCTGACACCCACTCCCATGCTCTTTCCAGGGCTGAGGGAGGAGATCCTAGTGGTGGTGAACGGGAAATATGGAAGAAGGCCCCAGTTCTGCCCCTTCCAGGCTGTGGTACTCTGGCTTCCCTGGAGGCTTCCCAGGTAAGACAACCCAGGCCCTGGAGAAGGGGGAATGGGCAGCCATGGAGCTCCAACGTTGAATCCCAGCTCCCTCCCTGACACCCAGAGAGTAGGCAGCCAGGCTGAGGGTCCTGTGATTCATACCAGACCGGGTCGGGGGTAGGGACTGGGGCATTTTAAGAAGACTGCCCGACTGGAGAGCAGCAGGGTGTTGGTAGGGGAGGGCATCCAGGATTGGTAAAACAAGCATTTCAAATGGCAGCAGCAGTGGTGGCCAGACTACAGTCCTGCAGCCTGGGGTAGGCGAGGGAAGCCTTGCCGGTCCTTGGACCTGTCTGGAGGCCATGTCCTGCCAGCTGAAAGAGCCCCCCGCCTTCCTGGGCAGAGTGACTTCTCCACTAGCACAAGATCCGCTATCACCATCATCATGATCAACAGCGGCAGCATAGATGGAACCGCTCCACTGCTTCCAGCCATGGGCAAGTTACTAGGCCAGAGAGACAGGGTCCCTGCTCTCTCAGACCACCCCCCAGTCCAATAGAGGGAGACAAAACCTAGAGAAAGTGACTTTTAGCAGCAAGAACCATCTGACCAGTCACCTAGGAGGGGAGGGTTCCACCAGGCGGGGGGAAAATATCCCAGACTGAGCCCCTTTTTTCCTCTCCTCCTCCCCACCCTCCCCCCCCCCAACCTCCTTCCCCTCCCCACAGCACCTGTATATACGTTTGTACAGATTTATTACTATTTATTTTCCTTGTACATATTTACTATTCTATTTATCTTGTTAATGATGTGCATTTAGCTTTAATTCTATTTGTTCTGATGACTTGACACCTGTCCACATGTTTTGTTTTGTTGTCGGTCTCCCCCTTCTAGACTGTGAGCCCGTTGTTGGGTAGGGACCGTCCGTCTCTATACGTTGCCAACTTGTACTTCCCAAGTGCTTAGTACAGTGCTCTGCACACAGTAAGAGCTCAATAAATACGAATGAATGAATGACTATCTGGAGGTGCTGTGGGCTTGGCACCTGGTACCTAGTGCTTAAAGGCCAGGATGGCAGTGCCCTTTGGAAGGGCAGCTCGCAGAGCAGCAATTCTCTGGTACTCAGCTGGCCTTGCCCCTCTCTGGTATCAATGCTGTCACCCTCTGTGTTATGGTGATAATAAATAATAATAATAATAATTGTGGTATTTGTTAAGCACTTACTCTGTTCCAAGCACTGTTCTGAGCACTGGGGTGGATACAAAGTAATCAGTTTGGACACAGCCCCTGTCCTACATGGGGCTCACAGTCTTAATCCCCATTTTACAGATGAGGTAACTGAGGTCTAGAGCACTGAAGATGATCAAACTGGGAGGTAGGTTGTTCATCACAATACATTGAGTTATTGGCTCTTTGTTATTGGGAAATGAATCTGTTTCTCTGTCCAAACATAGACTGAGTTGCAGTTGCCATTCATTTTGTGTGTGTGAATACATATGTGTGTGTATATGAAATAGAAGATCTTTCAGAGGGAGCTCACCTGTACAGGATGGGTTATAAACAATAAACATGTCAGCAGAGCAAATGACCAACTGTGCACACATCCACTGAGATGCGGACTACAGATCCCACACCTGTTTTATCAGACACAAATGCACCCACAGGTCAATTTCACCATGGGAAGCATCTTCTTTGAGTACAAGGGACAAATATATACAGATGTCCTCCTATTCATTTTTCACGTGAGGTGAAGGTATTTCTAGGTCTAAAAATTCAACCCAGCCCACACACTTGACTCCTCTAATGCCAACCTACTCACTAATCCAGCATGGCTCAGTGGAAAGAGCCCAGGCTTGGGAGTCAGAGGTCATGGGTTCTAATCCCAGCTCCACTACATGTCTGCTGTGTGACCTAGGGCAAGTCACTTAACTTCTCTGAGCCTCAGTTCCCTCATCTGTAAAATGGGGATTAAGACTGTGAGCCCCACGTGGGACAAGCTGATTACCTTGTATCACCCCCAGTGCTTAGAATACTGCTTCACACATAGTAAGCGCTTAACAAATGCCATTATTATTATTATTATTATTATTATTATTATTATCCCTCTAGACTGTAAGCTCATTACAGGCAGGGAACATGTCTGCTAATTCTGTTGTATTGTACTCTCCCAAATGCTTAGTACTGAGCTCTGCACATAGTGAGCACTCAATAAATACCACTGATTGATTATTCTTCTTTAGAAAAATATTTTGCTTGTTGATTATTGGCCTTAATAATGATGACATTTAATAAGCATTTATTCTAGACCATACACTGAGCTAAGTATTGGGGTAGGTACAGGATATTCAGAGTGGACACAGTCCCTGTCCCACATGGGGGTCCCAGGCTAAGAGGTAGGGAGATCAAATATGTTATACCCATTTTACAGTTGAGGAAACTGAGGCCCAAAGAGGCTATATGCCTTGCCCAAATCCATTTAGCAGGCCAGGGACAGATTTGGACTAGAACCCAGATCTCTTGGCTCCCTTACATAGGATCCCTCCCCTAGACCTCACCAGGCTCGCATCTCCTCCTGCCTTCAGGACATCTCCATCTGGATGTCTGCCCGCCACCTAAAACTCAACATGTCCAAGACTGAACTCCTTGTCTTCCCTCCCAAACCCTGCCCTCTCCCTGACTTTCCCATCACTGTTGACGGCACTACCATCCTTCCCGTCTCACAAGCCCGCAATCTTGGTGTCATCCTCGACTCTGCTCTCTTGTTCACCCCTCACATCCAAGCCGTCACCAAAACCTGCCGGTCTCACCTCCGAAACATTGCCAAGATCCGCCCTTTCCTCTCCATCCAAACCGCTACCCTGCTTGTTCCAGCTCTCATCCTATCCCGTCTGGATTACTGTATCAGCCTCCTCTCCAATCTCCCATCCTCCTGTCTCTCCCCTCTTCAATCCATACTTCACACCTCTGCCCAGATTATCTTTGTCCAGAAACGCTCTGGGCATGTTACTCCCCTCCTCAAAAATCTCCAGTGGCTACCAATCAACCTACGCATCAGGCAGAAACTCCTCACCCTAGGCTTCAAGGCTGTCCATCACCTCGCCCCCCCCACCACCCACCTCACCTCCCTTCTCTCCTTCTACAGCCCAGCCCGCACCCCCCACTCCTCTGCTGCTAATCTCCTCACCTTGCCTCGTTCTTGCCTGTCCCGCCGTCGACCCCCGGCCCACGTCAACCCCCTGGCCTGGAATGCCCTCCCTCTGCACATCCGCCAAGCTAGCTCTCTTCCTCCCTTCAAGGCCCTACTGAGAGCTCACCTCTTCCAGGAGGCCTTCCCAGACTGAGCCCTGTCCTTCCTCTCCCCCTCCTCCCCCTCTCCATCCCCTCCGCCTTACCTCCTTCCGTTCCCCACAGCACCTGTATATATGTATATATGTTTGTACGTATTTATTACTCTATTTTACTTGTACATATTTTTTCTATTTATTTTATTTTGTTAATATGTTTTGTTTTGTTCTCTGTCTCCCCCTTCTAGACTGTGAGCCCACTGTTGGGTAGGGACCGGCTCTCTATGTTGCCAACTTGTACTTCCCAAGCTCTTAGGACAGTGCTCTGCACACAGTAAGTGCTCAATGAATACGATTGAATGAATGAAAAGTAGGCCTTCCCAGACTGAGCCCCCTCCTTCCTCTCCCCCTCCTCCCCCCTCCATCCCCCTGCCTTACCTCCTTCCCCTCCCCACAGCATCTGTATATATGTACATATGTTTGTACGTATTTATTACTCTATTTTATTTGTACATATTTATTCTATTTATTTTATTTTGTTAATATGTTTTGTTTTGTTCTCTGTCTCCCCCTTCTAGACTGTGAGCCCTCTGTTGGGTAGGGACCGTCTCTATATGTTGCCAACTTGTACTTCCCAAGCGCTTAGTACAGTGCTCTGCACACAGTAAGCGCTCAATAAATACGATTGAATGAATGAATGAATGAATCAGGTGAAAACTCTGCAGTTCACTAATTTGTCAGAAGCAAAGGACTCCAGATTCATGAATAGAAATTTGATGGCGGCCCAGGAAATGAAAAACAGCAGCATGGCCTAGTGGATAGAACTCAGTCCTGGAAGTCAGAAGGCCCTAGGTTCTAATTCTGGCTCTGCCACTTGTCTGCTGTGTGACTTCTCTGGGCCTCAGTTACCTCAACTGTAAAATGGGGATTAAGACTGTGAGCCTCACGTAGGACATAGGTTAGGTCCAACCTGATTATCTTATATCTACTCCAGTGCTTATTACAGTGCCTGGCACATAGTAAGTGCTTAACAAATACCATAAAAAATGGGAATTTTTAAAAACTTAGGTAGCTTTATCCTGTTGTTTGTTGCAATTGTCACTGTAATTTACCAACTGAAAGATTTGTATCCACATCCTCATAGATCCCCATTCTCAGCAGTTGAGTTAAAATGCAACTCAACCTTAGTGTCCTTTGTTCCCTCTGGTTTATCCCCAAGCAGCAGGAGACCCCACAGAAAGGAGCAGGAGGATTTAACCTTTGTTTGGAGGAAGATAAAAGTCCAGCCCTATAGGAAACTCAGTCTGACCTCCCTCCACCTTTCTCCCTTTCCTCATTATTTCAGCTCCTCCTACTGAATGGAGGTCTTGCCAAGGAGTGGGAGTAGATATATGCTGAGGACTTGCTCAGCTTTCTAGCCCAGAGGGCCGGCCTAATAGACGGGGTGGCAGGATGACCAGTGGGATGTCGCTGTCCCAACAGACAGCTTCCTTGGAGATAGTGGGGGCCTGGGTGTCCAAGCCCTTGGCGGTCAAGTCCTTCCCAGGTGGAGTGTGAAGAAGAAGTCCTTTGTTCCTCTTAAATGACAGACCTGAAACCCCCAAAAAGAGGGAGTGGTGATGAGCCAGGGGAGTGGTATTTGGGTCTCTGAGTGGGGAATTTAACATGGTGGCTCCTTTAAATTACCCCAGCTGTGAATGCCCTGGAACGGTCTTGGGACTGTTACAGAAATAGTATTTCTTAAGTGCTTGCTCTGTGGCAAGCACTGTACTAAGCGCTGGGGTAGATCATCAGATTGGGCACAGCCCCCATCCCACTAGGAGCTCACCACAGGGAGAGAAGGGATCTTATCCCCACTTAAAGAATGAGAAGACTGAGGTCCAGAGAGATTCAGCAATCTACCCTGGGTCACCCAGCAGGCCAGACTGGGTTTAGGACTCTGGGTTCCCCGACAGCCCTTCCCTCCTACACTGTACTGATTCCACTAAGCCTCACTCCCTCTCCAGTTGAGAAAATAGCCCCTCTCAAGACCATTCCAGGGTCCGGGGAGCTGGGGCCAGGATTTGGGATAGTGGTCTAGGGAACTCGGAAAGAAGGAAGGCAGTTTAATACATCTTTGAAGGGCGATTGAGAGTCTCCAAGACTCAAGGACTTGAGCACTCCCTTTGTTTGGAGACAAAGGATTGAATGTGCTGTAGGCATTCCCACCACACTGAACCTGGCATGGATAATGATAATAATAATGTCGGTATTTGTCAAGCGCTTACGATGTGCCAAAGACTGTTCTAAGTGCTGGGGTAGATAGAAGATAACAATAATAATAATGATGACATTTATTAAGTGCTTACTATGTGCAAAGCACTATTCTAAGTGCTGGGGAGGTACAAGGTGATCAGGTTGTTCCATGGGGGGGCTCACAGTCTTAATCCCTATTTTACAGATGAGGTAACTGAGGCACAGAGATGTTAAGTGAATTGCCCAAAGTCACACAGCTGACAAGCAGTGGAGCTGGGATTTGAACCCATGACCTCTTTCCACTAAGCCACGCTGCTTCTCTAAACAGGTAATCAGGTTGTCTCCTGTGGGGCTCACAGTCTTCATCCCCATTTTACAGTTGAGGTAACTGAGGTACAGAGAAGTTAAGTGATTTGTCTAAGGTCACACAGCTGACAAGTGGTGGAGCCAGGATTAGAACCAATGACCTCTGATTCCCAAGCCCGTGCTCTTTCCACTAGGCCACGCTGTTTCTCTGGATAAGAACTAATAGAGGGGCTCCACATTCTGCTGCCCATTTCACTGTCCCCAATTCTAGCCTCTAAATGAAAAATTAGGGTACCATTTGGGAGAAGGATAAGGAATGGATGACTTGGGCTTTGGAATCTTGGCAAAGGCCGTATGCTTCTTTCCATCTACCTATGGAGTTAGAGCAGGGAGGTTGGTTGGGGTAGGAAACCTCAGACCTAGGGAGACTGTCACAACAGATCATTGGCTGGGGGCAAGCTTATCCTCATTTAGCATCTTCAGTATCCTCGCATTCTCCATCCTCCGTCCTCTCTATCTTCTATCTTCCCCATTCTCCATCCTTTCCATCCTCCATTCTACCCACCCTCAGCCTCCCCATCCTCCATCTTGTCCATCCTCCCCAATCTTCATCTTCTCCACCCTCCATCCTCTTCTTCCTCCCTATCTTCTATCGCTCATATCCTCCATCCTCCCCATCCTCCAGCAACTTTCCCAAGGTCCCCATTCTGCCTTCCTCTCCATTATCTCCATCATTCCTCATCCTCCATTCTCTCCGAAAGTATTTAGTGGGTACCTACTGGGTATGAAGCACTGTACTACTACTACTAAGAATTATGGTATTTGTTAAGCCTAAGTAAGTTATGCTTACTGTGTGCCAGGCACTGTACTAAGCGCTGGGGTGGGTACAAGCAAATCACGCTGGACACAGTTCCTGTCCCATATGGGTTTCACAGTCTCAATCCCCATTTTACAGATGACGTAACTGAGGCCCAGGAAAGTGAAGTGACTTGCCCAAGGTCACACAGCAGACAAGTGGCAGAGTCAGGATTAGAACCCATGACCTGACTCCCAGGCCTGTGCTGTAGCCACTGCACCATGCAGCTTCCATACTAGGTGCCCGAGAGAGTAAAAAGAGTAAAATAAAAGTAAAAAACATGGTCCCTTATCTCAGGGAGCTTACAGTCTAATAGGGGAGACAGAAGCAGCATGGTCTAGGGAAGAGTACGGGCCTGGAAGTGAGAAGGGCCTGCTGCGTGACCTTGAGCAAGTCATTTCACTTTTCTGGGCCTCAGTTACCTCATCTGTAAAATGGGGATTAAGACTGTGAGCCCTACGTGGGACAGGGACTGTGTCCAACCTGATTATCTACCCCCTCATTTAGTATAGTGCTTGGCACAGAGAAAGCGCTTAATGAATACCACAATTATTATTATTATTATTGTTGTTCTTATTAACCGAATACAATATAATGAGAGTAGAAGGCAATACTAAAACTATGAAATAATCCAATAGATAAATAAATGAATTTATGAAATTACCTGTCCAATGGGCAGTAGCAACCCGAAGGGTCAACCGAGTGCTGGGCAATAACAGGAAGACATAGAATCCAAAACAATGGAAGGTGCTTTTGCCAATATATTAACTAGTTTAATATGTTTTGTTTTGTTCTCTGTCTCCCCCTTCTAGACTGTGAGCCCACTGTTGGGTAGGGACCGTCTCTATATGTTGCCAACTTGTACTTCCCAAGCTCTTAGTATAGTGCTCTGCACACAGTAAGCGCTCGATAAATATGATTGAATGAATGAATGAATGAACTAGTTAATACGGTTGACATTAGATGGTAAGGTCCTTAGGGGCAGAACCATATCTTACGTTCACAATGTGTGCCTATTAATCGATCAATCAGTGGTATTTATTGAGTATTCACTGTGGGCAGAGCACTGTGCTAAGCACTAGGGAGAGTACACTATAACTGAGTTGCCTAGTAGAATGCCATTAGTAAATAAGGACCCCTTTGTTCTAGTGCCACTAGTGATTTTTTACAAAACACAAGGTGGTACTCTGGCCAATCAATCAATCAGTCAATCAATGACATTGGGTGCTTATATTTATTCATTCATATTTATGAAGCACTTACTGTGTGCAGAGCACTGAACTAAGCACTTAGGAGAGTACAACACTAAACAGACACATTCCCTACCCGCAACAAGCTTACAGTCTAGAGAAGCGGCATAGTGTAGTGGATAGAGCACAGGCTTGGGAGTCAAAAGGTCATGAGTTCTAACCCTGGCTCCACCACTTGTCGGGTGTGTGACCTTGGGCAAGTCACTTCCCTTCCCTGGGCCTCAGTTACCTCATCTGTAAAATGGGGGTTGAGACTGTGAGCCCCACATGGGATAGGGACTGGGTACATCTCGATTTGTTTGTATCCACCCCAGCGCTTAGTACTGTGCCTGGCACACAGGAAGCATTGAACAAATCCCATCATTAATAGAGGTGAGGAGACATAAAATACAAATAAATAAAATTACAGATATGTACATCAGTGCTTAATGTCCGGGGAGCACTGCACTAAACACTTGGGAGAGTAGAATACGATAGTGTTGGTAGTCATGACTCCAGCCCTTAAGGACTTTACAGTCAGTGGATTACAACTCATTCATTCAATCATATTTATTGAGCGCTTACTGTGTAAAGCACTATACTAAGTGCTTGGAAAGTACAATTCAGCAACAAAACGGATTGTATGGATTACAATCCAAATTTATTAGGGCACCACACATAGTACTTGATCCCTTGGTTTTCCTTTGGATTATGATAATGATGATAAGTGACCTTGGGCAAGCCACTTCACTTCTCTGGGCCTCAGTTACCTCATCTGTAAAATGGGGATCGAGACTGTGAGCTCCATGTGGGACAGGGGACTGTGTCCAACCCAATTTGCTTGTATCCACCCCAGCGCTCAGTACAGTGCCTGGCACAAAATAAGCACTTAAATACCATAATTATTTATTTATTATTATTATTTCCTTGCTTCTGCATTTGCTTTCTGTGATTGTTGGGCCCCTTTCAAAGGGCTGTTGGCTGTTAAAGGTCACCATAAGTGTGATATTTTAGTTTTCCAGTTTGCTCTCTGGTGCTTTGGGATGGAGGCATACCATTTGACTGATACTACTCTTTCCCCCAACCCTAGCCTCCACACACCCACGCAAGCCTCCCCTAATGGTTGAAGGGCAGAATGGACTAGTGGAAAAAACACAGGGCTGGGAGCCAAGAAACCTAGATTTTTGTCCCAGTTTTGCCACTGCTGGGTAATCTTGGACAAGTCACTAAACTTGGGAAGCAGTGTGGCTCAGTGAAAAGAGCACAGGCTTGGGAGTCAGAGGTCAGGGGTTCTAATCCCAGCTCCACTGCTTGTCAGTTGTGTGACTTTGGGTAAGTCACTTAACTGCTCTGTTCCTCAGTTACCTCATCTGTAAAATGGGGATTAAGACTGTGAGCCCCACGTGGGACAACGTGATCACCTTATATCCTCCCCAGCATTTAGAACAGTGCTTTGCACACAGTAAGCGCTTAACAAATGCCATCGTTATATTATTATTGTAAACATTTCTGGGCTTCAGTTTCCTCATCTTTAATATGTGGCTAAGATACTTGGGAGCAGGATGGTGTCTGATCCGATGATCTTGTATCTACCCCAGTGTTCGATAAGCATGCTAACTAAAGGCACATCACTAGATATCCTAACCCTTTCTAGTTGTGCCTGCCGTATCCATGGAGGGTGTTATAGAGGATAACACCTGGGAACCCCAAGAAAAGACCAGAAGGGGCTTCTCCAGGTGGATTAGTCTCCCTGGGTTTCCATCGGGGGTCTGGAAAGGGAGTACTCCCCTCTGTGGCTGTAAGCCTATCTGTAGCCAACCGGAGACAACTGTTTACATCTCCAGCATCAACACATGCCCAACCAAAAATGCCTTTCCCTAGAATCTTACCGAGTTAAGATTGGGTGTCAGAATCCACAGCCTCGTTAATCATTTCCCGGTGTTCCCTTCAGGTAGGCTTTTTGAGGGGGTGAGAGCCATTCTGCTCTGGGAAATTATTGTTTTAGTGACCAGGGTGATGACTCAGGCTTAGAGAAAAGCCCATTTATCCTGTAACAACCCCCTTCTGAGGGGAACTGGAAGCAATCCCTTGATTGAATAAGTGCTGAATTAATCCTGGGGCTTCTGGAGGTGGTTACAGTAAAATGGACCCCTATGGAGAAACACACAGAGACAGTGTGAGGAGAAAAAAAGAGGCCTGGGTTTGGGGTGTGAGTCTCCTATTTGTTCATGTACAAGGTTTTCTGATTTCACTTTCCTGAAGCAAACATTTCACTCCCATCACCATCTTGCTGTCTGGCATTAGTGACAGGATTTGAGGATTTGGTTCCTTTAAATTCAAAATGCATGCAGTTTCTAGAGACCCATGAATCATTTCCTTAGATGCTGAGTGCCATCCTCAAGTTGAGGAGTTTGTAGTTATGTTGAGCAGCCAGAGCTTGCCACTTTCTGTGTTGCAACATGTCTATGTCAACTGTAGAACAATGACCCCCATTATGTCCCAGGCTTTAGAGCTTGGATAGTAGAGGCAGTGCCCATAGGGATGGAGTGAGCTGTGGAGAAATTATTTAAAGAGCCAAGACAGGAGGAGAAGAGCTGGGAGGGAAAATTAAAAGATAGTGGTGGGTGGGAGCAGGAGGTGTTCAGAATGGGAGAGACTAGGGAAAGGTAAGTGGGGAGCTTTTGGATCAAGAATTACTAGGGTGGGGTTTATACATCCATTTTACTTCAGATGAAGTAAAAGTTGGTTGCCCTATCATGGAACTTCTCTGACTCAATCTCATTCTATTAATGTAACCATATCATTCATTTCTCTAATAATAAAAACTGTGATTTATGTTAAGCACTTACTTGCCAAGCACTGGAGTGGATACAACCCAATCAGATCAGACACAGTCCCAGTCCCTGAAGGAGAGAGAACAGGTAATTCAACCCCATGTTATAGATGAGGAAACTGAGGCACAGAGAAGTTGTGACTTGCCCAAGGCCACTGGACAGGTAAGTGGGAAAGCTGGTATTAGAACCCAAGTCCCCTGACAGCTAGGCCCAAGTCCTTTCCATTAAGCCAGAAATCCCCACTTGATTGATTCCATGATTCTAGGTAATTTGGGTAAATTTAGGGTACCTGACCATGGTCCAGAAACCAGTCCCCCATTCAGACAGTCGTTCTGATAAGAAATTGCTTCTGCCCTATAATGCTTTGAAATTGGAAGCGCTAGCAGAGTTAGCTTTGTCTCCCAGTCCCAGGATGGCCTGTGGGTGAGCACTAGTGAAGGAAGGTGAAACTCTCTAAATGTGCAATGGTAGAATGGGTGCAAGGAACACTTTGGAAGTAATGAACCCCACTGAGCTGGACTTTACCATGGCCTGGGGTGTGGTGGGGAGGCAGGACAAGGGTGGTGATGGGGGGCAGGGCCAGAGAGAGCAGGCACAAGACGGCAGCAGTGGGTCGGGCCTGGAGGGGAGCAGGTGCAGTGTGGTTGGGGCTGGGAGGATGCAGGTATAGCGTGGAAGCCAAGGGCAGATCCAGGAGAGGAGCAAATGCAGGGGGGCAACAGAAGGGAGTCCTGGGAGGACAGCAGGTCCAGGGGACAGTCAGGGGTGGTGCTGGGAGGGTGCAGGGGGTGGTGGGAAGTGGGTGAGCCTGGAGGGGCGACAGAGGGAATTGCTCACTCCAGTGCAGGGGATTTGTGGGTAGTAAGAGCTCAATAAATTCCATTGATTGGTTGATTGATTGATTGATAAGGTGCATTGCTGAGGATTGTTGCTAGGGAGAGTTGCTGGAAATGACATGGTTGGAGAATGCAGCATTGCCTGGACAGGGCACCTCTCCAGCCTGGTCTGTTCCGCCCCGTCCCCCAGCTGCTGCCTCACTGTCTGACCAGTTGGTCAGAAGCCCCACCCATCGCTTCTCCCCACCTCTGCTCTACTCTGAGCCCAGCAATCCTGCCATTTTCAGGAGAAGGGGGGGTGATGTGCTGGCCTCCCCTTGCCCCCGTCAAGGTGGCAGGTGCCCCTGGGGAGCTTGGGGTGGGAGCAAGCTTTCTGGGGCAGGGAGTAATCGGACTAATCCCAGCTCTGCTGTGTGACCTTGGGCAATTCACTTGACGGCTCAGAGCCCCATTTTCCTCATGTGCAAAATGGGTATTACACTCATTCTCCCTCCCTCTTAAAATGTGAGCCTCCATGGGACAAGGACTGTGATCAGTCTTCCTTCTCTTGAACCTACCCCGGTGCTTGTGGCACATAGTAAGTGCTTAACGAGTGCCACAACTAGTGTTAGGATTATCAACTATGGCTTCGTTTCTGTATGGGAAGTGACTGCTGCAGCTCAGACCTGGATGCCACTGGGCTAGGAGAGGGATAGGGTCCCTACCTGACAATGGGGAGACTGAGATGGCCAGCACCGCCCCCCTCCTCCCAGCCCCTGCCCATCTGGCCACCATCCCCAGCATCCCTTCTCCCTTTTAAAATTTTTCTCTTGTCTTCATCCATCCTAGCCTGGGATGGTATCACTTGATGTTGCATGTCTAGCATAATGTGTATAACACCATGGTCCTGCCAGGAAGAAATTCAATTTTACTTTCACCCCTGTGCCTGTGGTCCCTCAAAATAATAATAATAACTGTGACATTTGTTAAGCACTTATTATGTGCCAGGCACTGTACTACATTCTAGGGTGGTTACAAGCAAATTGGGTTGGACACAATTCCTGTCCCACATGGGGCTCACAATTTCAATCCCCATTTTACAGATGAGGTAACTGAGGCACAGAAGAAGTGAAGTGACTTGCCCATGGTCACACAGCAGATAAGTGGCAGAGCTGAATTGGAACCCAAGACCTCCTCACTCCCAGGCCCGTGCTCTATCCCCTGGGCCTTGCAGTTACCGAGCACCCACCAGAGTCCTGGCTCACCTTACATTAGGCGGAGGGGGCACTTTATTTCTCTGGTGGCTCATCTGCAAAATGGGGATTAAGACTGTGAGCCCACTGTGGGACAGGGACTGTCACCAACCTGATTTGCTTGTATCCACCCAGTCAGTGCTTAGTACAGTGCTGGGCACAGAGTAAGCGCTTAACAAATACCACAATTATTATTATTACATCTCGGGGTATGTGTATGTATACATTTTTTGTGTGTATACACACACACTCACACAAACATAACAGCGTGGCTTAGTGGAACGAGCCCGGGCTTGGGACTCAGAGGTCGTGGGTTCTAATCCCGTCTCTGCCACTTATCAGCTGTGTGACTTTGGGCAAGTCACTTAACTTCTCTGGGCCTCAGTTACCTCATCTGTAAAATGGGGATTAAGACTGTGAAGCCCACGTGGGACAACCTGATTACCTTATATCTACCTCAGCGCTTAGAACAGTGCTTAGCACATAGTAAGCGCTTAACAAATACCATTATTATTATTATTATTAATAAATGTAATTGTCCTTCATATTCAAAGTCACCACTGATGGTAATGTCACCAGTGAGTGCATGAGGGAGTGGTTGAATAGGTCAGTGTGGGATCTATAATCACAGCCAGATTAGGCATGTGGGAAGATCTTCCCTTGTGTTACTGTGTGTCATGACTGTAGCACCTGGCAACTTTTCCTCATTTGCTTCATTGTGTTTCTTTCCATACCGAGCTTTTGCCATGAGAGAGCGACCCTCCACTTGCTAGCATTGGGCCATGCTGGTGTATTTTCACTCCCAGGAAGGTGGCTGTGAAAGGACTAGGGGAAGGCTAGAGAGGAGTGTTGTCAGGTAAGTAGCAGAGGGTAACTTCTTAATTTGGCAAATCCCTAAACCCTGGCTCCCTTTTCTACAGGGCTTGAGACAGTCACACTGGCCACCCCTCCTCCTTTTCTCAACACCTACACAATACGCCTTTTTGAGTGATAACTGCAGCATGTTCTCATTCCTCGCTCCTCTACCATTCACCTTTTCCTCCACGACTTATGTCGTCTCCTCCTCTGTTCTCCTTGAATAAGCAGCAGATTCCCTTTGGACTTAAGGACATCCCTTCTACCCGCGAGCCACCTCAAGAATCTATGGGTCCTTCTTCTATTCTTTGTTCTGCTGACTGCACTGATGTGTTAAACAACAAAGATTGCCACTCTTCTCCCTCCCAGCTCTTCCAACTTTCTAGGTTGTTTTCCCATGTCAATCAAGTGTTCTGCAGTAGTGAATCATCTCTGTTGAAATCTCTAGCCTTGTCACTCTTGGTTGAACCACTGTTGGGCTCATCATCCTTAAAATGACCACAAAACTCTGGACTCTCAAAACAGATTTGTACCAGATCTGTGGCCTTTCGCACTTGTACCCAAATCAAACACTGCTACTCTCAACTTTCCACATTTTCTTTATATTGGTATTTGTTAAGCACTTATTATGTGCAGGCATTGCACTAAGCTCTGGGGTAGATACAAGCTAATCAGGTGGCTTGTATCACAGTACTAATCCCCATTTTACAGGTGAGGTAACTGAGGCACATAGTAATGAAGTGACTTCTCCAAGGTCACACAGCAGACAAGTGGGGTAGCCAGAATTAGAACCCACATTCTTCTGACTCATAGGTCCATGCTCTATCCGCTAGACCATGCTGCTGTTAAGTGCTTACTATGCGTCAATCTCTGTTCCAAGTTCTGGGGTAGATAGAAATTAATCATCTTGGACACTGTCCCTGGCCTTGGGCTCACTGTCTAAGTAGGAGGGAGAACAGGTATTGAATCAACTTGTACTTCCCAAGCGCTTAGTACAGTGCTCTGCACACAGTAAGCGCTCAATAAATACGATTGAATGAATGAATTCAATCGTATTTATTGAGCACTTACTGTGTGCAGAGCACTGTACTAAGCGCTTGGGAAGTACAAGTTGGCAACATATAGAGACGGTCCTTACCCAACAACGGGCTCACAGTCTAGAAGGGGGAGACAGACAACAGAACAAAACATGTGGACAGGTGTCAAGTCATCAGAATAAATAGAAGTACAGAGATAAAGAAAAGCTGTAAAGAATCTCCCTTTGTAGTTGAGGAACATGAGGCACAGGGAAGTTAAGTGACTTACCCAAGGTCACACAGCCAGCAGATAGTGGAGCTGGGATTAAAACTCTGGTCCTCTGGCCCCCAAACCCATGCTTTATTCACAAGGAAACATTGCTTCCCTAGTAGGTCACACTGCCACCCTTCTCTGCTCTATTGCCCATCGTTCTCCGTAACTCATACATTCCACTGTTCCCCCACTTTCTGAACTCCCTGCTTGCAGTGTGACTGAGGTACCATCATTCTCTGATTCAATTTATCACTGAATGATTGAGCCATTTCCCAATAAATGACTATAGTAAGAGTATCTACTGAGCACTCACTGGGAGCAATAATAATAATAACGATGGTGTTTATTAAGTGCTTACTATGTGCAAAGCACTGTTCCAAGCACTGGGGAGGTTACAAAGTGATCAGGTTGTCCCACAGGGGGCTCACAGTCTTAATCCCCATTTTACAGATGAGGTAACTGAGGAACAGAGAAGTGAAGTGACTTGCCCAAAGTCACACAGCTGATAATTGACAGAGCTGGGATTTGAACCCATGACCTCTGACTCCAAAGCCCATGCTCTTTCCACTGAGCCACGCTATTTCTCTAATGCATGGTGCGAAGCACCTGTACTATTTCTCCTAGAAACAGGGAGGCAAGTTTAATTAGATGAAATTCTAGAACTTAGTACAGTGTTAAATATTAAGTGTTCAATAAATACCATTGACTGATTGATCGAGTGAGTGTTGAGGATTCTTTAAAGACAAGAAATTGGAGGTTCATCACCTTAAAGCAAATTGCAATCATTCACACAGCACACCCAGTTCCTATAGGATGCATGTTCTTGCTACAAGATTTGGATATCACACAATGAAAAGATATGGGGATATTTTTCCCATGACACTAGCTAATTCTGGTATAACACTCATCCTCACATTGGCACTACTAGATCCAGAGTAAGAAGTGGTTGTGTGCCAGGGTTTTGTGGCCTGTCAAGGTATGATGTCGCTACACTTCCCAGCCTCGGCCATTCTGTATTGCGTTTTACGGTGATAATAATAGTTTGTAAAGTGCCTACTATGTGCCAAGTGCTGTGCAAAACTCTGGGGTAGATACAAGATAATCAGGTCCCACAAAGGGCTCACAGTCTAAGTAGGAGAGAGAGCAAATATTTAGTTCTCATTTTGCAGATGAGAGAACTGAGGCACAGAAAAGTTAAGGGACTTGTCCAAGTTCACACAGCAGACAAGTGGCAGGGCTAGAATTAGAAGCTATGTCCTCTGATGATTAGTCCCATGCTCTTTCCACTGGGCCACACGCCTTCCTATTTTGTGTTGCTTTGTGTTTTTTTTTCTGCTTTATGGTAAAAAAAATGAAGGACAGCAAAAATGAGGGCCAAGTGTGAAAAGGATTCTGTTAATGGTGGACATAACAATAATATAGGACTTTGTTTGGAAAAGCATCAGTCGTGGTGGTATCTTACAACAATCTACCCCCTGACCTGTTAATTCCCACTGAACCAATGGTTGCTATAACTCAATTTTTCCCCAACACCAAGTTCTTCAAGCATACAAATATCACGGTCTAGGAGGATTGTCTGTACACACAATACCCCTGAGAATGTATTATGTCACTAAATGGGAGAGAGGCCATAGGGGGACTTGAGGCATAAAGGATAAGCCATTGGAGTACAAACCACCTGAGGGCAAGGACTGAGTTGCTCCGCTGAGACAGTTAATCACGGGGAATCTCTGCAGGTCACCTAATCCATTCCCCTGCCTCCAGGCAGGGCAGCAGCTAAGCTGTCTGAGACAGATGGCTTGCTAGTCTATCCTTTAAGAGCCTGGAGCCATTTCATCACCTCCTGTGGTCACAACCTCCCAAGTTTTCCAAACCTTTCAGTAAACAAGCATTTCTTCTTCATGTCTAACCTGATTTCTTTCTATGTCAGGAAAAAAAATAACATTTTTCTTGTTCTGGCATAAAGAAGACACTAGCCTTATTACTATCCCTTCATAGGGAAGCCACATGGCCTAGCGGGAAAAGCACAGAGACAGAAATGAGGAAACTTGGGCTCTGATCCCAGCTCTTTCCCAGGCCTGTCTGTGATTTCGGTCAAGTCATTTAACTTCTCTGGGCTTCAGTTTTCTCTTCTGTTAAATGGCAATGAGACCCCTGCTCTCCTTAGTTAGGGAGCCCCATGTGAACCACTATGTGAACCACTGTGAACCATGTGAAGCCCTACTGAGAGCTCACCTCCTCCAGGAGGCCTTCCCAGACTGAGCCCCCTTTTTCCTCTCCTCCTCCCCATTCCCCCCACCCTACCTCCTTCCCCTCCCCACAGCGCCTCTATATATGTCTGTACAGATTTATTACTCCATTTTACTTGTACATATTCACGATTCTATTTATTTTGTTAATGATGTGCATCTAGCTTTATTTCTATTTATTCTGATGACTTGACACCTATCCACATGTTTTGTTTTGTTGTCTGTCTCCCCCTTCTAGACTGTGGGCCCATTGTTGGGTAGGGACCGTCTCTATATGTTGCCAACTTGTACTTCCCAAGTGCTCTGCACACAGTAAGCGCTAAATCAATACGATTGAATGAATGAATGAATAATAATGATGGCATTTGTTAAGCACTTACTACGTGTAGAGCACTGTTCTAAGCGCTTGGGGGGAGAATACAAGGTGGTCAGGTTGTCCCACGTGGGGCTCACAGTCTTAATCCCCATTTTACAGATGAGGTAACTGAGGCTCAGAGAAGTTAAGTGACTTGCCCAAGGTCACATAGCAAACATGTGGCAGATTCGGGATTCGAACCCATGACCTCTGACTCCAAAGCCCATGCTCTTTCCACTGAGCCATGCTGCTTTTCAATGAATGAATGAACAGATATATACAAAAAAAGTAAAAAAAAAAGATAGGTAACAGAGAATGCCACCGATGGATTGAAGAACCACCAGTTAATTAACAGTGAAATTCTATTGAGATGGCTCATTATGGACAGGGAATGTGTCTGCTAATTTGGTTATATTGTCTCCCAAGTGCTTAATGCAGTGCTCTGCACACAGTAAATGCTCAATAAATACCACTGACTGATTGATATATCTGATTTTCACCTGGTATTTGTTGAGCACTCTCTATGTGTCAAGCACTGTACTAAGTCTTCTGGGATAGCACAGAATGCAAGGGCCAGGCTGCACAGCTCGTTCAGCGGTTTCAGGACTGATTTCACATTTCTGAGGGATAAATTCTTTTGGGGATTAATCGAAGGGCTGGTTTCAGACCAGGACCCCTAGTCCCAAGCGTAGGGTTGCCAGAGATGGCTGGAGGTCCTGGGGAGGCACTGTAGCCTGATGGAAAGCAATTAGATCTGGGAGTTAGAGAACTCGAGCCCCATGTCTACCACTGGCCTACTGGTCACCTTGGACAAGTCATTTAACCAAATCTGTTGCTCAACTTCCTCTTCCATACAATGAGGACAAGATCCCTGTTCTCCCTACCTTAGATTGGGAGTGACATGATATACATTCATTCATTCATTCAATCATATTTACTGAGCACTTACTGTGTACAGAGCATTTTACTAAGCACTTGGGAGAGTACAATACAATAAACATACACATTCCCTGCCCACAACGAGTTTACAGTCTAGAGTGGGGAAGACAGACATCAATACAAATAAATTACAGATATGTACATATGTCCTGTGGAGCTGGGAGGGGGGAAAAACAAAGGGAGCAAGTCAGGCCAGAGGCAGGACGTGGATCGGTGGTGAGAGAGATGAAGTAGAGGCACAGTGGGAAGGTTAGCATTAGAGGAGCCATGTTTGCGGGCTGGATTGTAGAAGGGTAGTAGTGAGGTGAGGAAGGGACAAAGTGGTGGACTGCTTTAAAGCCAATGGTGAGGAGCTTTTGTTTGATGAGAAGGTGGATGGGCAACTACTGGAGTTTTTTGAGGAGTGGACTGACATGTCACAATCTGTTGTTAAATAATGCAAGGCTTTCCCAAATTTTCAGTGGACAGCATGCCCTCCTTACTGCTAGTTAAGAAAAACATGCACATTTGCACAGTCTTACAGAAGAAAAACTTCTTCGAACACAAGACTTCAAAATTTTTTCCGGGAAAACATAATGTAAACAAGCCAGCCGGTATCTACCCCAACATTTAGTGCAGTTCACATAGTAAGCAATAATAAATACCATAACATAATAATTGCTTCTGCTACCAATAATGAAAAAAAGACATTGAGTTATTTGTTAAGCATTTATTATGTGCTCAACACTGTATTAACCATATAGTATAGTCCCTGTCCCATATAGAGTCCCCAGTCTAAGTAGGAAGGAGGACATTTTACAGATGAGGAAACTGAGGCAATAGAGAAATTGTGACTTTTCTAAAAGTACTCTCCATAATACCATATTAATAACTCATTCTAGTAAGAATGGAAAATGGAGGCTGATGGTGAAGCTGTGACATGTCTAATCAAGCAACCAATGAATAGTATTTATTGAACATTTACTTTGTGCAGAGCACTGTACTAAACACTGTAGAAAGTACAATAAGGTTAGTAGACACAATCCCTGCCCTTAAGGAGCTTACAGGTATTTCAGGATGAGCCAAAGCAGGATGTGGAAAGGGACTTTCCCAGCAGGACTTTCTCCAGAACCCTGGCCAGAGGGCCCCCCTCCTCCCCTAATCCCAGGCCCTGTCCTATCCCTTGCCATGTCATGCCAGCCCCCCATGTCTCCCCTCCCCATTCCCTCCCATATCAAGTACTGTCCATTTGTTCAGCCCAAGGGCCTCTCCTGCCCCTTGCCATCTGGAAAAGATTTCAAGAACCCAGCAAACCTATTCTAAATGCCCCCACGCCCCCCCCACCCTCCCAGCCCTGGTGAAGAAAGAAGTTGCAGGGGAGGCTGTAGTTGTAATAGCAATGTCTTGTAGCAATAGTATTTATTAATAATAATAATGATAATAATGGTATTTATTAAGCGCTTACTATGTACCACGCACTGTGCTAAGCACTGGGGTAGATATAAGGTAATCTGATTGTCCCACGTGGGGCTCACAGTCTTAATCCCCATTTTACAGATGAGGTAACTGAGGCACAGAGAAGTTAAGCGACTTGCTCAAAGTCACACAGCGGACAAGTGGCAGTGCTGGGATTAGAACCCGTGACCTCTGACTCTCAAGCCCTTGCTCTTGCCACTAAGCCACGCTGCTTCCCAGAGCACTGTACTAAGCACTAGGAGAGATTTCTCCCTAGAATGGCTTCTGCTGCCTGTCTTCCAGATGTGTAACTGTGGTGTTGTCATCTGAGTCTGAGTTTAATTGAGGGGCAGCAGGCAGGGAGGAGGAGGGAGGGAGAAGCTTGGGAGTGAGTGAGAAACTGGCCTTGTCCTTGGTCAGGGCTGGATAAATCTGAATCCAGATTAAGCTCTTCGAATTACCTGTAAGTACTTACAATCACCCTTATTAACACTTACATATATTTAGCTTTAGGTACTCCTTTCATTTATTCATTGATTTCCCTTTTCCATATCCTCATTACTATCTGATATATTTTTTTCTGGTTCCCACTGCATGTAAAGAATTTGTGCTGCTTGACTCCCTCAATGGATCGCAAGATCCTCAAGGCCATGGGGCATGTCTTTATTTTTACTGAAGCCTCTGAAGTACCTAGTACAGTTCTGCACATATTAAGAGCACAATACAGTTCCTCTGCACACAGTAGGCATTGAGTAGTCTTTGCACACAGTAGGTGTCCAGTACAGTCTTTGCATACAGTAGGTGACCAGTACAGAGCTCTGCACAAAATATGAGTCCAGTACACTTCATAATACATCATGCACACAACTTCAGAGATGAAGAAGCAGCGTTAGCTCAGTGGAAAGATCCCGGGCTTTGGAGTCGGAGGTCATGGGTTCAAATCCTGGCTCCGCCACTTGTCAGCTGTGTGACTTTGGGCAAGTCACTTCAGTTCTTTGGGCCTCAGTTACCTCATCTGTCAAATGGGGATTAAGACTGTGAGCCCCCCCGTGGGACAACCTGATCACCTTGTAACCTCCCTAGTGCTTAGAACAGTGCTTTGCACATAGTAAGCGCTTAATAAATGCCATCATTATTATTATTATTATGGGGAGGCATTTTTTATCTAACACATCAAGGTGGCCAAGTATCTGAAGCCAGCCCCTCCACAGGGCAGGAAATAGAGTTGCAATTCCTTCTGTTTTACATAGGCAGCCCAGTTTACTCAATTTTCAGCGAGCCAGTTCATTCATTTGATCGTATTTTTTGAGCGCTTATTGTATGCAGAGCACCGTACTAAGTGCTTGGGAAGTACAAGTTGGCAACAGCTATATGCACATCATTAAAAAATAGAGTAGTAAATATGTACAAGTAAAATTAATAGAGTAATAAATCTGTACAAATATATACAAGTGCTGTGGGGAGGGGAAGGGGGTAGGACGGGGGGGTGATGGGGAGGAGGAGAGGAAAAGGGGGGCTCAGTCTGGGAAGGTCTCCTGGAGGAGGTGAGCTCTCAGTAGGGCTTTGAAGGGAGGAAGAGAGTTAGTTTGGTGGATGTGTGGAGGGAGGACATTCCAGGCCAGGGGTAGGATGTGGGCCAGGGGTCGATGGCGGGATAGACGAGACGAGGCACAGTGGGGTTAGCGGCAGGGGAGCGGAGGGTGCGGCTGGGCTGTAGAGGGAAAGAAGGGAGGTGAGGTTGGGGGGGGGTGAGGTGATGGAGAGCCTTGAAGCCGAGAGTGAGGAGTTTTTGCTTGCCAGTTGCAAAGGAATGGGCAGTATTTTTGAGTACCCATCAGGGACCACCCCACTGGGGGAGCCGGGGCACCCAGACCTATTGAAGAAGCTGTCTGCCTACACCATGGCCTTCAGTCCTTTCAAGAGCTGTCTGACCCATCAGGTATAGGAAACAGCTCCTGGCCACTACTAAGCCTTAGTAAAGCCTCCAAATTAAGTGTCTAATCCACTAAGCCTTCAGGTTAGGTCCACCTGCACAGGCAGTGTGTCTAATGAGTGCTTGGATATTCTCTGACTCTTTTTTTGTGTTGATTTTTGGGTTTTTTGTATGATTTTGACAAGAATCTGGCCTGTGTGGGTAGGATGTGGAGTCAGTGGTCTCATGGCCTGCTGAAAAAAGCATGACCCAGGAAGTCAGAGGACCTGGGTTCTAATCCTGCCCCCTGCAGCTGGCCTGCTGTGTGACCTTGGGAAGGCCACTTACTTCTCTGTGCCTCAGTTTCCTTATCTGTGAAATGGGAATTCAATACCTTTTCTACTTCCTCCTTGGAGTGTGAGGACCATGTCGAAGAGGGGCTGTGTCTGACTTGATTACCTTGAATCTATTACAGTAAGTGGCTCACAGTTTGTGCCGGGGGAAGCAGGAGAAGGTGGAAATCGTAGAGTGCAAGGCAGGGAGGGAGGGAAAAGAAGCAGCATAGCCTAGTAGATAGAGCATGGGCCTGGGAGCCAGAAGGACCTGGGTTCTAATCCCGGCTCCACCACATGTCTGCTGTGTGACTTTGGGCAAGTCATTTAATTTCTCTGTGCCTCAGTGACCTCATCTGTAAAATGGGGAGAAAACTGTGTTCCCTGTGCAGCACAGGGACTGTGTCTAATCTGATTATCTTGTATCTACCCCCACCCTTGGTACCTTGCCTGGCACATAGTAGCGTGGCTCAGTGGAAAGAGCCCGGGCTTTGGAGTCAGTGGTCATGGGTTCAAATCCCAGCTCCGCCATTTGTCAGCTGTGTGACTTTGGGCAAGTCACTTCACTTCTCTGGGCCTCAGATACATCATCTGTAAAATGAGGATTAGGACTATGAGCCCCCCGTGGGACAACCTGATTACCTTGTAACCTCCCCAGCACTTAGAACAGTGCTTTGCCCATAGAAAGCACTTAATAAATGCCATTATTATCATTATTATTATAGTAAGCACTTAACAAATACTGTTAAAAAAAAGAGGTGTCAGTGGCTGATGTGGGCAAGACCAGTGTAGATCTCCCAAGCCCAGCAGAAGTCTTGTGACCCAGTGAACTCTGGTGCCGGTGTGTGTGTGGTAGCAGGGATATCATCCATTCCTTCCCTATCTGAGTGGGCAAGTTTGGACACCATCCCAAGCTTTAGGCTGGGCAGGAGTGTTCAGGTGAGGGTAGATGGGATCAGAGACACAGCAAGACACCAGCTCTGTTCTTTTTCAAAATTCACATCTTTCGTGAAGAAATGAAAATGGGGTGAAAAGAGGAGCAGGAGGATCTGACAGATCCCGGCCACAGCACAGCTCCCACCTCCATTTATAGCTGTGAATTCCGAAGTCAGAATTCACTTGACAGCGAAAGAATTTCTCCCTCGGCTACCCCCAAAATAACCTGATTCCTGGTCCAAAGGATTAGGAGGGTTTGGGTCAGGGTGCAAACGGGAGCAAAGGCCCCAGCATTTGGGAATCAGCCTCTTCTCTGAATCCCCAGAGGTGCACTACTTTTATCCAGCCCCTGGAAACTAGACCATGTTTCCCAATAACCCCGGGGGAGAAGAATTTGCTCAGGGGGGACAGGTCAGGCTGCAGTCCCAAAACAGATTTGCTTTCTTGCTCAGTGACTTGGAAAAAAGGCAAACAGAAGCTTTTCTCATTTGGAAATCCCAGAAATCCCATTATTTCCTTTTTAGATCAGCGGCTGGATCAGTGCAGCCTGTTCCCTTTCCAAGGCAACATCTTCTTCTCCTGGGGCATCCCGATTCCAACCCCTTTCTCCTGGCTGCTGACCCCCTAGTAGGGGAACGGATACAGGGGCTGTGTCACAGGTGGTGACAGGGGGCTCTAATCAATTATTCATTCATTCATTCAATTGGGTATATTGAGCCCTTACTGTGTACAGAACATTGTACTAAGCACTTGGGAGAGTACTATATAACAATAAACAGACACATTCCCTGCCCACAATGAGCTTACAGTCTAGAGAATCCATCAATCAATGGTATTTATTGAATGCTTACTGTTTCCAGAGCACTGTGGTAAGCAGTAATAATAATAATGATGGCATTTATTAAGTGCTTACTATGTGCAAAGCACTGTTCTAAGCTCTGGGGAGGTTACAAGGTGATCAGGTTGTCCCACGTGGGGCTCACAGTCTTCATTCCCATTTTACAGATGAGGTCATTGAGGTACAGAGAAGTGAAGTGACTTGCCCAAAGTCACACAGCTGACGTGGCGGCGTCGAGATTTGAACCCATGACCTCTGACTCCAAGGCCCAGGCTCTTTCCACTGAGCCATGCTACTTCTCTACTTCTCTGCTTCTTCTATATTGCAGTACAACATAACAGAGTTGGTAGCCACATTCTCTGCCCACAGGGAGCTTACAGTCTAGATGGGGAGAAAGACATTAGTATAAAGTTACAGATGTGTATAGATAAGTTGGGCTCCAGATCCCAAAGTTTCCATGGCTGAGCCCGGCGGCTCCCCCCACCTCCAAGCCGGTCTTCCAAGATGGATGAGGAAAGAAATGAGAAACGTGTCCCGTGGCTCTCTGGCCGGGGCAGTCTGGCACACAGTAGAGGTCTGTTTTTCCCTCATCAATGGTCTCTCTCTTTCCAGACACAATGACCGGGGGGATGTTTTCGATGGGCTGGCTTTGCGCTCGATCCTGAGCCCCCAGGGCTGGGCTTGGCTGGTGAACAACAGGTGTCACGTTCCGAAGCACAGCCACTGGTCCACTGGGTAGGGGAGGGGTCATGGCCTCTGGCGGCCACCCCTAACTCAGGGCTTGCCCTTGCTTCCCGGGTGCTCACACTTCCCCACTGATCCAGCCGCGGCCACCTGTTCCTCTTCATGGCTGCCCACTGTCTTCAAGTAGTAGTAGTAGTAATAGCATTTATCAAGTGCTTACTGGGTGCAGGGCACTGCACTAAATGCAAGAAAAGAATGCATGGGTGGGAGTTAGACATGGCCCCTGGCCCTCCAGGGGCTTAAAATTGAAAAAATAAGGTGAGGAGGGCTTGGTGACAGATACAGAAAGAAAGATGAAATAATAGAACACCAAGGATCATAAAAGCCCCACAAGTCTGTCAGTCAAGGGAACCTGTAAGGTTCCCAAGAGGTTGTCTCTCAGGTCATCAGGAGTCATCTTGTACTTCCTAAGCACTTAGCACAGTGCTCTGCACACAGTAAGAGCTCAATAAATATGATCGAATGAAATGAATGAATGAGTCAAGGCCCATCCAAAATTTCCCAAAGTTCTGAGATTTGTAGCAACTGCCACTGCTTAAATAATTATAATAATAATGAACTAATAATAATTGTGGCATTTGTTAAGCACTTGCGGTGAGCCAGGCACTCTACTAAGTGCTGAAGTGGATACAAGCAAATTGGGTTGGAAACAGTTCCTGTGCCAAGTGGGGCTCACAGTCTCAATCCCCTTTTTACAAATGAGGTAACTGAGGCCCAGAGAAGTGAAGTGATTTGCCCAAGGTCATACAGCAGACAAGTGGTGGAGCAGCGATTAAAACCCATGACCTCTGGACTCCCAGTCCCGTGCTGTATCCACTACTCCATGCTGCTTCTCCTGAAATCCTCACGTCCCCAAGTACACAGGACATGTTGGGAGTGTGACCCTGGGGGTTGTGCGGGGAAGGTGGCAGGATTACAGGTGGCTTCACTTGTCAGACATCCTTGCATCAGGAATTCACTCCCCACTCAGATCCTGCAGCCCACCATTCTCCTCACCCTCAAAACCCTCCTGAAATCACATCTCCATGAGACCTTCCCTAACTAAGCCCTCATTACTCCTACCGTTTAAGCACTTTGATACTCAGCATTTATGTAAATATCCTTACGTTTTGCCATTTTCCCTTTCTGTAAATGATTTTAATGTCTGTCTCCTCCTGTAGACTATAAGCTCTTTGTGAGCAGGAATTGTGACTGTGAACTCTATTATATTGTACTATCCCAGGCATGGAGTTTAGTGTTCTGCACACAGTAAGGGCTCAATAAATATAATAATAATAATGATGGCATTTATTAAGCGCTTACTATGTGCAAAGCATTGTTCTAAGTGCTGGGGAGATAACAAGGTGATCAGGTTGTCCCACATGGGGCACACAGTCTTAATCCCCATTTTACAGATGAGGTAACTGAGGCACAGAGAAGTTCAGTGACTTGCCCAAAGTCACACAGCTGACAACTGGTGAAGCTGGGATGACTGATTTATAGTTATTATCATTATTATTATTATTTGTTTTAAGCATATACTAAGTGTTAAGCATGTGGTAGACGCAAAATAGTCACCTAAGGAGCTCTCAATCTAATATAGGGAAACCCAGTATCTTACCCTTGTTTTACAGATGAGGAAAGTGAGGCCCAGGAAAATTATATTATCCTGTCCAAGGTCACACAGCAGGTCAGTGGCAGAGCTGGGATTCAAACCTGCATCTCCTGACATTTAGTCCCATGTTTTTCCATTAGGCCACACTCCTGCCTACCTGGGCTTTCTTAGGCTCTTTTTTAGACTGTGAGCCCACTGTTGGGTAGGGACTGTCTCTATATGTTGCCAACTTGTACTTCCCAAGCGCTTAGTACAGTGCTCTGCTCACAGCACTCAATAAATACGATTGATTGATTGATTGATTAGGCTCGTGTGATGAGGGGTCAAGGTGAGTGGTGCATGGATGGACGAGATGCTTGCAAGTTTCGTGAGCCAAATTGCGCACTAGCAACTGAATGATTCCAAAAGCTCTCTGCAAAAGTGGAAAGGCCTGTCTATGAGATAAATGAGCAAGGATTGTGTCTACCAAATCTGTTATATTGTACTCTCCCAAGTGCTCATTACAGTGCTCAGTACACAGTAAGCACTCAATAAATATGATTGATTGATTGATTGACTGATAAGCCAAGGAGAAAGGGAAACCCTCATTTCCTTGGCTTTTGGATACCAAGGCTTCCTCTCCTTTCCACAACTGGACCTGAACCATTATCCAGAAGTAGTCTGATGAAAATTTGCTCTGTTGGCAGGCCCTGTCTGGAGCTCATCTGTGGGCTGGACTTTATGGTGGCCCCATCTCTCTTTTCTCTTCCTACTGGCATCCCACAGAGACCTGAATATTCAAGCCCAGTGGGCTGATTCACATTTTCCATGGAACCACCACAACCACACACCCACTTTCGGGAGAATAATGTGGTCAGCATCACGCCTCATTGACTTGGGTTTTTGGCATTTTTCTTCCTCTAGCACCACATGCTTGAAACTGGTGCATCTACCCTGAAAGAGTTGATAAGAATTTGTGAGGTTTGCAGGAGGTTGGTGGAATCTTTTTCTCTTGGGGGTCTTTAAGGAAGAAGCCACTGTCCATCTGCCTGGGTGAGTGTGAATGGAAGCAGGGAGTTGCTTCCTTAAGGGAGATTCAGGAAGCATCTCTTTGATTGGGATCAAGGCTAGTGCCCACCAAAGATTCTCCACTGCATTTTCTAGTAGGTGGGAATCTGCAGACCTCTTCTCCTATCAATCAATTGTATTTATTGAGCGCTTACTGTGTGCAGAGCACTGTACTAAGCGCTTGGGAAGTACAAGTTGGCAACATATAGGGACAGTCCCTACCCAACAGTGGGCTCACAGTCTAGAAGGGGGAGACAGAGAACAAAACCAAACATATTAACAAAATAAAATAAATAGAATAGATATGTACAAGTAAAATAAATAAATAAATAAATAAATAGAGTAATAAATATGTACAAACATATATACATATATACAGGTGCTATGGGGAAGGGAAGGAGGTAAGACGTGGGGGATGGAGAGGGGGACGAGGGGGAGAGGAAGGAAGGGGCTCAGTCTGGGAAGGCCTCCTGGAGGAGGTGAGCTCTCAGTAGGGCCTTGAAGGGAGGAAGAGAGCTAGCTTGGCGGATGGGCAGAGGGAGGGCATTCCAGGCCAGGGGGACGACGTGGGCCGGGGGTTGACGGCGGGACAGGTGAGAACGAGACACGGTGAGGAGATTAGCGGCAGAGGAGCGGAGGGTGCGGGCTGGGCTGTAGAAGTAGAGAAGGGAGGTGAGGTAGGAGGGGGCGAGGTGATGGACAGCCTTGAAGCCGAGGGTGAGGAGTTTCTGCCTGATATATAGTTTCTCCTATAATTCAGGGATATATTCTTGATGGATAGGAAAACTTGCATTATAATATGCATATAACTCTCATTGTATTGCAGACACTGCAGACATGTACACGACCATTTCTTGATGATGATGATGATGATGAAGGTATTTGTTAAGCGCTTACTATGTGCCAAGCACTGTTCTAAGCACTGGGGTTGATAAAAGGTAATCAGGTTGTGCCACATGGGGCTCACAATCTTAATCCCCATTTTACAGATGAGGTAACTGAGGCACAGAGAATTTAAGTGACTTTGCCCAAAGTCCCACAGCTGACAAGTGGCGGAGCCGAGATTAGAACCCATGACATCTGAATCCCAAGCCCATTCTCTTTCCACTAAGCCACGTTGCTTTTCATTTCTTCCAACACCACATTGTGTTCTACCAGGGCAGATGTGTTGTTTCTCTAATTCCCTAACAGCTTTCTATCCAAGATATGTGTTTGGTGTGTATGTGTGTGGGTTTGGGTACATGTGTGAAAAGCCCATTGAGAGATCCACAGTCCCGACCACACTTAGACCCACAAATCAATCAATCAATCAATCAATCGAATTTATTGAGCGTTTACTGTGTGCAGAGCACTGTACTAAGCGCTTGGGAAGTACAAGTCGGCAACACATAGAGATAGTCTCTATCCGACAGCAGGCTCACAGTCTAGAAGGGGGAGACAGAGAACAAAACCAAACATACTAAGAAAATAAAATGAATAGAATAGACATGTACAGGTAAGATAAATAAATAAATAAATAGAGTAATAAATATGTACAAACATATATACATATATACAGGTGCTGTGGGGAAGGGAAGGAGGTAAGATGGGGAGATAGAGAGGGGGACGAGGAAGGAAGGGGCTCAGTCTGGAAAGGCCTCCTGGAGGAGGTGAGCTCTCAGTAGGGCCTTGAAGGGAGGAAGAGAGCTAGCTTGGCGGATGGGCAGAGGGAGGGCATTCCAGGCCCGGGGAATGACGTGGGCCGGGGGTCGATGGCAGGACAGGCGAGAACGAGGCACGGTGAGGAGATTAGTGGCGGAGGAGCTGAGGGTGTGGGGTGGGCTGTAGAAGGAGAGAAGGGAGGTGAGGTAGGAGGGGGCGAGGTGATGGAGAGCCTTGAAGCCCAGGGTGAGGAGTTTCTGCCCGATGCGCAGATTGATTGGTAGCCACTGGAGATTTTTGAGGAGGGGAGTAACATGCCCAGAGCGTTTCTGGACAAAGACAATCCGGGCAGCAGCATGAAGTATGGATTGAAGTGGGGAGAGACACGAGGATGGGAGATCAGAGAGAAGGCTGGTGCAGTAGTCCAGACAGGATAGGATGAGAGCTTGAACGAGCAAGGTAGCAGTTTAGATGGAGAGGAAAGGGCGGATCTTGGCAATGTTGCGGAGCTGAGACCGGCAGGTTTTGGTGATGGCTTGGATGTGAGGGGTGAATGAGAGAGCGGAGTCGAGGATGATACAAAGGTTGCAGGCTTGTGAGACAGGAAGGATGGTAGTGCCATCAACAGAGATGGGAAAGTCAGAGAGAGGGCAGGGTTTGGGAGGGAAGAAATGCGTTCTTTTTGGGAGAGGTGCTACGATGCTGAGACAATCTATTGTACACTGTTTGGATGTAATGATAACTCCACCCTCCCAAACTCTTAGTCTGGTGCTTTGCACACAGTAAGCATTCAATAAATACGATTGAAATGAATAGCTTGCCATTTTTAGGACTGCTGCTGTTTTCAAGAATTCCTTTGGTTATTATGATTTTTAAATGGTATTTGTTAAGTGCTTACTATGTACCAAACACCATACTAAGCACTGGGTAGATAGAAGATAATCAGGCCTAACACAGTCCTTGTCCCACCTGCAGCTCCCAGGCTAAGTGGGAGGGAGACTAGGTATTGGATCTCCATTTTACAGATGAGGAAACTGAGGCATAAAGAAGTTAAGCAAGCAAGCAAAAGTCAGAGTCAGGATTAGGATCCAGGTCCTCTTCTTTCTACTAGGCCACACCAAAACCTCCACAACCAAGTCTCCCAGACTCGTTGCTGCTTGCTGAGGATGCTGGGATCCATTTCCCCAGCATTAGGTGGGGCTCAGAGAGCTCTTAGAAGGCTGTGCCAAGTACACTTCACACTGGATTGTGTCATCTCAATATTTGCTAGCCCTCCAAGCCAAAAGGAATCACTACAGTGTATCATGTATAGGCATATTAAGAATGGTCCGCATTGTGTATTATGAAGCCGTGATAAGGACATTACACAAAACCCCATTGAAAACTCCGAGGCTTTCATTGGCCACGTTGATGTAATGCCTCCATTTATTCACTGCAGGAGTGAAAAGTCATGAAATAATGTGCAGAAGTTGACACCGCATTTCTATCATTAATGATTTCACTGTTTCATTCATTCTACAGAAAGAGTTCGACCCATTTGCGGGCTTTGCCAAACAAGACAAACTTCGCCATTTATCTTTAAAGATAGACCATTCTTTTTAAGTTAGAGGAACAGTTACCTAAAACCTCGCCAAACAAACAAACACATTTAGGATTATCCAGCATGGGAGGCTATCATGGGAAGGAAAGTCTTCTTTGATGATGGGATGGTCAAGCCAGTTTAAAAGGGGACAGTTTCAAAAGCTGAGAATTTGCCTATTCAAATAATTCCAAAGAAAGCAGGATAATGGAATTAAGTATCACCTGCTCATGTGACCTGGGTTTTCTGCCCACACTCAGCTTTTCTAGAAAATGGGGTTGCATCCTTGCTGAACCCCACATTCAGAAAAAACCCCAGTGCCTTGAGCCGCCTTCACGAGCACAAGGTGTTTCTTTCTGGATCAGGCTCAATCACACCCAAACAGACCTGCTTTGCCAGATGAAGCTTCCCTCAACAATCAGTAGTTATTTATTGACTGTGGAAGCCGTGTGGCAAAGTGGCAGAGCACTGGTCTGGAAGCAGGAGGACCCGGGTTCGAGTTCAAGCTGTTCCATTAGCCTGCCATGCCACCAAGGGCGAGTCACTTAACTTCCCTGTATCTCAGTTTCCCCATCTGTAAAATGGAGATAGTAATACTTGGCTTCTATCCCTACCTCACAGGGCTGTGGTGAGGGCTGAAATGAAATAATTAGTGCACGAGCACTTTGGCAATGAAAGCGCTATAGAATAATAATAGTGATATTCATTAAGCACTTACTATGTGGCAGGCACTGTTCTAAGCACTGGGGTAGGTGCAAGTAAATCAGATTGGACACAATCCCTTTCCCACATGGGACTCACAGTCTCAATCCCCATTTTACAGATGAGGTAACTGAGGCACAGAGGAAGTGAATTGACTTATCCAAGGTCACTCAGCAGACAAGTGGTAGAATCAGGATTAGAACCCAGGTCCTTCTGACTCCCAGGGCTGTGTTCTATCCACTAGGCCAGGCTACTTCTCTGGGTGGCTCAGTGGAAAGAGCACGGGCTTGGGAGTCATGGGTTCTAATCCCGACTTTGCCACTTGTCTTCTGTTTGACTTTGGGCAAGTCACTTAACTTCTCTGTGCCTCAGTTACCTCATCTTTAAAATGGGGATTAGGACTGTGAGCCCCATGTGGGACAACCTTGTTACCTTGTACCCCCCCCAGTGCTTGGAACTTGGCACATAGTAAGTGCTTAACAAATGCCATTATTATTATTACTATTAGAATCTCTAGACTGTAAGCTTGTCATGGGCGGGGAATGTGCCTGCTAATTCTGTTCTCCCAAGTGCTTAGTACAGTGGTCTGCACTTAGTAAGTGCTCAATAAATACCATTGATTAATTGATTAATTAACTGAATGCCTACTGAGTTCAAGGCTCTGTTTTGAGCACTTGGAAGAATACCAGTGTGTGAGTAGACATCATCACTCCCCTCAAAGAACTTATTATCTAGTAGGGGAAACTGACTTGAAAATAAATTAAAGAGAGGAGGACGTAGGGTTCTAATCCTACCTCTGCAACTTGTCTGCTGTGTGATCTTGGGCAAATCACTTAATTTGTTTGTGCTTCAGTTACTTCATCTGTAAAATGGGGATTAAGACTGTGAGCCCTATGTGGAACATGGACTATGTCCAACCTGATTAGCTTGTAACTACCCCAGCACGTGGTACAGTGCCTCACACATAGTGAGCACTTAACAAATACTATTTTTAAAAAAAGGAGGAAAAAAAGAGTAATTCCCCACTGGTGCGTCTGTCAAAACGTTATGACAACCAGCATTTTGGCAGAGCTGACTACTCACACATCACACTCAGGAGAGGGTCTGTTGGCTCAATCCTGGCCAAGCAGACCTAACCTCTAGCTCCATCCTCTTTGTCTTCCTGCCCATTGCAATGGCAAGTGCTGGGCTCAAGCCAGCTCTCTTTGACAAAACTATTGTTTAAGACTTTGGGCTTGGGAGTCTCAAAGAAATCTTTTCAATTTTTCAACAGATGAAATGATTTTAGGACGATTTTAGGACACTGAATGGGACTAGAAGCCCAGAATTTGTCCCAGTTCTGTCAGCGAGGGGCATATGTAATCTAATAATAATTAAAATACTTGGGGCATTTGTTAAGCATTTACTATGTGCCAGGCACTGTAGTAAGCAGTGGGGCAGGTAGAAGGTATTTAGGTTAGACACAGTCACTACCCCAACCAAGGTTTAATTTCTAAGTCTGAGGGAGAACAGGTATTGAATCCCCACTTTACAAATGAGGAAACTGGAGCACAGAGAAGTTAGGTGACTTGCCCAGGGTCACACGGCAGGTAAATGGCAGAGCTGGGATTAGAAACCGGGTCCTCTTAGCTTTCCCCACTTTAGGGATTTAAAGTGAGATTGGATCCAAGGACAGGGAGTCAATATTTTAAATCCCTGGAGAGAGCTGAGGGGCTTGTAGAGTGTCTCAAGTGGGTGTGCTGTTACCACAGCTTATATTAGCAGCTGAAGGGACTTTTTCTGTTCTTGCTGCCCCAGCTGACCTCAGGGTCCCCGTTATTTCATTCTGCAAAGATCTAAAGGTTGTTTGACCACAGTTCTAGGAAATGGAGAGGGTCTTTGTATTAGGAAGAAAGAAGAACACAAACATGGTGTGTTCTCAAAGGAAACAAAGTGGTAAGGGTTAGGGGAAGAAAGGAAAACCCTGCTTCCAAGAAAAAGAATACTAATTTTGAAGGTAAATAGAAATGAATTTTTGAAGGTGACTCTTTAAATACAAGTCAAGTTGGTCATTCGATAAGTCAGGAGGCAAATGGAGGGAGGTTTTGAAGTGGACTGTGCATCAGGCACAACTATGCATCGCTGAACTGCTTTAATAATGCAGAAATATATCTGGGAATAAACAATAGCTCCTTCTTGGATCATCTATCCCTGATGCATTTGTTTTAAGAGGATGGAGCACACAAGAAAACTGGAAATTCATTTGGATATGCAGTGGGAGCAGTTTGGCCCCAGGATGAAAAGCAAATTCATTTTTTTTTTTTTTTTTTTTTTGCTAAATACTGTGTGGGAGTGAATTTCTGCCTTCCTCACATGTGGAAAGAAAAATCATTCCTGGGAGTGTATTCTTTCTCTGCTAGTTTTTAAAGGTTCTCCTTGACAATCTTCTCCTTCTGTTCAGCAAAATGCTGCCATTTCTTCAAAGTTGGAACCAGTCTTCATCGGCTACAGGAATGCTGACTGCTGGATGTTTGATAGAAAGCATGAATCCTTAGGCTTATCGCAGCCTTCTATAACTGTCTGGACACCAGCAACCTTGGGAAGATTTTTAAGTGATCACTATACTCACTTCAAGGAGAAAAGGAAGAAATGAATTGCAATTAAAATGCTCCCACAAATATATAGTAATAGTAATAATAATGATGGTATTTGTTAAGTGCTTACTATGTGCAAAGCACTGTTCTAAGCACTGGGAGATACAAGGTGATCAGGTTGTCCCACATGGGGCTCACAGCCTTACAGATGAGGTAACTGAGGCACAGAGAAGTTAAGTGACTTGCCCAAAGTCATACAGCTGACAAGCGGTGGAGGCGGGATTAGAACCCATAACCTCTGACTCCCAAGCCCGTGCTCTTTCCACTGAGCTATGCTGCTTCTCTGCTTATATGCTTTTGCTGTTTGTTTTTTATCTTTACATATCCAATTGTGAGCCCCCATTGTGTAAGAGTGTGTGTGTGTGTGTGTGTACGTATGTGCTTGACCCATCCAAAGAGACCACTCTTTCTTGGGCAGCAAAGTGAACAAGCAAAACTGGAAGTTCTAAACATGTTACTATAAAAGACATACATATAACAGTTTGTAGCATGGAATGTAGCCAGAGAAATCCAGGAAACATTGACAAGGTGCATTCAGATCTATTTCTTGATTGCTAGATAGGTGATGGCCAGGTCTGATGAAAGGAACTTTGTAGATGGTGACTTATTTCTTCCATGCAGTGTAGCATAATAAGTCTCAGCACTGGTAGACTCAATCCATTTAAGTCAGTCCACTAGGACTAGATCAGCAATCACCAATGGGCTTTGGAATTATCCATGAAGTGATTCTCTTTGTGTTTGGAAGCCAAATCAGGAAAGTCAGTCTTGCAAAAGGCTTTTTCTTTTTTTTTTCCTTCTTTCCCTTTCCCTCCCCCGCCCCCCCCAAAATTCTGAAAACCAATCTATAAGAGGTAGTGTGATCTTGAGGAAAATAAACAAAAAAACCCCCATGGGGCTAGGAAACAGAAGACCTGGGTTCTAGCCCCAGCTCTGCCACTGGCCTACTATGTGACCTTGTACAAGTCACTTAAAATTCCCAAGCTCAGTTTCCTTATCTCTTAGAGTGGAGTTAAGATACCTGCTATGCCTACCACACAGGGATATTATGAGGATGAATGAGAGAATGTAAAAATATTTTGGTAAAATAAAGATACTCTACAAATTTAAATTGTTATCATCATCATCATTATCTAGTGGATATGGAGAAAAGAAGAAAGAAATAATTATTTTCTGTCTATTGACAGAATAGCACTGAGAGCAGGGATCATATCTAACAAACTGTGTTGTATTGTATTCTCCTTCCTGGCCCCACCACATGTCTGATGTGTGACCTTGGGCAAGTTACTTAACTTATCTCAGGCTCAGTTACCTCATCTGTTAAATGGGGATAAAAGTGTGAGCACCATGTGGGACAGGGACTGTGTCCAACCTGATTAACTTGTATCTACCCCAGTGCTTACAACAGTGCTTGGCACATAGTAAGCACTTAACAAGGACCTAAAGTGCTAAAGTGCTTAGTATAGTGTTCTGCACACAGTAGACACTCAGTAAATAGCATTGACAGTTTGACTGATAACACTCAAGAATCTGAGCCACTGAGGCTTTCAGAGCAGCCAACTGAAAGGGAAAATCAAGAGTCTACAGACTCCATGAAAATAAATGGGAATCAAGAGTATCTCTCCAAGAGAAGCTACTTGAGGATAACTGACCCCAAATGTGGGTTCAAATCTGGAGATGGTTTATCCTTTGTGATCTCTGGCACAATACGGGAATGGATGTCACCCTTTAGCACCCTTACTCACTGTGTCCCTGAAAACCCAGTTGTGCACCTTATCAGTCCCTTGGGGATTCACTGCTTGGACACTTAAGAGAGGAAAGGGTGTGACTGTGAGCCTACTGTTGGGTAGGGACCGTCTCTATATGTTGCCAACTTGTACTTCCCAAGCGCTTAGTACAGTGCTCTGCACACAGTAAGTGCTCAATAAATACGATTGATTGATTGACATACTCTCACACACATTTGTGCAGTCTCACCTTCAACATCATCATCTTCTAATTGAAGGACCACTGTGCTGTTGTGTCTCCCCCCACTTCAGTCTATACTTCACTCTGCTGCCTGTATTATCTCTCTTCAGAAATGCTCTGTGGCTTGTCACCCTCCTCCTCAAAAATCTCCAATGGTTGCCTATCAACCTCCACATCACGCAAAAACTCCTCAATATTGGCTTCAAAGCTCTCCATTACCTTACCCCATCCTACCTCACCTCCCTTCTCTCCTTCTACAGGCCAGCCCGCACATGCCACTCCTCTGGTGCTAACCTTCTCACTCTCCTTTGTTCTCACCTGTCCCGCTACTGACCCCTGTCCCGCATCCTACCTCTGGCCCGGAATGCCCTCCCTCCTCAAATCTGCCAAACTAGCACACTTCCCCCCCTTCAAAGCCCTACTGAAACCTCACTTCCTCCAGGAGGCCTTCCCAAACTAAGCCCCCCTTTGCCTCTGCTCTCCCTCCCCTCCCCATCTCCCCGACTAGCTCCCTCTGCTCTACCCCCCTCCTTGCCCCAAAGCACTTGTGTATATATGTACATATTTATCATTACAATTCTATAAATTTGTATTAATGATGTGCATATATCTATAATTCTATTTATAATGATGCTACTGATGCCTATTTACTTGTTTTGATATCTGTCTCCCCCCTTTCTAGACTGTGAGTCCATTGTGGGCAGGGATTGTCTCTAATTGTTTCTGAATTGTACTTCCCAAGCACTTAGTACAGTGCTCTGCACACAGTAAGCGCTCAATAAATACAATTAAATGAATGAATGAATTGATCATCTTAAAACAGCCAGCACTAGCGGCAGAGGGAGCACAGCCAGCAGCAGGGGATGAGAAAACTGGCAGAACTCATTTCACTGAAGAGTTTGTGCTTAATTACTGCAGGGAGCATTCATTTCTAATTCGCACAAGTCATCCTCTCACATCCATTGTACTTTTGGGCAAGAGCCACGAACAAAAAAAAACAAACAAAAAACAGCTTCTGATCACTCTCGGATCCAGCTCCAGGAGCTAAAACTCACCGTTCCTCTGGCCCTGTCTGGAGCGGACTCCTTCCCTGACTGAACTCTGGGCAAATGATCACAACCTTGGCAAAGAGCAGCAGGGACCCTCCTATTCCCCCCGCCCCTCCCCCCCCCCCCACGCATACCACCCCCCAACCACTCTGAGAATCTCTCGTCCACAAGAGCCCACTTTTAGCTCATTGTTTTTGCAGTGATTAATCCGCCCAGAGTGCGCTGGAAGCATGGCCAGGGGCAATGATTTTAAAAGGAGGCAGAAAAGTGAGAGCGAAAAAGAAGAGCCTTTGTCATTTTCAAGGATGCTTGACGCAAAGGCCATTTCAAGGTGTCCCCTGATCCTAGCGGCTTGACCGGCTTTAATCCGTCTCCCTTTCAAGCAACCGCTCCGCCTGGATCGCCACTCTTCCCCGAAATCTGTCCCTCGACTCTCCTCCCCCTTCTTCTCCTCCCCTTCTTCATTCTTGCGATTCTCCTCCTCCTCTTCCTCCTCTCCTCGTTCTCTTTCTCCTCCCCCTCCTCCTCCTCTCGCTCCTTTCTCACTCCAGCACTCTCCACTCCCCCTACACACCACCACTTTCCTCAATCGATCGTACTTATCGAGAGCTTACACAGAGCCCTCCCCTAAGCGCTCGGGAGAGTACCATCTAACAATGTAACAGACACATTCCCTGCCCGCGGATTTTGGGGTGTGGTCCCGAGCGCCCCTCCAATCTCCCGTCCAAACCCAACCCACGGACGGCTTCCCGAGGCTTGTTTCTAATTGCATTTAGTGGGAGGTTCGGGAAGTTTTCGGTCTCGGTGCCTTGGGAGATCCGGAGCCTTCGACCGACCGTCTCCACGGGTCAAGAGTCAGATGGTCATCACCGAATGGAAAGGGACAGAAGCGGGGGCGGGGGGCAACGGCTGTTCCCCCCATCTCTGCATGGATTTCACACTCTCTATCCTGTTAGGGGGCCTTACGCTCACTCGAACGCTGATCTTTTTCTCTGTTTAGGTGTCATCTGCGTTTAATCGAGTTAGAAGATTTTCTGCCTAAAATGGTATTGTTAAGGGCAATTGTTTAAATAGCAATCGGGAGAGCCGGACAGCCACCTTTGAGCCCAGCCCGGGGCGCATACCTCAACTCCGGACCGGTAGCCTGATTTGGGTCAACAAAGAGTGAAAAGCAGAAAACATACACACGCACAGACACACAGTCACACACACACACACACACGAATGCACACGCCAATAAGCACGCACATTTAAACACACATACATACCCCCCCCCCCCATAATTAATGGCTTTGCTGCCCCGAAAGCATTCTCGTCCACCGTTTTCAGGACCACAAACACATGCAAATATCTCCGCAAACATTGCCCAATGCGATTCCGAGAGAGTACGGCTTTTCAGAGAGCCTGAATAACTTCTTAAAGCAAACCTAATTAGAGTAAGTAGAGGTAATGGGCTCCCTTAGATTTTTTTCACCTCTCTTCTCCCCCCCCCCCCCAGCCCCCCGAAAGACTGACTACAAGTCTGTTTTTGACGGGGTGTTTGGACGGGGGGAGAGGGTTTCGGGGGAGGGGGGCGGTCACGCTTGTTCAGTCATTTGTGCTAACGAATGCGGGTCGAGAAAGAGCCGGAGAAAAATCAATCATTTGAAAAGTTCCATTCCCCCTCCCGCCCTTTCCCCGCAACAGAAAAGTGTGAGATATATAGGGTGTCTCACTCCGCGGCTTCCCCATTTCGGGAGCAGAAAGAGGGGCCGTGGGTTCATGTCATTTGGAACTTCAGTGAGTGAAAAAGAAAAGCAGAAGGTAGGGATGAATACTTGGGGAGATCAGTAATAGAGCTAAAAGACATGTGCCTGTAGGGAATGTGTTGGCATAAAAGAGCTTTAAGAGGGCCCATTCATGCTGACAAAGGGAGATTTGAATCGCTCCCTTCACAATAGCATGAAAGGTTGGGCTTGGGGGGGGGTTCTGAAACAAAGTGGAAACCAGGCTGTCCTGAACGGCTCTAATAAGCTTTTAACTATTTTACATTATAGCCTTACCTCTCCCTTTTTTTCTGTGGTGTGTGTATGTGTGTGTGTGTATGTGTGTGTGTGTGTGAGTGAGCTGAGGGCCAGACCCCACTTAAAAGTAAGATTTATACTTTTGCCTTCATGGTAACTTAGGAGGAAAATAGACACAGCCTCAAAGGCGGCAATTCAGCTTTTAATACCAGGGGGAAATGCCACCATTTTTTAATGCGACAGAAAAGCGAGGCTTGTGTACAGACACCCTGATTTATGACACCAGGAGCGGGACCCTAGTTTGGGGGACTTCATGCAACTTTCTAGCCAGTGGGTCATTGAGCTCTTTGGCTTTGGGACCATTCGACATCCCACTCTACGTGGATTCAGGCACAGAGGCCCGTCTGGCTGTTCAGGTGCTGCTCAGGTTAATCACCTAGTATATCACTGAGACTTTTGTGTGTCTCTGGGCTGCCTCTGCTTAAAGCAAAAGGCACAGCCAGTGGTGATATCTGATTGAGGAATCTAGTTACCTGCTCAGAAAACAATTTCAGGACTCATCCAGAAGCAGGATTGGATAATTCTGTGCTATTGGGGAAAGTTGTAATTCAGCTAGGAATTGCCACAACACTATTTCTTTCATTATTGTTATTATTAGTAGTAGTAGTAATAATAGTAGTAGCAGTAGTAGTAGAAGTAGCATTATTTTTGTTGAGCACTTACTGTGTTTCAAGCAATGTTCTACGTTCTGAGGTAGATTCAAGTTAATAAGGTCAGGCAACATCCGTGTCCAAAATGGGGAAGGAGAACAGGCATTGAATTCCCATTTTACAAATTAGGAAACTGAGGCACAGAGAAGTTAAGTGACTTGCCCAATTAGTAGTAGTTCAGTAGTAGTAGTAGTAGTAGTAGTAGTAGTAGTAGTAGTAGTAGTAGTAGTAGAGTGCCCTGTACTAAGCACCGGGAGAGAATCCACAGGTGGGAGTTGGACAGGGTCCCTGTCCCTCAGTCATACAACAGGTAACTGGCAGAGCAGAGATTAGGACTCGGGTCCTCTGACTCCTGAACTTGTATTCTTTCCTGTAGGCCTGGCTGGTGGTGCTAGTGATTTTTGCAGGAGCACTCTCACTTTCTCAGCCCTGCCAACCGTGTTCCTGCTGGGGCATGGAGGACATTGAGAGATAGCCCACAAAGAGTTTTGATGTACAAGGTTGATTGACAGCTGTCAACTGCATAATTCCTGAGTGCAAAGCACCTCTTGGGAAAGCAAAACAGAAGGCAGTGTAACCCAGCAGGCCATTGCCTTAGTAGCCACTACAATCTTTCCTTTCCATGTTAGCTAGCCATTTTTTCAAGATTCTCTCTGGACCTGTCCATCTTTGAAATTAACCAATGGTGTCTATTGAGCACTCACTGTGAGCAGAGCACCATGCTGTGCACTTAAGAGAATACATTAAAGTAGACATGCTCCCTGCCTTAAAGGAGTTTACAATCTAGTAAGGAAGATCTTGCCTTGCCTTATGCTGTCGAGTCGTCTCTGACCCATAGCGACTCCATGGGCACATCTCTCCCAGAATGCCCCACCTCCATCTGCAACTGTTCTGGTAGTGGATCCACAGAGTTTTCTTGGCAGAAATACCATTGCCTTCTTCCACGGAGTAAACTTGAGTCTCTACCCTCGATTCTCTCCCATGTTGCTACTGCCCAGCATAGGTGAGTTTTGACTTGTAGCAGATTGCCTTCCTATTTTTCCTATACTTTTCCTAGTGTGCTAGCCACTGGCCAAGCTAGGAATGGAATGGGTATGTCTCTGCTTGATGCTCCCTCTCATAGCTGTGGCTGGTAGAATACTGGAAACCCTCCAGGTGCAATCCTGAGGGGATAGGGAGGGAGATAGGCACAAGTCTCTACCCTCGATTCTCTCCCATGTTGCTACTGCCCAGCATAGGTGAGTTTTGACTTGTAGCAGATTGCCTTCCTATTTTTCCTATACTTTTCCTAGTGTGCTAGCCACTGGCCAAGCTAGGAATGGAATGGGTATGTCTCTGCTTGATGCTCCCTCTCATAGCTGTGGCTGGTAGAATACTGGAAACCCTCCAGGTGCAATCCTGAGGGGATAGGGAGGGAGATAGGCACGAAGATAAATTATAGAAAGGGGAAACAACTGACTATAGGGGTGTATAAATAAGTGCTGTGGATTGGGGATGGGGTGAATATCTAAGTGCTTAGTGAGTACAAACTCAGCAGCACAGGTGATGCAGTAGGGTGGGGAGATGAGAAGTAAGTCAGGAAAGGCTTCCTGGAGGAGATGTAATTTTAGTAGGGCTTTGAAGATGGGGAGAGTGCTGATTTGTCAGATGTGAAGGGGAAGAGAGTTCTGAGCAAGAGTGGAAGATGTGAGCAAGGGGTTGACAGTGAAAGAGTTGAGAGTGAGGCACAATGAGTAGGCTGTTAGAGGAGTGAAGTGTTTGGGCTGGGTTGTAATGGGAGAGGAGATCAGCATGACCTAGTGGAAAGAGCATGGGCCTGGGAGTATGAAAACCTGCGTTCCAATCCCTGCTTCACCACTTGCCTGCTGTGTGACCTAGGGCAAGTCACATAACTTCTCTGGGCCTCAGTTTCCTCATCTGTCAAATGGAGATTCAATCAATGCCTGTTCTCCCCTTCTATATAGACTGTGAGCCTTATGTGGTACAGGTGATGTAGCCAACCACATAGTCTTGTATTTTAGGATTTAGTACAGTACTTGGCACAAAGTAAGTGCTTAACAAATTCATTCAGTCAGTCAGTCAGTTGTATTTATTGAGCACTTACTGTGTGCAGAGAACTGTACTAAGCACTTGGGAAGTACATGTTGGCAACATAAAGAGATGGTCCCTACCCAACAACGGGCTCACAGTCTAGAAGGGGGAGACAGACAACAAAACAAAACATGTGGACAGGTGTCAAGTCGTCAGAACAAATAGAATTAAAGCTAAATGCACATCATTAACACAATAAATAGAATAGTAAATATGTACAAGTAAAATAAATAGAGTGATAAATCTGTACAAACATATATACAGGTCCTGTGGGGAGGGGAAAGAGGTAGGGATTATTATTATTATTAGATTGGGATCCAGCCGATATTCTCTGGCCAGCCAGACTCTGGAGTCTCCCTGGGAACAAGGTTACCCTACTCCACTGCCCAGACCGCAGACACAGAGTCCAGCTGGGGACAGAGTGTCTAGCCTCTCCACTTCCAGTTCCAGCGAAAACCTTGCATATCCCACTCAGGATTCTGTACATGCTAAACAGGTGGGATGGAGGTGCAAATAATGTGCTTATGGGAGTTTGCTCCCAATAGAGGGTGGAGAGACGAACAAGCAGACAAAAAGTGTAGGAAAAATAGGAAGCTTGCATGGCCCTGTGCACAGGGCACGGGTCCGGGAATCAGGGGGCCTGAATTCTAATCCAGTTCTGCCACCGACCTGCTGGGTGACCTTGAGCGAGTTACTTAATTTATCTTGGCCTCAGTTTTCTCCTCTAAAATGGGGATAAGATTCCTGCTCTCCTTCCTTCTTCAACTGTAGGACAGAGACTGTCCTATCTGACGATCTTGTATCTCCCCCAGGACTTAGCCCAGTGCTTTGGCACCTAGAAAGCAACTAATCCACATCAGCTTGTTCTTATTCGAACAGGGTCCTGTCTCTAAAAATCTGCAGGGCCACCGGCCCTTTCAAGGCCCTCATCTTCCCCGATTCAATGACACTCTACCGCCGCGGTTCTGAGCAGGTGCAGGCGTGGGTATCCAGGGTTATCTTATGATGTGAAAAATCACATCTGTTTATCTCTGGAGTCGGGCCGGATTGGGTTTCGGTGATTTTTATCTCATTCCTCCAAGGAGCCTCCTTTGGAAATGAGACCCCCAGCCGGCGTTTCGGCCCGGCCAGCTGAATGTGTGCAGCTGCCGGCCTCTCCCCTTTGATTGACAAGGCTCATTGCCAGCCCGATGCACAGATATGCTCCCGGGAATCCCCCCCTCATCTGAACAAGTGCTTCCCACTTAGCATCTGACAGGGAGAGTGCCGCAGGTGATGATCCGAGTCCATTCAGGTAAGCCCGACCCTCTGGCAGAGAGGCCACTCGGGCTAATTAGCCACCACTTGACGCTTGGAGATGGGCATTGTCGCTCTGGTGGTAATATTAGATTGTTGGAAAGGCACAGGCGCTCTGTCGGTGAGGAGGGGAGACCAGGTGAATGGATGGATTCAACCCTAATTACCCCATTTCCGAACGCAGTGAAGAGGCTAGCTGGTTCAGATGAAGAGATTGCTGTTTGAAATAACTCATGGCTCAATGATTGCACAGCTTCATTGTCCACTTCCTCAGTTCAGGTTATGTATTGAGCACCTACTGACCACGTGGCACTGTCTTAAGCACTTGGGAGGAGGTCATGGGAAACTGAACACACGTTCCCCACCCTCAAGGAGGAAGCTAGCATCAAACAATAGTATTTGTTGAGTGTCTTCTAAGAACAGAGCACTGTACTAAGTGTTTGGAACAGTAGAATAGAACATGACACACATTTCCTGCCCTCAAGGAGCACACAGTTCAATGAGGGTGCATATCACCAAGCAATTAATAGTATTTGTTGAGCACCTGCTACTTATAGAGCACTGCATGAAGTGTTTGGAAGAATATAATAGAAGCAAGACACACATTTCTTTCTCTCGGGGAGCTAGCAGTCAACCCATCAAAGGAATTTGTTACTGAGCAAAGAATACTGCACTGAGAGCTTGAGGAAGAGCAGCAGCAAGACACATAATCCCAGCTCTCAGGGAGCTCACAATCAATCAATCACTCAATCAGGGGTATTTATTGAGCACTTCCTGTGCACAGAGTACTGAGTACTGTATTAAGCACTTAGGAAAGTACACCACAACTGAGTTGGTAGACATGAACCCTTCCCACAAGGAACTAGCAGTCAATGGGGAAGCTTCCAAGCAATCCATCAGTTGTATTTGCTATGGAGTGCAGTGCACTGCAAGTGAGGCTTTGAGAGAGTACAGCAGTAGCAAGATACAAAAACTCCTCACCATTGGCTTTAAAGCACTCTATTACCTTGCTCCCTCCTATCTCAACTCACTCACTTCTCTCCTTCCACAACCCAGCCCGCATACTTTGCCTCTCTAGTGCTAACCTTCTCACTGTGCTCGCTCTCACCTGTCTTTGCCAGCGACTGCTGGCCCACGTTCTACCTCTGTCCTGGAGCACGTTCCTCCTCAAATCTGACAATCAATTACTGCCCCTCCACCCCCCGCCTCAAAGCCTTATTGGAGGCACATCTCCTCCAAGAAGCCTTCCCAGACTAAGCCCCACTTTTCCTCATCTCCCACTCCCTTCTGTGTTGCCCTGACTTGCTCCCTTTGATCTTCCCCCCTTTCCCAGCCCAACATCACTTATGCCTATATCTATAATTTTATTTATTTGTATTGATGTCTGTCTCACCCCCTCTAGACTGTGAGCCTGTTGTTGGCAGGGATTGTCACTCTTTATTGTTGTATTGTACTTTCCCAAGCGCTTATACAGTGCTCTGCACACAGTAAGCACTTAATAAATATGAATGAATGAATGACAAGGCTTCCTTCCCTCAAGGTGTTTGCCACTGTGAAGTCCTGGCCACTGGAACTAGAGGAGAGCAGGAGGTAAGGATACTGCTTGGTCAAGGAAGTAAATATCCTAGAGTTGGGCTATTTGGCCATGAGCCTATCAGACTGCAGGGCTCCTTAATAGTGTCATGATGGGAAAAGTAGCCCTTGTTTTTTCGTATTGCTCTCCAAGGTGAATGACATTTGAGCTAGACAAAGACTCCTTCTTATCCGTCTGATGGATTTGGGCAAGGACTTTCACAGGACAGGGGTTATGTAGAGGGAAATTCTGAAGCTTCCAGTAGTTTTTTACAACTGATGGTTGTTAAGTTTGGGCCCAAGTTCTTGGACATGGATTTGTACCCTTTAGACACTTTATGTCTACCCCCACTCTCAACACCACAACACTTACATATATATCTATAAATTATTTATTTTAATGCCTGTCTCCGCTTCTAGACAGTAAGCGTCTGATGGGCTTGCCATGCAAGTTGAACTCTTGTTACAGCATTCATTCATTCATTCAATTGTACTTATAGAACGCTTACTGCATGCAGAGCACTGTACTAAGTGCTTGGGAAGTACAAAGCATCAACATACTTTCCCAGGGTTTAGTACAGACCTCTTCACACAGTAAGTTCTCCATAAATACCACTGATTGATTGTTTGATTGTGAATCAATAAAAGCAGTGAATATATTCTCTTCACTTTCAAGACCCTTATTATGCCACCTGCTTCTTTTCTCCATCAGTTAATTAATTCATGGTATTTATTGAGTCCCTTCTGGGTGTGCAGCCTTGATCTGGTTTCTTCCTGGGAGCATACTGAAAAACTTGTGCTCTGACCCAATTCCCTCTCACCTTCTAAATTCACTTGCTCCCCTTCTCCTCCCCTCCCTCAAGCATCTTCAACCTCTAGTTCTCCAACATCTCCTCCATTTAAAAAAGCACCCACTGACCCCTCTATCCCCTCCAGCTATCACCCTACCTCCTTGCTCCTATTCTTTCCAAATTGTGAGAATGGATCATACACAACCATTGCCATAATTTCCTCTCCACCACAAGGTTAATACAGTGCTCTGCACACAGTAAGTGCTCAATGAATACCACTGATTGACCAAATCTCTTCTCCATCCTTTGTAATCTATTTCAAAATTTTTTTTATGGTATTTGTTAAGCGCTTACTAAGTATCAGGCACTAAGCGCTGGGGTAGATACAAGCTAATCAGGTTGGACACAGTTCATGTTCCACCTGGGGCTCATAATTTTAGAGAAGCAGTGCGGCTTAGTGGAAATCATCATCATCATCAATAGTATTTGTTGAGCGCTTACTATGTGCAGAGCACTGTACTAAGCGCTTGGGAAGTACAAATTGGCAACACATAGAGACAGTCCCTACCCAACAGTGGGCTCACAGTTGGGAATCAGAGGACATGGGTTCTAATTCTGGCTCCTCCACTTGTATGCTGTATTACCTTGGGCAAGCCACTTAACTTCTCTGGTCCTCAGTTACCTCATCTGTAAAACGGGGATTAGGACCATGAGCCCCACGTGGGACAACCTGATTAACTTGTCTCTACTCCAGCACTTAGAACAGTGCTTGGCACATAGTAAGCACTTAACAAATACCATCATCATCATAGTCTTAATCCATCAGAGGTCATGGGTTCCAATCCCGGCTCCACCACTTGTCAGCTGTGTGACTTTAGGCGAGTCACTTCACCTCTCTGGGCTTCAGTTACCTCATCTGTAAAATGGGGATGAAGACTGTGAGCCCCATGTAGGACAACCTGATTACCTTGTACCCCCCCCCCCCCCAGTGCTTAGAACAGTGCTTGGCACATAGTAAGTACTTAACAAAAGCCATCATCATTATTATTATTATACCCATTTTAAAGATGAGGTATCTGAGACACAGAAAAGTTAAGTGACACAGTGAAAAGTTAAGTGCCCAAGGTCACACAGCAGACACATGGCAGAGCTGGGATTAGAACCCAGGACCTTCTGACTCCCCGGGCCCTTAATAGTATCCATTAAGTGCTTACTATGTGCCAAGTGCTAAGTACTATGTCCTAAGTGCTGCAGTAAGTACAGGCTAATTGGGTTGGACACAATTCATTGTTCCACATGGAGCTCCCACTTTATTTCTCATTTTCTCATCCTCCAAGACCCAATCCAGGAATCATATTCTTTTCATTCTACACTTATGCTCTTGGGGAACTCAGTCTATCAATTAATCAATCGAGTGCTAATGGTGTGCAGAGTACTGTACTAAGAATTTAGTACTTTACTAAGACCTGTGCACTCTCCCTGACCACAAGGAGTTTACACTCTGTGGAGACATGCATTAAAATAGATTACAAATATGTACATAAGTGCTGTGGGGTTCAAGGTGGGGTGAAATTCAAGAGGTTATATGGTTCAGATCCAAGTGTATAGGCAACATAGAAAGGAGAGAGAGAAGGTGAAATGAGGGCTTAGTCGGGGAAGGCCTCTTGGAGGAGAGATTATTTTAATAAGGTTTTGAAGGTGGGAAAAGTGGTGGTCTGTTATCTATGAAGAAAGAAGGAGTTCCAGGCCAGAGGGAGGATAGGGTCAAGGGGACAGTGGTGAAATAGATGAGTTCAAGGTACAGTGAGGAGGTTGGTGTTAGAGGAGAAAAGTATGTGGACAGGGTTGTAGTAGGAAATCAGTGAGGGCAAAGCAATTGAGTGCTTTAAAGCTGACAGTAAGGAGTTTCTGTTTGATGCAGAAGTGGCTGAAAGTGCTTGAGGAATGAGGAGACATGGGACTGAATGTTGTTTTAGAAAAGTGGCAGCAGAGTGAAGTAAGGACTAAAGTGGGGAGAGACAGAAGGCAATGAGGTCAGTGAGGAGGTTGGTTCAGCGGTATAGTTGGGGAAAGATAAGTGCTTGGATCTGCACGGTAGCATTTTGGAGAGAAAAGGAAAGATTTTAGCGATGTTGTGAAAGTAGAACTGATAGGATGTGGTGACAGATTGAAAATATGGGTTCAATAAGGGAGATGAGTCAAGGATAATGCCAAGGTTACAAAGCTTGAGAGACAGGGAGGAAGGTGGTGTTGTCTACATTGATGGGAAAGATGGGATTGTGGGTAAGGTTTAATCAATCAATCGTATTTATTGAGCGCTTACTGTGTGCAGAGCACTGTACTAAGCGCTTAGGAAGTACAAGTTGGCAACATATGGAGACAGTCCCTACCCAACAGTGGGCTCACAGTCTAGAAGGGGGAGACAGAGAACAAAACCAAACATACTAAGAAAATAAAATAAATAGAATAGATATGTACAAGTAAAATAAATAAATAAATAGAGTAATAAATATGTACAAACATATATACATATATACAGGTGCTGTGGGGAAGGGAAGGAGGTAAGATGGGGGGATGATGAGGGGGAGAGGAAAGAAGGGGCTCAGTCTGGGAAGGCCTCCTGGAGGAGGTGAGCTCTCAGCAGGACCTTGAAAGGAGGAAGAGAGCTAGCTTGGCGGATGGGCAGAGGGAGGGCATTCCAGGCCCGGGGAATGACGTGGGCCGGGGGTCGTTGGCAGGACAGGCGAGAACGAGGCACGGTGAGGAGATTAGTGGCAGAGGAGCGGAGGGTGCAGGCTGGGCTGTAGAAGGAGAGAAGGGAGTTGAGGTAGGAGGGGGCGAGGTGATGGAGAGCCTTGAAGCCGAGGGTGAGGAGTTTCTGCCTGATGCACAGATTGATTGGTAGCCACTGGAGATTTTTGAGGAGGGGAGTAACATGCCCAGAGCGTTTCTGGACAAAGACAATCTGGGCAGCAGCATGAAGTATGGATTGAAGTGGGGAGAGACACGAGGATGGGAGATCAGAGAGAAGGCTGATGCAGTAGTCCAGACGGGATAGGATGAGAGCTTGAACGAGCAGGGTAGCGGAGTAGCGGTTTAAGTAGAATGATGAGGAGTTCTGTTTTGGACATGTTAAGTTAAAGGTGTTATGAGACACCCAACTAGAGATGTTCTGAAGGCAGAAGGAAATGTGAGATTGCAGATGAGAGTGGTCAGGGCTGGATGGTAAAGAATCATTTGCAAAGGGAAGGTAGTTGAAGTTGTGGGGGTGAATGAGTTATCCAAGTAAGTAAGTGTAGGTGGAGAATAGAAGGGGTCCCAGAACTGAGCTTGAGGAACACCCTCATTTGGAGGGTGGGAGCCAGATGAGTCTGCAAAAGATACTGAGAAGAAGAGGCTGTAAGGATAGGAGGACAACTAGAATCAATCATATTTTTTGAGCGCTTAATATGTGCAGAACACTGTACTAAGTGCTTGGGAGAGTACACTGGTGACAGTTTCCTTGGAGTGAAGGGGGCAGAAGCAGATTGGAGTGGGGGTCAAGGAGAGAATCATCTGCTCACATGGCTTCATCTACCACCTCTAAAAGGCTGATTCTGAAATTTATCTCTCTCTAACCCTGAAATTTATCTCTCTAGCCCTGACCTCAGTGAAGAGACTTGAGGAGAGGTGAGAATGTGGGCCAAGTAATGCTTCAGGAAGATGATCTGTGCAGCAATGTGCATTATAGATTGGAGTGGGAAGAGGCTGGAGGTTGGGAGATTAGCCAAGTGATTAAATGCAGTTATCTAGCCAAGGAAAGGCTATTAAGAGTATTTATTATTACAGCTTGTATTAGGGTGTTGGCAGTTTGGGTGGAGAGGAAAAAGTGGCTCCAGGAGATTTTGTGCCGTAAAAGCCATCAGAACATCAGAACACCAGAAATAAGTGATGGTGATGAGTCAAAGACACCAAGATGTTGGCTTCTAAAGTGGGGAGAATGGTGGTGTTGATGGCACCATGTGCTCGGTACTAAGTACTTGGGGAAATTACAATGGAGTAAGGAAGCATGACCCCTACCCTTAAGGAGCTTTCAGTCTAATAATGAATCTTGAATAATGAAAGGTATGTCTCTGGGAAGGGACTGGGGACAAAGTGCTGAGAGACTGAAATGAAGTTGAGGGAACAAAAGGGACAGAGATAAATGGGAGGAGAGGGGAGAATCTCTGGGAAGATACAAAGTCCCTAAGAAAAAGGAGAAAAAGGAGAAAAAGTCCCTAAGAAAAAGGAGATATCTTGTCAGTGTACGAGATGAAAGAGGGAAGAGTGAAAGAAGACTTGGACAATCTCAGGGCTCTCTATTTTGTATACTGCCGGTTCTTAAGAAATCTCAAGTGCAAAAAATGAGTCCCATTCTCCATAGTCTAAATTCATTCCTTGGCAGTAGATGTGGTACTTTGGGAGGAGCACTTTGAGAGGAGGTATGAAGGATACCCCCAACAGGCGACTGTTGTTTCCTGGCTTTAATGATGATTATGATGATGGCATTTGTGAAGTGCTTACTTTGTACCATGCACTGTATTAAGCCCTGGAGTAGATACAACATAATCAGAATGGACACAGTTCCTGTGTCACATGGGGCTCCCTGCTTGAGGAGGAGTGAGACGAAGTATTGAATCCCTACTTTATAGATGAGGAAATTGAAGCACAAAGAAGTCAAGAGATTGGCTCAGATCACACAGCAGACAAGTAGCAGGCCAGGATTAGAACCCAGGTCCTCTGACTCCAGGTCCTTGCTCTTTCCACTAGGCCATGCTACTTTCCAGTATACATTGTATTTGCCCTACTGCAGTACATCTGCAGAAATTATCTCCTGCTGGTCTGAAATAATAATGATCCTCCCAAAATGCCACATATGCATTGGCAAGGAATTTACTTACGTGCTGGTAGGACTGGGCTCATTAGGTACATTTCCATTCTCTTGCATTCTACTTGGACCTGAGAGTTGAAACTGATTGTCTTGCAGATCAGCAAACTGTTGGATTGAATGAGCATATTAGCTCTCAGTTAAGAGTAATAATGTGACTGTTAAGCATTCACTATAACCCACCAGCTGTACTAGTCACTACTATTAACTGGATGGTGGAATGCTCAATATGGATTTTATTTCTTGTGATACTACTGATTTATTGATTGCCAAAGCTATGAGCAGCACCCTCTTGGTTGGAGAGATTAATTCTCAGACTGAGGGAAGTCCATCAGCCTCCGGGCATCACCTCCTGGTTCCCACCCCTCTGGTTGGAGATCTCCCTCCCGCCCCCCTCTCCCCCACACCCACATTGTCTGTGATTTTCCACAGGTACCTCAGCCTGGTATCAGGGCAGGACCTGGGTTTCAATGTAAAATGAAGTCCCCAGTGGATTTTTTGACTATCCCGTTCCCTGCTTTCCAGCCAGTTAGCTGGCAAGGACTGCCGGGAGCTCCATAGGAAATTCAATAGGCTTCCATCTTTAACACTGTTGCCAAAGATGGCATCCCTGGCCCTAAAGCAGGCCTCCACAGCTATGCATCTGCCACTGAATTCATGCAGTGAGCTCTGAAGCGAGCTGGGAAAGGAACATTTCCAACTCCAAGAGTGTGTCATCCATGCAGGACTGAGAGGTGTTAGGGATAGAAACAAACAGCAGAAGACCTGAACTATTTTTCTTGTCCCACTGATGGAGTTACACATAAAGGTATAATTTATAAGTTATATATAAAGAAGCAGTGTGGCTCAGTGGAAAGAGCATGGGCTTGGGAGTGAGAGGTCATGGGTTCTAATCCCGGTTCCACCACTTGTCAGCGGTGTGACTTTGGGCAAGTCACTTCACTTCTTTGGGCCTCTGTTACCTCATCTGTGAAATGGAGATTAAGACTGTGAGCCCCATGTGGGACAACCTGATTACCTTGTATCCCCCCAGCGCTTAGAACAATGTTTGGCACATAGTAAGCACTTAACAAATGCCATTATTATTATTATCATTATTAAAGGATGAACTTTCAGGACCAAGAACCTGAAAGAAAGAACTGATGGCAGTGTTAGTGATTTGGGCAGTGCCACCCATGCTCTCTTTTCACTCCTGGTAGTTTTCCCTCAGAGGCACAGAGGGCTTTGAGAGAGTAAGTGGGAATGGAGGGTAGCACTTTGAGAAGTGCAGGCAAGAATTTCATGTGCAAATTTTATGGCCAAATGCTGAATGCACCTGTGCCTTAGTGTCATAGACTAGCAGGCTGTGGTCTTCATTGTCCACAATCGCCAGCAATTTTCAGGAATCCTGCTGGGTCTGTCTAGAAATAATTAGTAGTAGTTGTAGTAGTTGTAGTAGTAGTAGTAATAGAAATAGTAGTAGTAGAAGTAGTAGTGGATTTAATAGTAGTAATACAAATAACTGAAGGCACATCTCCTCCAAGAGGCCTTCCCTGACTAAGCCCTCATCTCCTCTTCTCCTACTCCCTTCTGCATCGCCCTGACTTGCTCCCATTATTCATCCCCTACCCAGCCCCACAGCACGTATGTAATAATAATAATAATGATGGCATTTATTAAGTTCTTACTATGTGCAAGAGACTGTTCTAAGCTCTAGGGAGGTTATAAGGTGATCAGGTTGTCCCACGGGGGGCTCACAGTCTTAATCCCCATTTTACAGATGAGGTAACTGAGGCATAGAGAAGTTAAGTGACTTGCCCAAAGTCACACAGCTGACAATTGGCAGAGCCGGGATTTGAACCCATGACCTCTGACTCCAAAGCCCGTGCTCTTTCCACTGAGCAATGCTGCTTCTCTAAGTGAATATGTACTCTATGTTCTCTATGTACATATCTGTAATTTATTTATTTATATTAATTCTGTCTCCCCCTCTAGACGGTAAGCTCATTGTAGGCAGGAAATGCGTCTGTTGATATATTGTACTCTCCCAAGCGCTTAGTACAGTGCTCTGCACACAGTAAGCACTCAATAAATGTGATTGATTGAATGCGTGAATGAATATTAAGCACTTTGTACAGAGTACTGTACTAAAGGCTGGGAAAACATTTCATAGGTGAGAGTTGGACACACTCCCTGTCCCTTTGGGGACTTCCCAGTATAAAAATAAGGTGGGGAAGGGATTGTCAACAGACCCAGTGGGAAAGATGAAATAATATAAATACCAAACAACGTAAAATTCAGAGTCCAAGAAGTCTGGTGGTGAAGAGGGCCTTGGACAAGTGCCAACTGGGTCATCGAGAGTCTAGTTCCATCCAAAGCTTCCCCAAGATCTGAAATTTGTAGTGGCTGCATGCTGGCACTGCTCAAATCCCTATGACTCCATGGTATGTTGAGCGCTGAGGCCTGGGTGTCACTTTGGGAAGGTGGCAGGGGTGATCGATGGCTCCACTTGGCAGCTGGTCGAGAGAGATATCTACCACATAAGATGCCCTAGTAACTTTCACCACTGTTGCCAGATCTCCAGGAGGCTCTCACTCCCCTACTTCTGGCTACATCACTTCCCACCCCACTCTCCATCATGGTGATGTGGGGGGTCCCGCTAGAGGATGCACAGAGGAATTCCAAGTGTGTTTTTGCCATTGAAGTAGCAACCAGTGAAGTGGAGAGCAATGAGCCACTGCCCTGCTTTCTGCTCTATCCATGATTGGGCAGGGAAAAGATCCATGGTTGTGTTTGACAGGTGTCTCTTTCATAGATCGCTGGAAGCCCAGATGGACAAGGTGAGGATTTGGACATTCATTCCATTTTGATTCATCCATTTTGATTCACACTGAATTCCCCTTCGCCAAATGGAAACGAACCATTTCCAGGCATTGTCCTTGCCCCAGTCTGCCCACTCTAGTTATTTTGGAAGTGGGTTTCATTGGCAGGGCGGACAGAGTCGGCTCTGTGAGATGGTGGTAAATTACAGACAGCTGCCGGACAGAGCAGAGCAAAGCAAGCTGTTTGTTGCCCAAATACAGCCAATTACCATCTACAGATGGAACCTAATCCATTATTTGTGAAACAGACGATTAGAGACCGTAAGAGCCTGGGCTTAGCGTTAGGCCGGCTAAAGTGCTGTCTTTGAGGGAGAAGTTGTAACCTCTTCAGGTACAGATCTGGAATGGGAAGAATTCACTAAGCTGTCAGAGCTAGCGAGCCCTTGGAGGCTCCATCATAGCAGTGCTTGGGGAACATGCACAAATAACAGCCGCCAACAAGGTATGACATGGAACATGAAGCAATGGAAGGAGCAGACAATTAGGAGGAATTCCACGTTCCTCCTGGAGAAGGTTTAATGCAGGGTTTATGTATGCACAGAGGTGTTTGAATATGTCCAGTTCTTCTATAAAACACTTATTACACTCTTTGCTTACAACACAGGGAAGAATTAAGGAAAGCTCTTTCCACAGCACAAGCCCATTCTGGTATTACACAACTCACATTTGGTACGAGTACCTTCGGTATAGGAAGGTATCTATGCACATCCGTGGTCAAGACGTGATGCCACTATGCTACTCAGGCTCTGCCTCAGCCTCATTGCAGTGGACCACACAAGACTTTGTATTCTTTTTTCTTGTTGCAACTTTAAAATACTTAATACAGCAAAGAAATGATGTGTGGCAAGGGTGCAAAATACTCTAAGTATGATGGATGTTAAAGCAATATAGGAATTTTTATAGAAAGCTATCTGTCAGGGTGGTATCTTTGAATCACCTACCCCCACAATCCCTTCATTCCCAATGAATCAGGGTTTACTACAGTGTGATTTTTTTCTCCAACAGTGAGGTTCTTCAAGAACACAACCCCTGTGTTCCAGAATTCCCTGCATAGGCGTGCGTGTGTGTGTGTGTGTGTGTGTGTGTGTGTGTGTGTGTGTGTGTGTGTGTGGTGAGAGAAAGTGTGCTGCCCACCATTTTGGAAGACAACACTACCAACAGTTGAATCCTGTATCCATGCGTGCTACTGTGTCTGGGAAGACCAGTGTGTGAACAACACACCCTACTGCACTTTTTGGACTTGGGGACAGCTCTTAGTTGCTCTAATAGCTTTATTCTGATTAGGACTTATCTGTGTTTGAGCCTGCTTAAGGTACACCACACCCAGCTATGTTAATGAGCATATGGTCGCTCTGGAAACTCCAGGAAGACTTCAAGGACCGTCCATTTTCTGGAAGTAGGAATCATCAACCAACCAGGGATATAATAAACAGAGTTCAAGTGGAAACCAGGGTGACTGGGGAGCAGGGAATCGGGGTCACTTAGACCACTATATGGAGATATCCCTTTCAGGCCATATCAAGGCTCACTATCCATTGGGAAGCAGCGTTGCTCAGTGGAAAGAGCCTGGGCTTTGGAATCAAAGGTTATGGGTTCAAATCAGCTGTGTGACTTTGGACAAGTCACTTAACTTCTTTGTGCCTCAGTTCCTTCATCTGTAAAATGGGGATGACTGTGAGCCCCCCGTGGGACAACCTGATTGCCTTGTAACTCCCCCAGTGCTTAGAACAGTGCTTTGCACATAGTAAGTGCTTAATAAATGCCATTATTATTATTATTGGGAAAAAGGCCTATAGCCCCTGGCCATTCCAAAAGCAATCAACTGATCAATCAATGTTTTATTTATGGAGCTCTAAGCATTTCTCCGTGCCTTCATCTCCCAGATTTCCAGGTTCTGGTTTCTGCTGTGACCCCAGTGTAGTCACAGCATGGGCATGTGAGCTTCAGGGCGAGGGCTCATTTGGCCCAGGAGAAGCAGCGGAGGTGGGTAGCACTGGTCCAGGCCCACTAGAGCCTTCTCTCCATCACATTGCCAGCTCCTACCTCACCTCCCTTCTCTCCTTCTACATCCCAGCCCGCACACTCCACTCCTGTGGTGCTAAACTTCTCCCTGTGCCTTGTTCTCGGCTGTCTTGCCACTGACCCCTGGCCAACGTCCTACCTCTGGCCTGGAATGCCCTCCCTCCTCACATCCGCCAATCACACTTCCCCCCTTCAAATCCCTACTGTAGGCTCACCTCCTCCAAGAGGCCTTCCCAGACTAAGCCCCCCCTTTCCTTAGCTCCCCCTCTCCTCCCCATCACCTCGACTCGCACCCTTTGCTCTACCTCCCATTGCACTTGTGTATATGTGTACGTATCTATAGTTCTATTTATATTAAAGCCTATTTACTTCTTTTGATGTATATATATCTATAATTCTATTTATTTATATTGATGCTACTGATGCCTGTTTATTTGTTTTGATGTCTGCCTCCCCCCTTTCCAGACTATGAGCTCGTTGTGGGCAGATATTGTCTCTATTGCTGAATTGTACTTTCCAAGCGCTTAGTACAGTGCTCTGCACACATAAGTGCTCAATAAATATGATTGAATGAACGAATCAGTGAATTATCTGGACCTGCGCACAATGCATTTAGTATCCTTCTTTTGCTCCCACTCCCCCAATTCCTTCAGCAATAAAACAATTCTTTTTTTTTTTGAAAATGCTTAACGCACTTACTATGTGCCAGGCACCATTCTAAGTGCTGGGATAGGTACAAGGTAATAAGGTTGAACAGAATCTATTTTCCACATGAATCTTAATCCTCATGTACAGATGAGGGAACTGAGGTACAGAGAAGATAAGTGAGTTGCTTAAGGTCACACAGCAGACAGGTGACAGAGCCAGAACTAGAACCCAGATCCTTCTGACTCGCCATCCCGTGCTTTATACATAAAGTCATGCTGCTTCTTCTTGCTGACTGTTCTGCTTCTCTGAAATTACTATCAAGTGCACATACTGGCTTATATGGTTCCCACATTGACTACTGGAATTGTGATGAAAGGCCACGTTATAGGACTAAATCCTTTAAGCCTGATCAAAGAAAACAAAATTGAGTACTGCAGAGGGATTTTTCTCCCGACTAATCATTAAAACTTGGTCTGTCATTTAATAGGCGACAGATCTGTCTCTGAATCAGAGGGGTTGAAATCTCTCAGTAATCCCTGCTCCCTCCCAAACAAATGGTACTGGGAACATTTTCATCAATCAGTCACATATATTGAGTGCTTACTGCGTGCAGAATACTGTATTATGCACATGGAAGAGTACAGTATAACAGAGTTAGTTGACATGTTCCCTGTCCACAAGGAGCTTACAGTCTCATCAGATTCTTGTTCTGTAGGAAGAGGGCTGAAATGGAGGCTAGGCAGGCAGTGCTTTGACTATTTTCAGGACTTGGGGATCAGTGCAGAAGGGGGTGGGGTGGAAAGCCAAGCATTCCTGTTGACTGTGGATTCCCCACACTGCAGTTCTTTTCCACCTCCCCATTGGTATCTGCATGGTGAGAAATTCCCCCTTGGACAGGGGGCAGGTGAGTAGCTGACCTTTCCCTGTGACATACTCATTCAGTGGTCTTGAAGATTAGTAAAAATGAAGGTTTATTCCATGGGGGTCGGGGCCTTTGACGTACATATGCCCACTAGAATGTATTTATACATATGCATTATATATATTGTTGTCCTTCATATTCAAAGAACACACCACTGATGATGAAGTTCACCTGTAAATGTTTGGGTGGCTGAAAAGGCCAAAGTGGGATCCACAGTCTGGGCCACATTGGGAACACAAAAGGGTTGCCCCTTGTTGTGTTGTTATGTTTAATGTTTGTAGCATTTGGCACAGTTTTCTCTTTTACTTCCTTGTCTCTTTGTGCAAAGTTGTTACTCAAGGGAGAGCCACTCCCTTCTTGATGGCAGGATGGCATGCTGGTCTATCCTCAACAATTGGCTCCCAGTTTTCATGCATTTCATTCATTCGATCATATTTATTGAGCACTGGCTGTGGGCACAGCACTGTACTAAGCACTTGGGAGAGTACACTACAGCAATAAACAGACACATTCCCTGCCCACAACAAGCTTGCAGTCTAGAGGGACTTTTCAGCTGTGATGCTGCAGTGTCTGAGGCTTTATTTCACTATATCCTTAAAATATTTCCCCTGTCCTTCTTGCTTTCAGGTTCCCAATTTCAGCTTTCTATACAACAGCTGTTTGGGTATCCTGTTGTCGCTCATTCTCCTCAGATGGTCCACCCAGCATAGCTGTGTTAAGGTGAGCAGAGCTTTGATGCTAAGAAACTAACTACTTCCCAGAACTTCATTGTGCATAAGCCATTGTGTCAAGCCATTTAATGATGATCACGGTCAGTAAGTAATCCCGGTGGAACTGCTCAAGGAGCCAGATATGGTGCTCATTTTGGGTCCAGGGCTCACAGCCAAAGGGAAGGTTGGACAGCCCTTCTTTTTCATTCATTCATTCAATCATATTTATTGAGCACTTACTGTGTGCAGAGCACTATACTTAGCACTTGGGAGAGTACAATACAACAATAATCAGTCACATTTCCTGTCCACAATGAGCTTAGAGTCTAGAGTAGGGAAGACAGACATCAATACAATTAAAGAAAATTACAGATAAAATAAGTGCTTTGGGGTTGGGAGGGGGAAGGGCAAAGGGAGCAAGTCAAGGTGATGCAAAAGGGGGTGAGAGATGAGGGAAAGAGGGGCCTCATGGAGAAAATGTCCCTTCAATAAGGTTTTGAATGGGGGGAAAATAATTGTCTGTCAGATTTGAGGAAGGAGGGTGTTCCTGGCCTAGAGGTTAGTGGTGAGACAGGCAAGATCGAGGCACAGTGAAAAGGGTAGCACTAGAGGAGTGAAGAGTGTGGGATGGGTTGTAGGAGGAGAGAAGTAAGGTGAGGTAGGAGGGGGCAAGGTGGTGGAGTGCTGTAAAGCCAATGGTGAGAAGTTTCTGTTTGATGCAGAGGTGTATGGGCAACCACTGGAGTTTTTGAGGAGTGGGGTGACATGTCCTGAACATTCTTGAAGAAAAATGATCTGGTCAGCAGAGTGAAGTATGGATTGGAGTGGGGAGAGAAAGGAGGCTGGGAGGTCAGCAAGGAGGCTGATGCACTAATCCAGGTGGGAAAGGTTGAGTGATTGTATTAACATGGTAGCAGTTTGAATGGAGAGGAAAGGGTTTAGTCAAGTTGTGAAGGCAGGACCAATGGGATTGAGCAATGGATTGAATTTGTGGGTTGAATGAGACAGAGGAGTGAAGGAAAATGCCAAAGTTATAGGCTTGTGAGACAGGAAGGATAGTGGTTTCATCTACAGCAATGGAAAAGTCTTCTTCTTCTTCTTCTTCTTCTTCTTCTTCTTCTTCTTCTTCTTCTTTTGAGTGGTTTATGACCCATAAAGACTCTGTGGACATGCCCACTTCAGAACGTCCCATCTGCTGCCTTAAAGTTGTTCTGGTATATATATCCATAGAATTTTCTTGGTAAAAATACAGAAGTGGTTTACCATTGCCTTCTTCTGTGCAGTAACAACTTGAGTTTCTACCACTGTTTTTGATGAACGTTTTGATCACTTGATCATCCACCTTTGACTTTTTCCCATGCCGCTGCTGCCCAGCACAGGTGAATCAGCTCTGACACTTTGGCTTAAACCTTTCCATTATGGGTAACCCTATATGGCGTAGCTTTAAGCTTCATCAGTGTATGCAAACTCTCCTGCCATGATAAGGCATCGATTCATAGAAGAGTGGACAACCCTACAGCTCTCAAAACTTCTAGTTTGGGCTGGTACTTGACATCACATTCATTCGATTGTATTACTGCCACATTGCTGCCACATCCTGTTTGATTGAAAACACCCTGGGGGCAGGAACTGTGCCTTTTACATTTATTGTCTCTGTACACAGCAGACACAAATACAATGCTCTTGCAGGTAGTAAGTATACAGCATAGTGCTCTGGAAATAATAAGAACCCAGGACTGTGCTCTGCACACAGGAGGAGCCCAGTAAGTACCCTGCATATAACAAATGCGCAATACATTATTCTGCATAGTATAAACACACGGTACATACTATTGGTTCATTGGCTGCCAACTCTCTCCTACCAGCCCCTCTGACATTCCTCAAGTAGATGTTTGGGCAGGTGATTCCACAGTAATAAAGCCAGGAGTCCCCTGGATTGGGGACGAGCTAATCTGTCAGTAAGAAGCAGCATGGCCTAGTGGAAAGAGCACAAGCCTGGGAGTCAGAGGACCTGGGTTCTTATCCTGGCTCCACCTCTTGCCTGCAATTTGACCTTGGGCAAGTAACTTAACTTCTCTGTACATCCGTTCCTTCATTGGGAAAATGGGGATTCAACAGATGGGAAGGACCATGTGGGAACTATCTTCTATCTACCCCAATAGTGACATAACAATAATAACAATAATGATAAATAGTAATAATAGTGGCATTTGTCAAGTGCTTATTATATGCCAAGCACTATATATAATAATGACATTTGTTAAGCACTTACTATGCTCCAAGCACTATACCAAGCACTGGAATAGATACAAGATAATCATTATCTATGGGGTAGGTGATGAGGTATTTAATCCAAATTTTGCAGATGAGGAAATTGAGGCCCAGAGAAGTTAAGGGGCATGCCCAAGGTCACTCAGCATGCAAGTGGCAGAGATGGGATTAGAACCCACATCCTTTGACTTCCAAACATCTGCTCTTTCCACTATGCCATGCTGCTTCCCTACTTTGGTGGAGCACTGTTCTAAGTTCTTGGGAGGCACCTTCTGGGTTTCATCATTGAATCCCTTCATTGCCTTCATTGTTTCCTCTCCCAGAGTCTTTCCCTCTTATCCAGGTAGCCAAGAGAAATACCCCATAGGTTCATTTTCTTTTAAAGAGAAGCAGGATGACTAGTGGAAAGAAGATAGGCCTGGGAGTCAGAGGATCTGAGTTCTAATCCTGGCTCTGCCACATGTCTGCTGTGTGACCTTGGGCAAGTCAGTTGACTCCTCATTGCCTCAGTTTCCTCATCTATAAATAGGGATTAAATCTCACTCCCTCCGATTTAGACTGTGAGTCCCTTGTGGCACAGGGACTGTGTGTCCAAACTGATTAACTTGTATCTTCCCCAGCACTTAGAACAGTGCATGGCACATAGTAAGTTCTTAAAAAAATGTTATTATTACTATTACTACTACTACTACTACTACTACTACTACTAATAATAATGAAGTGAATGGACTCAAGGACACTCCTGAGCTACAGGGTCTGCTTCCAAGGGCACATCATGAAGAAACTCATGAAAGGGATTCTGGGGAGCAGGAGGGGCTGGGGGAACGTGAGGAAGTGGGGAGGGGAGTTGAAGAGATGATCTTGGCTCCTTGGAGAAAACCCTCACCCACTGATACCCAATGTGAGGAGGAGGAGTTGCAGGCTTTTGTGGTGGGGAAAATCGTCAATCCTGAATTCATCCCTGAACGGGCCATCTGTTTTAGAGGAGTCACCCACAGTATGATACATTTTTCTGGGAAGGGGGAGGGAGGGACACATGATCCATTTCCTTTTTAACCCCTTTCCTGCTGCTTATCCAAGCCCCTGGAGAAACGTGGAGAGAACCACTGTGTTATATGTGTTCATGTCAGGGACATCTCCCTTGTGGACATCTGAATTCTCTGAAAAAAAAAAAAGACATGGCTTGGAATGTAGACCACCGAGATCCAGATTCAGATGGATAGGGCAGCCCTTGGGGGTCATGGAAGGTCAGAGGGCAGGTGGGGTCAGTGCTGGATTGGGAGTTCTTTGCCCTGACTTTGATGCTGATGGCTAGTGTTCCCTGGGCTATGGCTATTAATAATAATCCCTTGAATTTGCAGAGGATTCTATTTTTTCTAAAGAATACTCACATCAGTTATCTCATGGGTAAAAGACAGGCAGGAATTATTATCCCCATTTTACAGATGAAGAAACTGAGGCACAAAGAGGTTAAAAGACCAGCCGGTGCCCCACAATGCAAGATCCATGCTCTTTCCACTAGAACATGCTGCCATGTTGCTTGTGAGAACTACAGACTAAAATGGGGTTCAGCACATGTGGGCTGGACAGATGTGTGTCTGCATAGTGAAAATGAAATATAGTGTTGAAGCAGAGATGCAGATCATTAGGGCAAAAATCCCTTCCTTGGGGAACAAAAAAATTTTTTTTTTGGTTGAAATTATCTAGATTGTTTAACTTCAGTGTGGCCTAAGGAAGAGAACACAGGCCTGGGAATCAGGGCACCTGGATTCTACTATGAGCTCCACGACTTGCTTACTGTGTAACCTTGGGAAAGTCACTTAATTTCTCAGTGTCTCAGTTCCCTCTTCTGTAAATTGGGGATAAAATAGCTGTTCTCTCTCTTTCTGTGAATCCTTTGTGAGAAAAAGAACTATGTCCAATCTAATTATATTGTATGTACTGCTTAGTTCAGTATTTGACAAATACTAAACATATCAAATATTATTATTATTACCATTATTATTCAATCAAATCCACAGGATAATTGTTCAATTCCCTCCCCCTCTCCTCCCAGGCTTTAATTTTGTAAGCATAACCTTAATTAACTAAAAATGGGTGTTTGTGGATGTTCAGTGAGGCAGTTTTTAGCAAATTCTATAGGATAATGGTGAGCCAAGTTAGGGCAGAATTTTTAAAAATGAGAATATATCTCATTAAGGCAGAATAAACATGAACCCAGACCCAGTAAAATCTGTTTGATTAAACACAGCCCAGAAATCCCCTAGCAGCACAAAAAGCCTATTTCTCATTAGAAAGCCATTGCAGGAGACACAATTAGTATCCAAGAATGTTACTGGTTTGAAGGGAAATTGTCTAGATTCATTTAGTTACCATATGAGTTTTATTTCTCTTTCATGTACAAAAGAATTCCCCCAGAGCTAGAAACTTTGAAGTAAGCAGATGCTACAAAGGGTGAATACAGAACAGAAACATTCAAGGTGTTTCAAGAGCTAGTTTGTGAGGACTACCTATAAACAAGGGAAAATGGTCCAATGAATCGTTTTGAAAGAAAAATGCTATTTCCAAAACTTCACTTCTTTCTTCCAGCTGTAAACACAAGCAGACTCCTCAGTCTCCTCCTCAACAGAGAAAAGATCTCTACAGTGAGGTCTCACCTGCTTCTGTCAGGATAATCTCTACTTTCTATACAAATCAGCCTTAATGGGTCATTAACAGGCAGTAGAAACTGTAATTATGGTATTACATTTCATGTCCTTACAAGAGCTGCAGAAGGCTGAATTTTATAGACAGCAAAATGAAGTCTTGACATTTAACCCAAAAGGGGGTGTGATGTATAGTAATTAATGAGCATTGATAATGAAGAAGTGTTTGGCTTTACATTTATCCTTTTGTCCTGGGTTAGAGCCTCAATGGTTGAAGTCTGTGGGGAGTAATTCTAAAACCCGAGATAGAATTTAGGAATTGAACATTCACAAAAGGTGCTTTATCATAATCCCTTTCCTCCGACCATCCTGCCCAGACTGTCATTTTCCAGGTTATCTTGTATCCACCCCAGTGTTTAAAATAGAGCTTGACACATAGTAAGCGCTTAATAAATACCATTAAAAAACCAAAAACAAACACCATAAGTTTTTTCTGTATATGCCTCCTGAATTTACTTTATCATTATGATGTTTGTTAAGTGCTTACTTTGTGTCAAGCACTGTCTGAGTGCCAGGGAGGACACAAGTCAATCAGGTCGGACTCATTCCTGTCCCGTATGGGGCTCACAGTCTGTCTCAATTCCCCCCCCCCCCCGCCCATTCTCTCCTTGACCCCCTAACATCTGACTTCTATCCCTTTCATTCCACAGAAACCACCTTCTCAAAGTTCATAAATGATCTCCTTCTTGACTAATCTAATGGCCTCCACTCCACCATAATCCTCCTTGGCCTCTCAGTTGGCTTCGACACTGTTGTCCATCCCCTTCTCCTGGAAATGTTATCCAACCTCGGCTTCAATGACACTGTCCTCTCCTGGTCCTCCTCCTATCTCTCTGACTGCTCATTCTCAGTCTCTTTTGCAGGCCTCCACCTCTGCCTCCCACTGTGGGTGTCCCCCAAGGTTCAGTTCTGGGTCTCCTTCTAGTCTCCATCTACACCCACTCCCTTGGAGAACTCATTCACTTCCATGGCATCAACTATCACCTCTATGCAGATGATTCCCAAATCTACATTTCCAGCCCTGATTTCTCTCCCTTTCTTCAATCTTGCATTTCCTTCTGCCTTCAAGACATCTCTACTTGGATGTCCTCCCATTACCTCAAGCTTAACATGCCCAAAACGGAGCTCATTATCTTCCCACCCAATCCCTGTCCTCCCCCTGACTTTTCCATCACTGTAGATGACACCACCATCCTTCCTGTCTCACAAGCCTGTAACCTTGGCATTATCCTTGACTCCTTTCTCTCATTCAACCCACATATTCAATCCATCATTAAATCCTGTTGGTCCCACCTTCAAAACATTGCTAAAATCTGCCCTTTCCTCTCCATCCACACTGCTACCATATTAACAGTCACTTATCCTATCCCACTTAGATTACTGCATCAGCCTCCTTGCCTATTTCCCAGCCTCCTGTTTCTCCCTACTCCAGTCCATACTTCACTCTGTTGCCCAGATCATTTATCTAAAAAAAATCCAGGCTATGTTTCCCCACTCCTCAAGAATCTCCAGTCGTTGCCCACCCACCTCCACATGAAACAGAAACTCCTTACCATCCGCTTTAAAGCACTCAATCACCTTGCCCCTCCTACTTCAATTCACTACTATTTCCTAGCCTGCACACACACTTCACTCCTCTAATACTAACCTACTCACTCGATCTTGCCTATTTACCTCTTGCCCATGTCCTTCCTCTGTCCTGGAAAGCCCTACCTCGTTATATCCTAAAGGCAATTACTCACCTCACTTTCAAACCTTATTAAAAGCACATCTCCTCAAGAGGCCTTTCCTGACTAAGCTTACATTGCCTCTTTTCTCATCCCATTCTGTGTCACCCTGACTTGCTCCCTTTATTCATCACCCCCAACTCCAGCCCTACAACACATATATATAGCTCCATAATTTATATATTTATATTAATGTTTGTCTCCCCCTCTAGACAGTAAGCTCACTGTGGTCAGGGAATGTGTCTGTTATATTATTGTGTTCTTCTATCCCAAGTGCTTAGTACAATGCCCTGAACACAGTAGGTGCTCAATAAATGTGATTAATTGATTGATGAAAAAGGAAGGAAAATGGGCAGCGAACCCCCATTTTAGAGATGAAGAAACTAAGGCACAGAGAAGTTAAGTGACTTGCCCAAGGTCACACAGCAGACAAGTAGCAGGAATGGGATTAGAAATCAGTTCCTCTGACTCCCAGGCCTGTGCTGTTTCCACTAGGCCATGCTGCTCTTCTTGATGAATGTGACTATAAACCTGTGCTTGCTTTCTTCATTCTTTTTTCGGGGGCCATCCTGCCGCTGAATCCATGTTTGATAAGAACCTGGTGAATTCCTAGGCTGGCACAGATGCCAGCTTCTCATTCTAAAGCCCGTACTGGTGTGAGATGTAGGCAGAGAGATTGGGGGAGGTGGCAACAACCAGGTGAATGGGTGAGCAGCCTTATACAGGTAACAGCCCAGCATACCGCCATTCGGGGTCTTTTCAGCCCTGAATTGAACACCCCCAGGTATTGCCAGGGAGCTGGGATGAGCGAGGCAGGAAGTCCTGGAAAGGGTTGCTCCCATCACCTGAGAGAAGCAAGGAGTCCTCGAGACAATTACCGCCATCACCTGAGAGAGGCAAGAAGTCCTGTAGATGTTCACCCCCATCACCGAGTGAAGCAAGGAGTCCTGAAGTTGATTGACTCAATCACCTGAGTGAGGCAGGGAGTCCTCGAGGCAATCACCCACCCCATCGCTGGAGTGAGGCAGTGAATCATGGAGACGACCACCCCATCACCTGAGCAAGGAAATGAGTCCTGCAATTGCACCCATTGCCTGAACAAGGCAAGGCGTGGAGGAGATGACCGCTCCCATCACCTGGGCAAAGACTGTGAGCCCCCTTCTAGACTGTGAGCCCATTGTTGGGTGGGGACCGTCTCTATATGTTGCTGACTTGGACTTCCCAAGTGCTTAGTACAGTGTTCTGCTCACAGTAAGCACTCAATAAATACAATTGAATGAATGAATGGGGCGAGACAAGGATAGTATCCCATAACCTGAGTAAGGCAGGGAGTCCAGAAACAATCACCCCATTGCTTGAGAGAGGCAGGGAGTCCTGGATATGAATGACCCCTTTGCCTGAGTGAAGCAAGGAGTACAGGAGATGATCATCCCCATCACTGGAGCAAGGCAGGAAGTCATGGAGATGATTGCCTGCTCTAGACTGTAAGCCCATTGTTGGGTAGGGCCTGTCTCTATATGTTGTTGATTTGTGCTTCCCAAGCTCTTAGTACAGTGCTCTGCACACAGTAAGTGCTCAATAAATACGATTGAATGAATGAATGAAAGAATCGCCCCTATCGCCCAAGCAAGACAAAGAGTTGTGGAGAGGATTGCTGCATCACCTGAATGAGGCAGGGAGCCCTGGAGAAGATCACCCCCATCACCAGAGAGAGGCAGGGAATCCTGGAAATGACCCAAGCAAGGCATAGAGGCCTGGAGACAATCATCCCTATTGCCTGAGCAGGGCAGCAAATCCTGGTGATGATCACCACATTTCCTGAGCTTGGCAGGGAGTCATGTAGACAATCATCCCCAACGCCCCCGGTATATTGGGAACTATTCAGTCTATGTTTTAAAATTCAGACTAGTAATGATGCTATGGAACCACTTAGCATTTTAAACTTGACCTCTAGCCCTTTTTCCTCTTCTCTAAATTATTTTTAAATGGTATTTGTTAAATGCTTACTACATATCAAACACTGTTCTAAGTGCTGGGGTAGATAAACATTAATCAGGTTGGACACAGTCTCTGTCCCACATGTACAGTAAAGAGTGGTATTTAATCCCCATTTTACAGTTAAAGAAACTAAGGCACTGAGAAGTAAAGTGATTTACCCAAGGTCACACAGCAGACAAGTAGCAGAGCTAGGACTGGAATCCAGGCCCTCTAACTCCCTCCTAGGCCCATGCTCTTTCCACTTGGCCATATTGTTCCTTTGTCCAAATTAATTACTGAGCAGGACAGGGATTTCTAGAACAGGTAAGAAGAGGAATGTTGCTGGTGACCCTGATAGAGGAACATTATTTCCCACATGCACCTGTTTGAATCCCTTATTCCCATGCGATTGAAGATGTCTGTTGAGATGCCTCCTCCCCCTTAATCAAGCATGTGTTTGGTCAAGTAAAGCCATTTCATCTTCACTTGTGGATCTAACTTTGCCATCCTTCAGGGGAGTCCCTCCCTCAAAAAGGACATTATTATCTTCTAGCCCCAGCTATGATTTGGACACTCCTTTGACCCCTGGAGGGACAGGATCAGCCATGAAACACATGGATTTGTAGATTCTTTCTAATATTGTCCTACCTGGATGCCTGATTTATGGGATGTTAAAGAAAGTCCTTTCACCTCTTGCAGGGTTAGGATCCAATTCTAAAGCGATTCAGTGGTGTTGGTTTTGCAATCCTGAAGGCTACAGAAGCAGGAGGCAGGAAGCCCAGCCTAATGGGATCTTAACTGGGGCTGAATACTGAATTAACTGGTCCCCACCCATGAGAGCCTTGGGAATTTCTAAACCTGTAGGAGCTCCTTCCTAGGCTCTCACCACTACACCAGGCTTCTTCTCTAAAATGCAAGTGCGGTCCCACCAACATATGAACTCGGATCATTGGATTCAGAATCCAGAGTGCTAACCCTTACACCATGAAATCACATGGAACCGTGGAACCGTGGAAGAAGAGCAGAGAATCCTCAGCAAGACCATTACTGGGTCAGACCGGTGCTCATTCCAGCCCAAGACTTGGTATGCAGCAAGGGCACCAGGATATTCATGGAACTGTATGCTGGCTGCCTTTCTGGGAACCATCCAAAACCTCACAAGCTCCCCTCTCCATCCCTACCTTTTCTTCGCTGACCCAGCATGGAACATGCATCCCCTGATAGAACCAAACGCCGCTTGACCCTATTGCTATCTTCTGTCTGCACAGTTTTGTGGGAATGGTTCCACTGCCAAACTATGCCTTATGTGAAGAAATGGCTCCTTTTGTTTGTTTTGGACTTACTATCTCACTTGTGAAATGGGGATATGATAGATTCTGAGCTTGGTGTGAGAAAGGAACTGTGTCTGATTTTAGAATAGTATATCCAGTGCTTAGCATAAGTGCTTAACGAATGCTGCAATTATTTCTTATTGTCATTATTTACTTATTTAGCTGGGGGTCCCCCTTGCCCTGGTGCTATGTAATACAAGGAACAAAAAATCCTTGTTCACCCTGTCCACATACCTCATGGTTTTGTGGTGTTCATACCTGTCTCTTGCAAGATTGGAAAGGTGTAAACCATATTTACCTGGTTTGTAGAAACAGTTTGGCCTAGTGGATAAAGAACTGGCCTGGGAATCAGAAGACTGGGGTTGTAATCCTGGCTCTGCCACTTGTCTGCTGTGTAAACTTGGGCAAGTCACTTAACCTCTCTATGCCTCAGTTTCCTCATCTGTAAAATGGGGATTAAATCCTACCCCCTCCAATTTAGACTTGGAGTACAGGGAGTGTGTCCAATCTTATGATCTTTTAGCTACCCCTGAACTAAGTACAGTGCTTGGTTTATTGATGCACAATTAAACAAGCACAATAATAATAGTGATGGTATTTGTTAAGCACTTACTATGTGCCAAGAACTGTCCTAAGCATTGGGGTAGATACAAGGTAGTCAGGTTGTCCCACATGGGGCTCACAGTCTTAATGCCCATTTTACAGATGAGGGAACTGAGGCACAGAGAAGTTAAGTGACTTGTCTAAGGCTATGCAGCTGACAAATGGAGGAGCCAGGATTAGAACCCACGACCTCTGACTCCCAAGCCCGGACTCTTTCCACTAAGCCATGCTGCTTCATTATGAAAATGATCATAATTATGGTACTTAAGCACTTTATACTACTATTAATATTATTATTAATACATCCTAGTTGCATTAGTAATAATTAGGGGAAGCAGTGTGGCTTAGCAGAAAGAGCATGGGCTTGAGAGTCAGAGGTCATGGGTTCTAATCCCGGCTCCACCACTTGTCAGCTGTATGACTTTGGGCAAGTCACTTAACTTCTCTGTGCCTCAGTTACCTCATCTGTAAAATGGGGATTAAGACTGTGAGCCCCATGTGGGATAACCTAATTACCTTGTATCTACCCCAGTGTTTAGAACAGTGCTTGGCACATAGTAAGCACTTAACAAATACCAGCATTAATAATAATAACAATTGTTATTGTAGGATATTTATTGGCTCAGAATAGGAGTGGGTAGCTGGAGATGCTATGATGCCCCGTGAAACAAATGGCCTCGTCTGCCCATACCCTACCCTGATGTTCCTGCCATTTTTTGTCACTGGTCAGTCCCTTTGTTCCAGGGACAATGGTATAATTTTGGTATTGTCATTCTTCATTTTTTCTTTCCTTTTGTTCTCTTTTTTGGTTTAGCTTAAGCCTTACTTAGCCTCTCTGAGTATTACGTTCAGAGCTGGCTTATGGAATAGGAGAGGGCACAGTGGTGTCTGATCCTATTGAGTTTTCTGAGATCTTCTCTTCTGTCACCACAGACTGCACCTGTTCTCCCTATCGACCATTTCACAATGTGGGCCTCTGAGGCTAGGGGGACTTGGCAATGAATCAATCAATGATATTTAATGAGTATTTACTGTGTAAGGAGCTTGTATGGCAAAATAATTTGCCTCTGCCTGGAAAAAGTATTTCTTCACCCTTTTTTGACACCCATGACCATCACCCTGGCCAGTTGTTTGAGACATTTAACTCTCTCCTCAGACCCCGTGTCGCCCTGCCTCCCCAATCCCTTTCCAACAGTGACCTGGACACTTACTTTATTTAGAAAATTGACACTATCATGCATCATTTCCCTAAAATCTCCCCTGCCCCCTCTTCAGTCCCTCCCTAATCTGCCCCCTTTTCAACTCTCCCATCTTTCCCAGCAGTATCTCTAGAGGAGATGTCCTGCCTTCTCCCAAAATCCACCCCGTCCACCTGCACATCTGATCACATTCCTTGGCAACTTATCAAAACATTTGTCCCTTCCCTTCTTCCCTCCCTAAGAGCTACCTTCAACTGTTCTCTCGCCAATGGCTTCTTCCCCACTGTTTTCAAACCTTCCCATGTTTCCCTTATGCTAAAAAATCCCTCCCTGGACCCCACGGCTCCCTCCACTTACTGCCTCATCTTCCTCCTACCATTCCTCTGCCCGGACAATGCTGCCCGGATTGTCTTTGTCCAAAAACGCTCTGGGCATGTTACTCCCCTCCTCAAAAATCTCCAGTGGCTACCAATCAACCTACGCATCAGGCAGAAACTCCTCACCCTCTGCTTCAAGGCTCTCCATCACCTCGCCCCCTCCTACCTCACCTTCCTTCTCTCCTTCTACAGCCCAGCCTGCACCCTCCGCTCCTCTGCCACTAATCTCCTCACCGTGCCTCGTTCTCGCCTGTCCCGCCATCGACCCCCGGCCAACGTCATCCCCCTGGCCTGAAATGCCCTCCCTCCGCACATCCACCAAGCTAGCTCTCTTCCTCCCTTCAAGGCCCTACTGAGATCTCACCTCCTCCAGGAGGCCTTCCCAGACTGAGCCCCCTCCTTCCTCTCCCCCCTCCTCCCCCTCTCCATCTCCCTGCCTTACCTCCTTCCCTTCCCCACAGCACCTGTATATATGTATATATGTTTGTACGTATTTATTACTCTATTTATTTATTTTACTTGTACATATCTATTCTATTCATTTTATTTTGTTAATATGTTTTGTTTTGTTCTCTGTCTCCCCCTTCTCAACTGTGAGCCCACTGTTGGGTAGGGACCGTCTCTACATGTTGACAACTTGTACTTCCCAAGCGCTTAGTAGAGTGTTCTGCACACAGTAAGTGCTCAATAAATATGATTGATTGATTGATTGATTACTCTCCAAATTCCTTGAGCAAGTTGTCTACACCCAAAGTCTCAAATTCTTCTCCTCCAATTCTCTCCTTGACCCCTCCAATCTGTCTTCCATCCCCTTCACTCCACAGAAACCATCCTCTTGAAGGTCACAAATAATTGCCTTCTTGCCAAATCTTGCCATCCTAATCCTCGACTTCTCAGCTGCCTGTGACACTGTGGACCACCCCCTTCTGGAAACGTTATCCAACTTTGGCTTCACTGACACTGTCCTCTCCTGGTTCTCCTTTGATCTCTGGCCACTCATTCTCAGTCTCCTTCATGGGCTCTTCCTCTACCTCCTACCCCCTAACTATGGGGGTCCCTTAAAGTTCAGTTCTGGGTCCCCTTCTATTCTCACCCACTCCTTTGGAGAACTCATTTACTTCCATTGCTACAACTTCCACCTCTACCCAGATGACAATCAAATCTACATCTCCAGCCCTGATCTCTCTCCCTCTCTGCAGTCTCACATCTCCTCCTGCCTTGAGGACATCTCTACTTGGATGTCCTCCTATTATCTCAAGCTTAATATGTCCAAATCAGGACGCCTCTCAAAACCTGTACTCCCCCTGACTTACCCATCACTGTACATGGCACCACCATCCTTCCTGTCTCACAAGCCCATAACCTTGGCATTGTCCTCATTCAACCCACATATTCAATCCATCACTAAATTCTATTGGTCCCACCTTCAAAACTTCACTAAAATCCACCCTTTCCTTTCCATCCAAACTGCTACTATGTTAATACACTTATCCTCTTCCACCTTGATTACTGCATCAGCCTCCTTGCTGACTATCCAGCCTCCTGTGTCTCCCCAATCCAGGCCATACTTCACTCTGCTGCCTGGATCATCTTTCTACAAAAATGTTCAGACCATGCTTCCCCACTCCTCAAGAACCTCCAGTGGTTGCCCATCCACCTCCATATCAAACAAAAACTCCTTGCCATTGGATTAAAACACTCAATCACTTTACCCTCCCCTACTCCCCTTGCTACTCTCCTACTACAACCCAACCCTCATTTAGCTACTCTCCTACTACAAGCCAGTCCTCACACTTTGCTCCTCTAATGCTAACCTTCTCACTGTACCTTGATCTTGATCACCACTAACCTGTTGTCCATGTCCTCCCTCTGGCCTGGAACACCCTCCCTCCTCAAATCTGAAGGACAATTACTTTCCCCATCTTCAAAGCCTTAATGAAAGCACAGCTAAATCTCCCTTTCCTTTCCTCCCACTTTCTTCTAAATCACCCTGACTTGCTCCCTTTATTCACCCCCCCAGCAGCCCCATAGCGCTTATGTATGTATCTGTAATTTATTTATTTATATTAATGTCTGTCTCCTCCTCTAGACTGTAAGCTCATTGTGGCCAGGGAATGTGTCTGTTTATTGTTATATTGCACTCTTCCTAGCACTTAGTACAGTGCTCTGCAAACAATAAGCACTCAATAAATACGACTGAATGAATGAAGTGCTGGACTGGGCAAGAAAGTATAATTAACTCAGTGCCAACAATTTCCACTACAGAAAAAATAATTCAGTTGTAAATCCTACTGGTGGTGGAATATGCCTTCACAGACTAAGCCCCCCTTTTCCTCTGCTCCTCTTCCTCTTCCCCTCACCCTGACTGGCTCCTTTTGCTCTACCCCCCCCCCACCACTGCCCCACAGCACTTGTGTATATTTGTACATATTTATAATTATAATTCTATTTATTTTTATTAATGATGTGTATATCTCTATGATTCTATTTATTTATAATGATGCTACTGATGCCTGTTTACTTGATTTGATGTCTCTCTCCCCTCTTCTAGACTGTGAGCCCATTGTGGGCAGGGATTATCTCTATTTGATACTGAATTGTACTTTCCAAGCACTTAGTACAGTGCTCTGCCCACAGTAAGTGCTCAGTAAATACGATTGAATGAATGAATGCATGTTCATTAGATTGTTAACTTCCTGAGGGTAGAGAATGTGGGGTTTCCTACTGTTGGGCTCTCCCATATGTCTAATACAGTACTTTGCAATCCGTGAGTGCTAAATAAATATCATTGATTGATCAATGGGCATCTTCCCCTTTTCTCCTCTCATCCCTCAACTAGTGCCCTAGGGGTCGGAAGTAGCTATTGACTGACCACTTGCTGAGAGAGAGACAACAGTGCTGTTCTCCAGCAAGTTGGTGTCTAGGCAATACTCATCCCAAATGACTGAAAACATTCCCAATTGTATTTTCATAGGCACCATGGGCAATTGTGTGAGAGATTATCTCCCCAGAATGCTCACACTCATGGCTACAATCTCACTGACATTAGGTCCTTTTCTAACAGAGACCAGCTCTGTGGTACATAAATCTACCACCACATATGGTTGCATAGCAGACAAAGTGGCAATAAGGAATTTGGGAGGGAATTCACCACAGTCCATTGCCTTCTGTCATGTGTATAGAAAGTGGCTTTAGCCACAGGCAATTTTGCTTAAAACACTTTCCTCTACCACCGTATAAATGTTCATTGTCTACTGTACTCTGAACTGTCTCCCCCTCCTGGGCTGCCAAGCAAAATCTTTTTCTGTCTTATCCATTCTCAGTTCTGCAGGCACTTTTTCTGAAAACTATATGAATCTGAAAACGAAGAGGTTAGATTTAATCAGTCAATCGAAACAGTGTGGCTCAGTGGAAAGAGCACGGTCTTGGGAGCCAGAGGTCATGGGTTCTAATCCTGGCTCTGCCACTTATCAGCTGTGTGACTTTGGGCAAGTCACTTAACTTCTCTGGGCCTCAGTTACCTCATCTGTCAAATGGGGATTAAAATTGTGAGCCCCATGTGGGGCAACCTGATCACCTTGTATCCCCCCAGTGCTTAGTGCTTACTATGTGCTTCACACATAATAAGTGCTTAACAAATGCCATTATTATTATTATTATTATTATTATTATTATTATTATTTACTGAGCATCTTCTGAATGCACAGCAATCAATCCATCAATCAATCGTATTTATTGAGCGCTTACTGTGTGCAGAGCACTGTACTAAGCGCTTGGGAAGTACAAGTTGACAACATATAGAGACAGTCCCTACCCAACAATGGGCTCACAGTCTAGAAGAGGGAGACAGAGAACAAAACCAAACATATTAACAAAATAAAATAAGTAGATTAGATATGTACCAGTAAAATAAATAAATAAATAGAGTAATAAATATGTACAATCAGACACATTCCCTAACCATAACGAGCTCAAAGTCTAGGGGGGACACAAACATTTAACCGTTTTTTTCTTTGGTCCGACGTGACAGAATCATCCCGCAGGGCGACCAGGGCCTGGACATAACAGAATCAACCCCTCCTCCCCGCCCTTCCATCTTGTGTTTCCTCAGCTCTGTAGTTTGTGTTTTCTCAGCTCCGCCCTCTCCTTCTCCTTCCTCTCCAAAATCTTTCCCCACCTTCCCCTTAACTCCATGAGGCTCAGGATGTTGGCCTCTCTCCTCCAGGGTCCAAATCTGACTAGACGTTAAATGCAGTGACCGCACTGACAGCATTGTCAATGCAGTGACAGCATTGTTCTAAACACTTAGTAGAGTATAACAGGAGCAAGACATGTGTTCCCGGCCTTCCAGGAGCAAAAAGGGACACAATCAGAAATAATTTAAAGAGAGTGTGAGCAGGAGGATGACAAGACATAAACTCCTTTCCTTTGAGGAGCTTATAATCTATCAATCAATCAGTGGTATTTATTGAGTGCTTACTGTGTGCAGAACACTGCACTAAATTCTTGGGAAAGTGCATTACACAGAGTTGGAAGACGCAGTTCCAGCCCTTGGGGACTTAGAGTCTACAGTCTAGAGGGGACTCTTCTATTCTACTTGTGCCTGACAAGCTAGCAGAGTCTCAAACCTTAGGATTGAATGAGCATATTCGTTCTCAGTAATGAGCAATAATTACACTAGACATCCATTAAAATATAACTTGCCAACTACATTAGTCATTCTTACTTACTGGAAGGTGGAAAGCTCAATACAGATTTTATTTAGCACCTGAACCTGGCCTGCATGCAGAGGCTTCTCCCTGTTCCCATCCTGAACCCGGAAAAAAATCTTATGCCGCCCTACCCATGATATTGAGGTCAGGGACAGTGTGGATAATGGACTAGCCCTTGACTCCAGAAGGTCTAGCCGGATAACTTGTGGGACAGCAGGGATGTGAAAGAACAGTGGAACTGTGGAGCCATCCATACAAGTGTTACCTTGGTGCCTATGGCTGCCTTTTCCCTGGCAGATTACAGCTGACAAAGGAATTTTCCATTGGAAAATTATTTTCAAGCATACTTGTCCCATTCAGACATATCCAGGATAAATCAATCGATCAATCTGTGATATTTATTGAGCACCATTTCCAGAACACTGATTTAAGTACTTGGGAGAGTACAATACGGTGAGATTCCTACCCCAAAGGAGAGGGGAGGGAGTGTCCATTGCTTTATGCTACCAAAAATGGTTCTGAAACATTGACTTACTGATCAAGGGGATCTGAGCAGCTGCTAGAAGCTGGAGAGAGAGGGACATAAGCAGCTGCTGATGGCTGGAACAGAGTGGTTTGAGCAGCTGCAGGGGGTGGGTTGGAGGGGGATCTGAGCAGCTTCTGTGGGTGGATGGAAAAGTATCTGAATAGCAGCTGGGGCTAGATCAAAGGGGTTTGAGAAGTTGCTGTGGGCTGGATCCAAGGGGATCTGAGCTGCTGCTGGGGCTTCATCGGAGGGGATCTGAGCTGATGATGGGGGTGGATCAGATGGGATCTGAGCAGCTGCTGGGATCTGAATAGGAAGGTAATTTGGCAGCTGCTCGGGGTAGATTGGAGGGGATCTGAACATCATCTGAGGCTGGAAAAGAGGGGTTTGAGCAGCTGGTGGGGCTCGATCAGAGGGGATCTGAGCAACAGCTGGTGGTGGTTCAGAGGAGTTTGAGCAGTTGCTGGCACTGGATCAGAGGGGATCTGAACTACTGATTGGGGTGGATCAGAAGGGATCTAAGGTGTTTCTAGGGCTGGATCAGAAAGCATGTCAGTAGCTGCTGGGACTGGATCAGAGGGGATCTGAGCAGCTGCTGTGGATGGACTGGAAAGGATCTGAACAATAGCAGGGACTGGATCAGAGGAGTTTGAACAGTTGCTGGGGATGGATCAGAGGGAATCTGAACAGTTGCTAGGCCTGGATTAAAGGGGATCTGAGTAGCATCTGTGGGCTGTATCAGTGGGAATCTGAGCTGCTGCAGGGAGCTGGATTAGAGGGGTTTGGGCACTTGCTGGGACTGAATCCAAGGGAATCTTAGTAGATGGTGGGGTTGGATCAGAGAGGAGCTGAGCAGCTACTGGAGCTGGATCAGAGAGAATCTGAACAGCTACTGGTGCTGGATCATAGGGGATGTGTGCAGTGGTGGGGCTGGATCAGAAGGGATCTGAGCTGCTGCTGGGGCTGGTTCAGAAGCAGCTGCTAGAAGTAGATTGGAGGAGATCTCAGTACTTGCTGGGGCTGAATCAGAGGGGTTTGGGCAGTTATTAAAGGTGAATCAGAGGGGATCTCAGCCACTGTTGGGGGCTGGATCAGAGGAGATCTGAGCAGTTTCTGGAGGTTGGATTAGAAGAGATCTGAGTAACTGGGCTGGATCAAAGGGTTCCTGAGCAATGCTGGAAGCTGGATCAGAGAGGCTCTGAGCAGCTGGAGCTGGATTAAAGGGGATCTGATCAGCTTTTGGTGCTGGATCAAAAGGCATCTCAGCTGCCACTGGGACTGGATCAAAGGGATTCTGAGCAGCTGATGGGGCTGGATTAGAGGGGTCTCAGGTATGCTGGGGTTGGATTAGAGGGATCTGAGTAGCTGCTGCTGGATCAGGTGGGATCTTAGGAGCTCCTGGGACTGGATCACAGGGGATCGGATCAGCTGCCGGGAGCTGGTTCAGTGGGGTCTAAACAGCTGCTGGGGCTGGATCAGAGGGGTTTTGAGCAGTTGCTGTAGCAGGATCTGAGCAGATGCTGGGGTTAGATTAGAGGGAATCTGAGAAGATGGTTTTGGATCAGAGGAGATCTGAGCAGGTGATGGGGCCTGGATCACAGGGATCTGAGCAGCTGTTGGGCTCGATAAAAGGAGATCTGAGCAGCTGCTGGGGGCTGAATAAGAGGGGTCTGAGCAGTTATTGGGGTTGGAGCAGAGATCTGAGAAGATGCTGGGGCTGGATTAGAGGGGATCTGAGGAGCTGCTCATGTTGGATCAGAGAGTATCTGAACTGATTCTGGTGCTAGATCACAGGGGATCTGTGCAGTGGCTGAGGCTGGATCAAAGGGGATCTGAACAGCTGCTGGGGGCTGGATCAGAGAGGAACTGAGCCATGGTTGGAGCTGGTTTAGAGGGGATATAAGCAGCTGCTGGGCGTGGATTAGAGGGGTCTGAATTTTGCTGGGGCTGGATCAGAGCTGCTCAGATCCCCTCTGATTCAGGCCCAGTAGCGACTCAGATCCTCTCTGATCCAACCCCAGCAACTGCTCAGATCTCTCTGATCCAACCCCAGCAATTGCTCAGATCCCCTCTGACCCAGCCTACAGCAGCTGCCTAGATCCTTCAGATCCAGCCCCAGCAGCAGCTAAGATCTCCTTTGATCCAACTTCAGCAACTGCTCAGATCCCCTAGAATCCAGCCCAGGGAGCTGCTCAGATACCCTCTGATTCAGGTTTAGTAACTGCCCAAACTCCTCTGAATTCAGCTGCAACAAATACTCAGATCCCCTCCATTCCACCCCCAGCAGCTGCTTAGATCCCTTCTGAACTAGCCCCAGCAACTGCTCAGACCCTTCTGATATGGTCCCCCACAGCTCCTCAGATCCCCTTTTATTCAGCCCCAGCAGCTACTCAGAACTCCTCTGATCCAACCCCAGCAGCGACTCTGATCCCGTTCAGATCCCTACTAGTTGCTCCAGGCAGTAAGCTCGTTATGGGCAGGGAATGTGTTTGTTTATTGTTATACTGTACTCTCCCAAGCACTTAGTACAGTAAGTCCTAAATGAATGTAATTGATTGACTGAATGACTGACTGGATAAGGAGGCTCTGAGCAACTGCTGGAGGCTGGATAAGGAGGTTCTGACCAGTTGCTGAGGGCTCCATCAGAGCAGATCTGAAAAGTTGCTCAAATGGGATCACAGGAGATCTGAGCAGCTGCTGGGCCTGGACCAGAGGGGATATGAGTACCTGCTTGAGGCTGGATCAGAGAGGTCCGAGCAGTTGCTGGGGGCTGGATCGGGGGGTTTGAGATGCTCCTGGGGGTTAAATCAGAGTGGTTTGAGTATTTGCTCAAAAATCTCCAGTGGCTACCAATCAACCTACACATCAGGCAAAAACTCCTCACTCTCGGCTTCAAGGCTCTCCATCACCTCGCCCCCTCCTACCTCACCTCCCTTCTTTCCTTCTACAGCCCAGCCCGCACCCTCTGCTCCTCTGCCACTGACCTCCTCACTGTGCCTCGTTCTCGCCTGTCCCGCCATAGACCCCTGGCCCACGTCCTTCCCCTGGACTGGAATGCCCTCCCTCTGCACATTCGCCAAGTTATCTCTCTTCCTCCCTTCAAAGTCCTACTGAGAGCTCACCTCCTCCAGGAGGCCTTCCCAGACTGAGCCCTCCATTCCTCTCCCCCTCCCAATCCCTCCCGCCCTACCTCCTTCCCCTCCCCACAGCACCTGTATGCATGTTTGTACAGATTTATTACTCTATTTATTTTACTTGTACATATTTACTATTCATTCATTCATTCAATCGTATTTATTGAGCACTTACTGTGTGCAGAGCACTGTACTAAGCTCTTGGAAACACTGTTCTAAGTGCTGGGGGGGGGGCTACAAGGCGATCAGGTTGTCCCACTTGGGGCTCACAGTCTTAATCCCCATTTTACAGATGAGGTAACTGAGGCACAGAGAAGTTAAGTGGCTTGCCCAAGGTCACACAGCTGACAAGTGGTGGAGCTGGGATTCGAATCCATGACCTCTGACTCCCAAGCCCTCACTCTTTCCACTGAGCCATGCTGCCTCCCCTATCTATTTTATTTTGGTAATATGTTTTGTTTTGTTGTCTTTCTCCCCCTTCTAGACTGTGAGCCCATTGTTGGGTGGGGACCATCTGTATATGTTGCCAACTTGTACTTCCCAAGCGCTTAGTACAGTGCTCTGCACACAGTAAGCGCTCAATAAATACAATTGAATGAAATGAATTTGCTTTGACTAGATCAAGGGGACCTGAGCAGCTCCTGGGGCTGGTGTGGAGGGGATCAGAATAGCTGCTGGGCCTGAATCAGAAGGTTCTGAGGGGTTGCTGGGGACTCAGTAAGAGCAGATCAGAACAGCTCCTGGGCCTGGATCAAAAGGGATCTGAGCTGTTGCTGGGACTAGATCAGAGGGTATCTGAGCATCTCTTGGTCTGGATTGGAGTGGCTCTGAGTAACTGTCTAGCAGAATGGACCAGCCTGGGGTTGGATCAGAGGGGTCTGAGCAGGTGCTGGGAGAAGGATCTTAGCGGATCTGAACAGCTGCTCGGGGCTGGATCAGAGGGATCTGAGTTCTCAGCTGCTTTGGACACTGTCAACCAACTCCTTGTTCTGGAACCAACCCCTTGTCCTTATCCAACCTTGGCTTCACTGACACAGTCCTCTCCTGGTTCTCCTTTTATCTCTCTGGCAGCTCATTCTCAGTCTCCTTCATGGGCTCCTCCTCTGCCTCCCACCCCCTAACGGTGGGAGTTCCTCAGGGTTCAGTTTTGGGTCCCCTTCTACTCTCCATCTACACTAACTCCCTTGGAGAAGTCACTCATTCCTGTGACACCAACTTCCACCTCTATGTGGATGATACCCAAATCCACACCTCCAGCCATGAGCTCACTCCCTTTCTGCAGTCTCATATTTTCCTCCTGCCTTCAAGACATCTGTACTTTGATGTCCAGCCCTCAACTCAAATTTAACATGCCCCAAACAAAACTCCTTATCTTCTCACCCATATCCTCTTATCTCCATGACTTTCCCATCACTTTAGACAGCACCATCATCGTTCCTAACAAGTCAGTAACCTTGACTTTATCCTGACTCATATCTCTCAAAAACCCCACATATTCAATCTACCATGAAATTCTGGCAGTTCAACCTTCACAATATCACAAAAATTCACTCTTTCCTCTCCATTAAAACTGCTACCACGTTAATCTAAGCACTTATCCTATCCCACCTTGATTATTGTTTTCTTCCCTTTTTATATGCCACCCCTCTCACCCCCAGCTCCAAAGTACTTATGTACATATCCATAATTTATGTATTCATATTAATGTCTGTCTACTCCTCTATACTGTAAGCTCATTGTGAGCAGGGAAAGTGTCTACCAACTCTGTTATATTGTGCTCTTGGGAGAGTTAGTACAAAAGCTTAGTACAGTGCTCTGCACACAGTAAACACTCAATAAATACAGTTGAATGATTGATGGGGGACTGGATCAGAGCAGATCTGAACAGCTGCCTGGGCTGGATCAGAGGGGATCTGAGCAGTTGCTGGGGAGCTAAATCAGAGGGGACTGAGCAGTTGCTGGGGAGCTAAATCAGAGGGGTCTGAGCAGTTGCTGGGGCTGGATCAGAAGGGACCTGAGCAGCTGCTGGGGCCGGATCACAGGGATCTGAGCAGCTGCTGGGGCCGGATCACCTGGGTTCTGAGAAGTTTCTGGGGATATAATCAAATGGGATCTGAACAGCTGCTGAGGGACAACTGGGTTCTTAGTGGTTACTGGGGCTGGATCAAAGGGGATCTGATCAGCTGCCAGAGGCTGGCTTTCATGTGCTCTGAGGAGCTGCTAGGGGCCTGGGGTGAAGAGGTTCTCGGAAGTTGCTTCCGGCTGGATTGGAAGCTTTCTGACCAGCTGCCTGAGAGCTGGCTCTTGAAAACTATTCTCCCTTTCCTTTTCTTCCCCTAGCCTAGAGGTGTGCTCTCCTGCTATTGAGTAGTACATTTATTGAGCACCTGCTGAGTACCTCCTCCACTATCAGACATAGAGGAGAAGCAGTGTGGCTCAGTGGAAAGAGCACAGACTTTGGAGTAAGAGGTTATGGGTTCAAATCCTGGCTCCGCCAATTGTCAGCTGTGTGACTTTGGGCAAGTCATTTAACTTCTCTGTGCCTCAGTAACCTCATCTGTAAAATGGGGATTAAGACTGTGAGCCCCCTGTGGGACAACCTGATCACCTGATCAGGACAACCTGATCACCTGAGAACAGTGTTTTGCACATAGTAAGCGCTTAATAAGTGCCATTATTATTATTATTCTGCTCCTCTGGAGAAAATCCTTGCAATTCCATTTCTCCCCAGAAGATATATTAATGGAGAAGACAAAAACAGAGTTATACTCTCACAACAGTGATCACATATACATATATATAGAGAGAGAGAGAGAGAGAGAGAGAGACATATTTTACGGTTTTAAAACTACATTCTTCTTTTAAAATTCCAGAAGCAAAAGAGAAGTTTGCCTCTCTGACCCATTTTTGTTCATAGCATTGACAGAGGTTAAGCGTTGCACCAAGAAAAAAAAAGCCGATCATTATTCATGATGATTATAAAATGTCAGCACCCCACCAGCCCTAATCACCCAAATAGAATGGTTTGGATGCTTTGTTTTTGGTTTAAGGTTGAAATCCAGAATCTGGGGATGCTGTGACTCCAGCTGACCTTCCCTCTCCAAGGACGGGACTAAATTTCAGCCCCTGGAGGCCCGTTCATACAAAACCTTGTGCCTCCCAGGGACAGGTGCAAGCAACACCAGCGGAAGTCTTCCCTGCTGCACAGACCGGGCCTTGCCTGGGCCTCAGGAATTAAGTTTCACAGGCCCCTTTTGAGGAAGAAACATATCATTAAAGGAATCTGCACACTTCGACTTCTTAAAATCCCTGTCCAGTGCCCATGGCAGATGCTTCATGCTGGAAGTAAAGAGGACATTCATACACCAGTGACTCGTGCTGCTGAGCTGTGAGGACAGTTAAAATAGAACGTTACTCTAATCAACAGGGAAGCAGCCCAAGTGACAAAGTCACTGTTCTTCTAGATCTTTCCAAACCTATTTTCAGGATCTCTGTCTTCTGGATCTCTCTTTCCAAACCCATTTTCAGGATCTATACCTTCTGGATCCATCTTCCCAAACCAATTTTCAGAATCTTTGCCTTCTAGATCTATCTTCCCCAACATATTTTCAAGATTTATATCTTCTGGATCGATTTTCCCAATCATATTCTCTGCAAAATTCCTTCCTATTAAGTTGGTTTTTAGTACGAAGGCAAGAAAGAAAAGGAGATAGTCCTCTTTCCTGAAAGCCGTATGCTATTTGTTAAGAGTTGCCCCTTGCTTCCCCAGCCCCTAAGCCTTCAGATTTAGGCATCAGAAGTGACACACACCTGCAGAGCCTTCCAATATCCCCCTTCTTTTTATGTCAATGGGAGCACTGCGTGTATATCCAGAGCTTTATGTAGACCATAATCAGGGGGAAACACCTACTTTTGTTCTTCTGTGGCCTGGAAGCCTGTCTCAATGGGGGGCTTTTTTCTGTATTAAAACACTGAGCCTTAAATCGCTTTCCAAAGTTTTCAAAAGCTGTTTTGAAAAGCCCAGAAGCCTGTCGCCATATGTACCCACCTTTTCTGAGGAGATCCTGTAGCTCATATTCTACTTATCTGGTCTAGTAGATCTATTTTATCTCAAGAAAACCAAAAATCGCCATTTTTACACTGGGAAAGTGTGTGTGTGTGTGTGTGTGTACTTTATTTGTCCTCAAACTGCCCAAGTTTATTTACAAAAATGCTGACATCTCTAATGCTGTGAGTCTGTGTTTCAGTTCCTTAGTCAATCAAAGGAGGGTAAGGCATGCTCCACCTGCCTCTTAGACTGTGAACCCTTTGTAGGACAGGGACTAGATCTGATCTCATTATCTAGACTGTGAGCCCCTATGTCAGCCAGGATGGCTTCTGATCTCATCATCTGTCTACCCAACTTAGCACAGGGCTTGGCACAAAGTAGGCACTAAACAATTATTATCATCATTATTATTATTACAATGTCTACCCCAGAATATGGCAAACGCTTCACAAATACCATAACTAACTTCCCTCCTCTCTCCTTCCCACCCCTGCTTCACCATTTCCTTTCTATTACTACAACCAGTAGTTCTCCACTGCCTCCCACTTTCTCCCTAAATGTTTTTTTCCTTGTCCCCCACTGTTACTTGAGTGCTTCCTTGTTGCCCTTCATCTTCCCCCTGCTTTCTCTGGCAGCCCAACGGGTCCCATGAGAGGAAAACCATATCAACTTCACTGGAGTTGAAATACATTGTAACTTGCAAACTTGGCTATGAAACTGAGCCAGAAAACCAGATTGGGACTTTCTTTAAAAAAAAGAAGAGTGAGCAGACAAGGTAGAGAGCATTTAAAACCCTTTAGCAATTGCAAAATAAAATGCACTAGATTCTTTGAACAGCAAGTTACTTAGAGAAATGGCTCTTACGTATCTCCTATGAAGGGAAAGAATGAAAAGGGCATCTAATTAGGGGATCTGCTATTCCCCCTTGAGACTCAGGGGCCCAGGGGTTTCCAACACCATACTACTCAGTATACCTCACTCTTGTCTATCTTGTTGCTGATCCCTTGTTCACATCCTCCCTCTGGCCTGGACCTCCCTTCCCCTTCATATCTCTCCCCTTCATAACTCTCCCACTTTCAGAACCCTCCTAAAATCTCCGAGTAAGCCCTCATTTCCCTAATTCATCCTCTCTTCTGCAATGCCTATGAGCTTGGATCTGTATCCACTAAGCATTTGGTTTTCACTACACCCTCAGCCCCACAGCACTTATTTACATATCCTTACACTCTTCCCTCCTCTCAGGATCACACCTGAAGAGTTTCCAGTACTCTACCAATCTCGGTTATAGGAGGGACGCCTGAAAGGCCTCCACAGCCACAAGAAGAAGAAGATCAGGACTTCGCCCACCTTCCGATGGCCCAAGACCCTGCGGCTGCACAGGCAACCAAAGTACCCTCGGAAGAGTACTCCCCGGAGAAACAAGTACGGTGGCCCTCTCTTATTCGCAGGAGGGCGGGGAAGGGCTCAGAGTGGGAGCTAATTCCTCCAGATCAGTCAGTCCTATTTATTGAGCGCTTACTGTAGGCAGGACACTGTAGAAAGAGCTTGTGGGAGTACAATATACCAATAAACAGGCACACACCCTGCCCACAGTGAGCTTACAGTCTACAGGGGGAGACAGACCTTAATAGAAACATTAATATAAGTAAATTATAGATGTGTACAAAGCTGTAGGGCTGGTGGAAGGGCGTATAAGGGTAGATCAGGTCTACCTTTGTGGGACTGAGCTGCTTGTTCCTCGTCTCTATATGTTGCCAACTTGTACTTCCCAAGTACAAGCTCTGCACACAGTAAGCGCTCAATAAATACGATTGATTGAGAAAGAGGGTACCCCCCTCTCCTTCCCTGAGGAGCTCTGAGGACAGGAAGACTAGGTGGTGTTTCTTGCCCAAGACCAGAGGCTGGACTGTAATAGAACAAGTTTTCTGTCCAGCCACTTAAAGTGAAACCTGGAGATCAGACTTTCATTCATTCATTCAATCGTATTTATTGAGCGCTTACTGTGTGCAGAGCACTGTACTAAGCACTTGGGAAGTCCAAGTTGGCACTTGTACAAGACTTCTCACTGGAAGGGAGAGGACAATAACTGTAGGCTACTCAGGTATCCAATGGCTCCCGATCCAGTTGGGAATTGTCCAGGCATTTAGATTTAGATGGATCCCAAACTGAGCCCCCTTTTTCCTCTCCTCCTTCCCCTCCCCACAACACTTGTATCTATATTTGTACAGATTTATTACTCTATTTTACTTGTACATATTTACTATTCTATTTATTTTGTTCATGATGTGCATAGAGCTTTAATTATTTGTTCTGATGACTTGACACCTGTCCACATGTTTTGTTGTCTGTCTCCCCCTTCTAGAGTGTGAGCCCGTTGTTGGGTAGGGACCGTCTCTATGTGTTGCCAACTTGTACTTCCCAAGCGCTTAGTCCAGTGCTCTGCACACAGTAAGCACTCAATAAATACGAATGAATGAATGAATGAATGAGCCCCCTTTTTCCTCTCCTCCTCCCCTTCCCCCCCGCCTTACCTCCTTCCCCTCCCCACAGCACTTGTATATATATTTATACAGATTTATTGCTCTGTTTTACTTGTACGTATTTACTACTCTATTTATTTTGTTCATGATGTGCATATAGCTTTAATTATTTATTCTGATGACTTGACACCTGTCCACATATTTTGTTTTGTTGTCTGTCTCCCCATTCTAGAATGTGAGCCCGTTGTTGGGTAGGGACTGTCTCTATGTGTTGCCAACTTGTACTTCCCAAGCGCTTAGTCCAGTGCTCTGCACACAGTAAGCGCTCAGTAAATACGATTGAATGAATGAGGGAGAGTCAGGCAGAGTCCTACCCATTCCATTCCATTTCTAGCTTGGGCAGTGGCTAGCAAGTGGAAGGTAATTTGCTACAGGTCAGAGTGGCATGGGAGAGAGTCGAGGGCAGCGACTAAAGTTTACTGTGTGGAAGAAGGCAGTGGTAAACCACTTCCATATTTTTACCAAGAAAACTCTATGGCTACACTGCCAGAACGATTGCAGGTGGATGTGGGGCATTCTGGGAGAGTTGTGTCCATGGAGTCACTATCATTCAGAGATGACTTGATGGCATAAGACAAGACAAAACACTCTGCCATTTCCCCTATCTGTAATTTATTTTAATGTCTGTTTTCCCATCTAGACCGTTGACTCCTGTGGGCAGGAATTGTCCCTACCAACTTTATTGTATTGTACTTAGTGCTTAGAACAGTGCTATGCACACAGTAAGTGCTCAGTAAATACCACTGATTGATTGACTTGTGGAGGGATGGCTCTATACATCTCTCTATCCATCCTGGGCCTGGGGTTTTGTCAGGAGCTGTCCACATGAGCTCAACCACCCACTACAGGGACACTGCCTTTCTTCCCAGACACCATAGAATTATATCTCTGGAATCAATCAGCCAATCAATAAATCAGTGGCATTTATTGAGTTCTTACTGTATGCAAAGAACTGTACTAAGTCCTTGGAAGATCGAGAAAGGACATTGAGTCCAGCCTCCTGCCTTTGGGCAGGACCACATTGCTGTTATTTCCCCCTATATTTAAAAATCTCCATGGCAGAGATCCTAGAGACATGTTTTAAGTTGTTCCAAAATAAACTCAGAAGTAAAAGGGAGTTTAGTTCATAAAGAAAAATCAATGTGTAAAGCCAACACAAAAGCACTTATTTATTTTTGTTTTGCTCTCTATCTCTTTTCTCAGATTTTGTTAGGACCATCAAAGTCCTTTTCCCTCATCTCTTCTTCCTCTGTGGCTGTCTTCTCCCAAAAAAGTTAGAGAAGCACTAGGACCTACTGGAAAGAGCACAGGTCTGGAAGTCAGAGGACCTGGGGATTAATCCCGGCTCTGCCGCTTGCCTGCTGGGTGACCTTGGCCATGTCACTTAACATCCTTCTGCCTCCGCTTCCTCATCTGTAAGATGGGGCTTAAATATTTGTTCTCCCTCTGCCTCAAACTGCAAGTTCCTTGTGGGATGGGAGCTGTGTCAAACCTGATTGTATTGTATTTACCCTAGAGCCCAGTGTAGTGTTTGGTAGTAAGCACTTAACAAATACCACAACTATTATTATTATTATTCTTAATAATAATAATGTTCTATCTTGGGAGAATATGTACACACATGCACACACATATGCATGCATGCACGTACACACACCACGTACACACACACACACACACACACACACCCCACTACACACACACAGCCAACCTATTAGAGGTAGAGTGGTCTAGTGCAAAGAGCCTGGGACTAGGAGTTAGGAAACCTGGGTTCTAATCCCTTCTCTGCTCCAGGCTTGCTTTGTATGACCTCTGGCAGGTAATTTAACCTCTCTTCGGGTCAGCTTGCAGATCTGTAAAATGGGAATAATGTACCTCCATTCCCTCCCTCTTAGGCTGTGAGGCCTAAGTGGGAGAGGGACTGTGTCCCATCTAATTATCCTGCATTGCCTCCAGTACTGAACATGGTACCTGGCACTTAGTAAATATCTGTAATACTAATAATAATAGTAATAAAATATGCATGTATGTGCCTTTGGAGTGGGCATAAAGACAATCTAATATGAGGAATGGTACAACCCTATTGCCAGTTGTATTAGCATTCTGCATTTTGAGTGGATAACAAGTGTTTTAGACTCGTCTGCTTTCCTTCCGTTCAGAGAAGTGGAGAGAACAGCACGTGTCCCTGCCTCCCCCTGCCAGAGCAGAATTATTGTCAGGAGTAGGGCCCTGTGCAATCGATGGCATTAAAGACTAGGCTTTACAAAGAGATTTCTGGCCACACAGCTTTGGCCCATGAGCCTATTATCGTGGCAGAGTCTGGAATGGTGCTTGCTTCCTTAGTCCTGGGGATAATGATGTTTTCCCCCATTTTTAATGCCACACCGCTTACAGCTGTCCCACACAAAGCCCAGCCCTGCGTGCTCCCGGTGGCAGGATGCGTGTGTGTTTGGGGGCATCTGTGTCCTGGGGTGTCCTCTGAGGCTGAAAGAGGAAAGCCAGTGTTCTGCAGACATGTGCACCTACAGTGGGGCTGGGCAGACCCCTCCTTGGAGTCTCAAAGAGAGGATTTGCCCTCCCCTGGAGCAGAGGCTGGAATGAGTCACTCCTGAGACCCCACTCCCACCCCCCACCCACACCCCCAAGCATAATGAGAACCAAAATCTGGCTGGATCAATCTGCTATTTGCTTGACAGAACTGAGGAGTGCAAGGCTAAGGAGGGAGAACAAGCCAGTGTGGACCCCCGTAGCCTGGCCAGTCGTATCTTGATACATCTTCTCCTGATTAATACTGTGAACACTATGTGAGACAGGGATTGTGTCCAACCCGATTAGCTTGTATCCACCCCAGTGCTTAGAACAGTTCCTGGTACATAGTAAGTGCTTAAAAAATAACACAATCATTATTATTATTATTTTCCTGTGGAACTGGTTAAAGAGACAGGTTCTTAAAAAGAAGTGGGTATAATAACCTCTCCGAGGCAGGGGGATGCTTGTTGGGTGTGCAGGGCCGGGAAAGCAGTTTCAGAATCTACTCCCATCTACCTTGCCTCATTGATATACTACTACAACCCAGCACACCCACTTTGCTTCTCTGACACCAACCTACTCACTGTATCCTGATCTCATCTATCTCACCACAGACCCCTTGCCCACATTCTGCCCCTCCCCTGAAACTCCCTCCCACTTCATTTCCAACAGATGATCATTCTTCCTACCTTCAAAGCCTTATTAAAATCACATCTCCTCTGAGAGGCCTTCCCTGACTAAGCACTCATTTCCCCTACTACCTCTCCCTTCTGCGTCGCCCTTGAACTTGGATATGTAACATTTACTTGCCACACGCTCAGCATCACAACATTTATGTAAACATCCATAATTTATTTTAATGTCTGTCTCCCCCTCTAGACTATAAGCTTCTTGTGGGCAGGGAATGTGTCTGCCAACTCTATTATACTGTACATGCTTAGCACAGTATTCTGCACACAATAAGTGCTCAATAAATATGATCGATTGATTGGTCAGACAGTTTTGGAGTAAGTGCTGCAGTGCATCACCTAAGAAGCAGCATCTCAAACAATAGTGGGTTCTAACTTTGCCTTTAGTGTCACCAGCCCTTCCTGCCCAGTCCTATTGTCAGGACCATTTTCTGCCTCATCCTCCTTGGCTTTAATGAGAGAGTAGCATTCTAGTTACAGCTGGGTAGGCTGTGGGGCCTCAGGCAAGTCACTTTACCTCTCTGGGGCTCAGTTTCTTCATCTGCAAAATGGGGAGAATTGTAAAATAATCAAAGCAGCAAACTCTGAGAAACAGTAGGCCTGGGGCTAAGGGGTGATGCTAGGAAATAAATGCATAATTATATTCATGAAAACATGGGTGCCCACTTCTTGGGAAGTTTCCACAGACTGCACTTTGAGGACAGGAGGGTAGCCACAGCCAGTCTACCCAGTCCCTTGGAGGCAACATGGTAGGCTAACTCAGTGTAAAATTTATTGAGAACTACTGTGTGCAGAGCACTGTACTTAGTGCTTTGAAGAATACGATACAATCAAATTGTTAGACATGATCCCCAATCACCAGGCGCTTATATAATTGAGTGGGAGACAGATATCAAAATAAATTTCAGATGGCTATGTACATAAGTGCTGTAGGGCTGGGGGGAAAATCTAAATGCTAAAGGAGTACAGACACAGTGAGTAGGTGAAGTAGAAGGGGGGGGTGAATAGGGGAAGTAAGAGCTTAGTCAGGGAAGTCCTCTTCGAGGAGATAGGATTTTAGTTGGGCTTTGAAAATGGGGAGAGTGTGGTCTTTCATATATGAAGAGGGAAGGAGTTCCAGGCCAGAAGAAGGATGTGAGCAAGAGGCAATCGATCAGTGGTATTTATTGAGTGTTCACTATGTGCAGAACAGTATACTAAGCACTTGGGAGAGTGCAATACAACAGAGCTGGTAGGCATGTTTCCTGTCCACCAGGAGCGTACATATTAGAGAGGGAGACAGACATGAGAATAAATGATTGATATGTACATAAGTGCTGGTGGGTTGAGGGTAGAGTGAATATCAAGTGCTTAAATGGTACAGATTCAAGTGCACAGATGAGGCAGGAGGGAAAGGGAGTAGGGGAAAAGAGGGCTTAATGGGGGAAGGCCTCCTGGAGGAGATGTGATTTTAGGTTTTAAAGGTGGGAAAAGTAATGATCTGTCATATTCATTCCTTCATTCAATTGTATTTATTGAGCGCTTACTGTGTGCAGAGCACTGTACTAAGTGCTTGGGAAGTACAATATGAAGTGGAAGAGAGTTCCAGGCCAGAGGGAGGAAGTGGGCAAGTGGTCAGTTGTGGCATAGACAGGACTGGCATACAGTGAGTGGGCTGGCATTGAAGGGATAAAGTGTTCGGACTGAATTGTAGTAGGAAATCAACAAGATAAGGTAGGAAAGGGCAAGCTGATTAAGTACTTTAAAGCTGGTGATAAGAATTTCTGTTTAATGTGGAGGTGGATGGGGAGCCACTGGAGGTACTTGAAGAGTGGGGAGAAATGGACTGAACTTTTTTTAGAAAAACTATCCAGGCACCAGAGTGAAGGACTGGAATAGGAAGAGACAGGAGGCAGGGTGGTCAGCAAGGGGCTGATGCAATCGTCAAGGTGGGATATGATCAGAGCTTTGATCAGTGTTGTGGCAATTTGGATGAAGAGAAAAGGGCGGATTTTAGCTATGCTGTGAATGTAAAACTTACAGGATTTGGTGCTAGATTGAATATTTGAGATGAATGAGAGAGATGAGTTGAGGATAATACCTAGGTTACAGCTTTGTGAGAAAAGTGGTGTTCTCCCTCTGACTTTCCCATCACTGTAGCAGGCACCACCATCCTTCCTGACTCACAAGCCTGCAACCTTGGAGTTATCCTTGACTCCTCGCTCTCATTTAACCTACATATTCAATCCATCACAAAATCTTGTCAGTCCCACCTTCAAAACTTGACTAAAATCCTCCCTTTCCTCTCTATCCAAACTGCTACTACGTTAATACAATCACTTACCCTATCCTGCCTGGATTACTACATCAGCCTCCTTGCTGAACTCCCAGCCTCCTGTCTCTCCCCAATCCAGTCCGTACTTCACTCTGCTGCACGGATCATTGTTCTAAAAAAATGTTCAGGACATGTTTCCCCACTCCTCAAGAATCAGCAGTGTTTGCCCATTCACCTCTGCATTAAACAAAACCTCCTCACCATTGGCTTTAAAGCACTCAATCACCTTGCCCCCTCCTACCTCCCCTCATTATTCTCCTACTACAGCCCAGCCTGTAGGCTTTATTCCTCTACTGCTAACCTTCTCACTGTACCTCTACCTCATCTATCTAACCGCCGACCCCTCACTCATGTCCCACTCCTGGCCTGGAACACCCTCCCTCCTCAAATCCAACAGTTACTCTCCCCCGCTTCAAAGCCTTATTGAAGGCACATCTCCAAGAAGCCTTCCCTAAGTCCCCCTTTCCTTTTCTCCCACTCCCTTCTATGTCACCCTGACTTGCTCCCTTTGTTCTTCCCAGCCCCACAACATTTGTGTACATATATGTAATTTATTTATATCAATGCCTGTCTACCCCTGCCCTAAACTGTAAGCTCGTTGTGGGCAGGGAAAGTGTTTGTATATCATTGCATTGAATTCTCCCAAGCACTTACTACAGTGCTCTGCACACGGTAAGTATTCAATAAATGTGATTGAATAAATGAGTGAATGATGAGAAAGGCACGGGGAGGATAGGGGTTAGGTGGGAATATGAGGAGTTCTGTTTTGGACATTAAGTTGGGATGTCAGGGGGACATCCATAAAGGGATATCCTGAAGACAGAAGGAAATACAAGACTACAGAGAAGGAGAGGGGACAGGGCTGGAGAGGTAGATTTGGGAATCATCCACATAGAGGTGGTAACTGAAGTCATGGGAGTGAATGAGTTCTCCAAGGGAATGGGTGTAAATGAAAACTAGAAGGGGACTTAGAACTGAGCCTTGAGGGACACTCATAGTTGGAGGTTGGGAGGCAGAGGAGTTGCCAGAGAAAAAGACTGAGAGGAAGTGGCTGGAAAGATAGGAGACAGGGAGAACATGGTGTCAGTAAAGCCAAGGTTAGATATTTCCAGGAGAAGGGGATGATCCACCATGTTGAAGAGAGCTTAGCGTTCAAGGAAGACTAGGATGAAGTAGAAGCCAATGGATTTGGCAAGAAAGAGGTCACTGGGGACCTTAAAGAGGGCAGTTTCTGTGGAATGAAGGGGGCAGAATCCAGATTGGGGGTGTCAAGGAGAGAATTGGAGGAGAGGAAGGAGAGACAGTAGGTGTAAACAACTCACTTGAACAGTTTGCAGAGGAATGGCAAGCGGGAGATGGGGCAGTAACTGGAAGATACATGGGGCCAAAGGATTTTTTTTAGGGTAGGGGATTTTCTTGTCTTAAGCTTTTGAGTCATCTTCGAATCATAGTGACTTCACGGATACATCACTCCCAAAACGCCCCACCTCCATCTGCAATCATTCTGGTAGTGTACCCATAGAGTTTTCTTGGTAAAAATACAGAAGTGATTTACCATTGCTCCCTTGCATGCAGCAGACTTGAGTCTCCACCCTCGACTCTCTCCCATGCTGCTGCTGCCCAGAATGGGTGAGCTTTGACTTGTAGCAGGTTCCCTTCCACTTGCTAGCCACTGCCCAAGCAAGGAATGTTATGGGTATGCCTCTACTTGACTCTCCCTCCCATAGCCCAAACTGGTAGAATACTGGAAACTCTCCAGGAGCAATCCTGAGAGGGTCAGGATAGAGGATAAATGGGGGTATTTGGCAGCACTGGGGAAAGAGGCATTGAAGAGTCAGCAGTTGAAGATGAAGGTCTTGGAGCAAAGAGGGGAGGGGGCAAGTGTTTTAATAAAGTATGAAGGGATAGGGTCTGAGGCACAGGTGGAGGAGTAAATTTAAGAGGAGACAGGGGATAGCCTATTGTGACATTTCTATGATACTACAGTGAAATGTCACTACTGAAGATAGCACCACCCTCCTTCCTGTCTCACAAATCTGTAACCTAGGCTTTATCCTAGACTAACCTCTCTCATTCAACCCAGATATTTAATGTCACCAAATCCTGTCAGTTCAACATTCACAACATTCAATAATCTGCCCTTCCTCTCCATCCAAACAGCTACCATATTAAACCAAGTACTTATCCCATCCTGCTTCTTCTCTGACCGCCCTGTCTCCTGTCTCTTTCCGCTTCAGTCCATACGTCACTCTGGTGCCTGGGTCATTTGTCTACAAAACTGTTCAGTCCATGTTTCCCCACACCTAAAAAACCTCCAGTGGTTGCCCACCCACCGCCGCATCAACCATAAACTCCTTACCACCAGCTTTAAAGCACTCAATCCCCTTGCCCCCTCCTGCCTTACCTTGCTGAACTTCTACTTCAACCCAGCCCATACACTTTACTCCTCTAACGTCAACCTATTCACTGCACCTTAATCTTGTCTATTTCATCGCTGATGCCTTGCCCATATCCTCCCTCTGGCTGGAACTCCCTCCCTCTTCAAATCCGACAAACGATCACTCTCCCCACCTTCAAGGCTTTATTAAAAGCACAACTCCTCCAAGAGGGTTACTCAACTAAGCCTTCATTTCCCCTTCTCCCATTCCCTTCTGCATCATACTGGCACTTGGATTTGCACCCTTTACCTCTCTCTCAGCCCCACAGCACTTCTGTACATATCCACATTTTATTTATTTATGTGTGTTTACCTCCCTCTAGACTGTAAGCTTGTGGTGGGCAGGGACTGTGTCCATCAGTTCTGTACATTGTACTCTCACAAACACTTAGTACAGTGCTCTGCACGCAGTAAGCACTCAATAAATATTATTGATTGATTGATGGGAAGGATGGGGGAATCCTTCTAGTAGGTAAATCCCTTCTTGTCTGTAAACTCTTTTTAGGCAGGGATTGCCTATACCTAATCTTCTGTATTTTACTCTCCTAAATATTTAGTACAGTGCTCTGCACACTCAATAATACCAACCGATTGATTGAGAATTGAAGAAGGCAGGAGGAAGGTGGGACTAGAGAGGTGCTGGGGAAGACTTTGGGAAATCATGCTTGATGGTTTCTTTTTTTATGACATAGGTGGCAACATTATTAGGGACAAGAGTTAGGGAAGGTGGGGAGATGGGAGTTTGATGAGGGAGTTAAAAGTCTGAAATAGCTGGTGTAGCCAATGGGTTTGGGAGTCAATAAGGATGGAGAGTATTGTTGCTTGTCAGAGGATAGGGCAGAGTTAAAGAGATGAGGGCAAATTTGAGATGGTCAAGTTTGGCCTGGTGTTTGGATTTCCACCAAGAAGCTCTCCACAGCTTGAGCACAAGGGTGCAGGAAACACACCGTGAGGTAATCCAGGGATGCAGATTAGTGGTCTGAGATGGGCGGAGGGTCAGGGTGGTAGTGAAGAAGTTGAGTTCAGTAGAGAGGAAGGAGTCAAGGGTGTAGAGGTTTGTATCAAGAGAAGCTAGGTTGGGCATGTCGACTTCAGAAAATTGAGAGAATTGAGGTCTATCTGGGGGAAACTGGTGGATTTGAGGGAAGGGGCTGGTGGTAGAGAAGGCAGATGAGGAAGTTGTGTTTGGATAGGGTTATTTCAGAGTCGATGAAAGAAGAATTGTAGAGTAATAATGATAACTGTATTATTTGTTAAGCGCTTACCATGTGCCAGGCACCATACTAGACACTGGACTAAATACAAGGTTATCGGTTTGGACACAATCCCTTTTCCACATCAGGCTCACAGCCTTAATCCCCATTTTACAGATGAGATAACTAAAGCACAGAGAATTAAAGTGATTTGCCCAAGGTCACACAGCAGACAAGTGACAGAGTGGGTTTAAAACACAGATCCTTCTGACTCCCAGGCCTGTGCTCTATCTACTAGGCCACGCTACTTCTCTATCTTGAGATGATGAGATGGAGCAGGTGTCCAAGTTATTGAGTGTGGATTATTTTTTCTACAAAAACGTTCAGACCATATTTCCCCACTCTTCAAGAAACGCCAGTGGTTGCCCATCCTACTCCACATCAAACAGAAACTCCTTTCCATAGTCTTTAAAGCATTCAATCCTCTTGCCCCCTCCCACCTCACCTCACTACTCTCCTACTTCAACCCAGCAAGCACACTTCATTCTAATGCCAAACTTCTCAACTTATCTCGATCTCCTCTACCTCACCACCGATAGACCTCTTGCCTACATCATGACCCTGTTCTGGAACATCCTCCCTCTTCATATCCCACAGACAATTACTCTTCCCTACTCCAAGCCTTATTGAAAGTACATCTCCTCCAAGAGGCCTTCTCTGACTAAACTCTCCTTTCCTCTTCTCCCACTCCCTTCTGCTCCGCTCTGACTTGCTCCCTTTATTCATCTCCCCAGCAACACACCCAGCCCCACAGCATTTATGTATGTATCTGTAATTTTATGTATTTATTTTAAGGTTGGTCTCTCCCTCTAGACTTAAAGCTCGTTGTGAGCAGGGAATGTGTTTGTTGTATTGTTATATTGTACTCTCCCAAGCGCTTAGTACAGAGCTGTGCACAGAGTAAGTGCTCAGTAAATGCCACTGACTGACTGACTTGAGTGTGTGAGGTGAGGTGGAGCAGGGGGTCGGGGAAGTTGAGGAATTAGCGAAAGCAGGCAGAGGAAGCATCGTTGGGAACATCCAGAAGGATGTTGAAGTTGTGGCAGAGGGTCAGAGTGGCTCTCTGCTGGCAGGGTGCGGCCTCCAGCCAGAGCTGGGGACTTGGGGTTCCCATCATTCTCCCCAGGTAGTCGGGCCAACCAGAGCAGTCTCACTACCCACCCTGCCCCCTGGCCCTTTTCCTGCTTGCTCTCTCCTCATTCTCCTTCCCCAGGTGGTGGTGGTGATGGCGGGGAAGGGGGAGGCTGGGCTGTGTGGGAGATGGGGTCAGAGGCCAGCTCACTTCTGGGTTTAGAAGCCAGCTCACCTCCATGAGGGTAGCTCACTTCTGGGTTACAGATCAGCTCACCTTTATAGGGGCATCTCACCTCTGGGGTTAGGGGTCAGCTCGCATCCAGGATTTATGGGCCAGTTTATCTCTAGGGTTTTGGGCCAACTTGCTTCCATGGGCCTCAGGGCAGTGACAATGACAGACCCCAGTGTCAGGCACCACGTGTGTTGGCAATGGCAGAGTGTGGGCTGTGAGTGGAATAGGGAGAGCTGGGGCAGGGAGTGGGCTATACTCAAGGCGGGGAGTGCCGGGTCTGGAGCTGGGCTGTGTGTGGGGCAGGGAGAGCCGGGGCGGGGATGGAGCAAGGAGAGCCAGAGCAGGGAGGTGAGCTGGGAGTAGAGCAAAGAGCTGGGCAGGAGGTGGGCTGTACATGGAGCAGGGAGAATGGGGCAGCAGCTGGGCTAGGAGTGGTGCAAGGAGAGTTGGGGCAAGGGGTGGGCTGTGCTAGGGCAGGAAAGAGCCAGGACAGCAGATGGAGTGTGCTTGGGGCAAGGAGAGAGCCCGTTGTGGGCAGGGATTGTCTGTCTTTATTGCTGTATTGTACTTTCCAGGCACTTGGTACACCGCTCAGTGCACAGTAAGTGCTCAATAAATACAATCGAATGAATGAATGAATGAGAGCCAAGGCAGAAGTTGGGCCGTGCGTGGGGTGGGGAGAGACAGGGCAAAGGATGAGATGTGAGTGGGACAATGAAGAGCCAGGGTAGGAGGTGGGCTCTGTGCAGGGCAGGGAAGAGTCTGATCTGGGGGCGAACTGCACGCAGGGCTAAAAGAGCCAGAGCAGGGAGTGAGATATGTGAAAGATGGGCAAGAGTCGGGGCAGAGGGTGACTGTGTCCAGGACAGGGAAGAGTTGGGATAGGGGGTGACTGTGTCCAGGGCAGGGAAGAGTTGGGGCAAGGGGTGACCGTGTGCAGGACAGAGAAGAGCAGGGGCAGGGCATGGGCTGTGTGCAAAGCAGGGAGAGCCAGAGCTGGAGGAGGGCTGTGCTCGGGGCAGTTAGAGCAGGGTCAGTGGATCAATCAGTCAGTAGTATTTATTGAGCTCTTACTATGTGCAGAACACTGTACTAAGCGCTTGGGAGAGTACACTAAAAGAGAATCAGCAGACAGGTTTCCTGCCCATAGTGAGCTGGGATTAGGACAAGGAGAGGCAGGACAAGGGGTGGGCTGTGCTGGAAGGAGAGCCAGGGCAGAGGACTGAATGCAAGCAGGGTAGGGAAGAGCCAGACAGAGGGTGGGCTGTGCATGCGGTAGGGAGATCCGGGGTGGGGGTGGTCTGTGTGCGGGGGCAAGGAAAGCCGGGGCAGGGGCTGACTGTGTATGGAAACTGTGTATGGAACAGGGAAGAGCAGGGGCCGGGGGTGGGCTGTATGCGGGGCAGGGGGCAATAGCAGCTCCGGTGCGGGTTCCTGAGCGTGAGTCATGGGTCTCTGGAGCTCCTGGGAGGTGGGCGAATCACCCCTTCAATGCGCCAGGCCGGGGGCCAGGACTGCACCTGCTCTCCGCCCCCACTGCCCTGAGATGCGCTAAGCAGAGGGGGCTGGAGATGAAGGTGACACGAGGGGGGTGACCCCTCGCCGGGCATCGTAAGCTCGAGTTGATCAGGCGCCCGAGCCTCCTGTGTGCGGGACGCTGAGCGCCTGGGAGAATTAGAAGGACGATGGAGCCTCCTGCTTCAAACCAAACGACCGCTGAACGACCCCAGAGCCCGGGTTCGCCCTCAGGTGAATGCCCAGGGTCCTGAGGAGCGGGGAGAGACGATGGCGGAGACGGCACACCTCGTCAGTCGACGCGTCGCCCCTGCACTTCATCATCCCCCGGGGCCGTGGCCCTCGTTGACAAATCAACCCCCACCCCCCACCCCCCGAAAAAATAATCTGAACTCGTGTTCGTCGGAAAGGTATCTTGTTGAATTTGGAGGCCTGAGCTCATTTTGTCAATAAAACTCTCTAGAATTGGCGAGTGGAAACAACACCACACACACGCGTGCACAGAGGCGCACACTCCGGGGTACCCCTCCCTCCAGAATCCCCCCATTCCCTGAAGCACTCGGTGATTCCTCTCGGGTATTCTCGGGTAGTAGAGAAGCAGTGTGGCTCAGTGGAAAGGGCACGGGCTTTGGAGTCAGAGGTCATGGGTTCAAATCCCGGCTCCGCCAATTGTCAGCTGTGTGACTTTGGGCAAGTCACTTTACTTCTCCGTGCCTCAGTTACCTCATCTGTAAAATGGGGATTAAGACGGTGAGCCCCCCGTGGGACAACCTGATCACCTTGTTACCTCCCTAGCGCCTAGAACAGTGCTTTGCACATAGTAAGCGCTTAATAAATGCCATCATCATCATCCCCCCCTTTTAGACTGTGAGCCCACTGTTGGGTAGGGACTGTCTCTATATGTTGCCAATTTGTACTTCCCAAGCGCTTAGTACAGTGCTCTGCACATAGTAAGTGCTCAATAAATACGATTGATGATGATGATGATGATCATTATTCATCATCATTATTCGGGTGTACTCAGAAGCCCAGAAGCCCTGAGTGCAAAACTCCTGTTTCCTCTAAATCAGAGGCCTGTTTTTGGAATCAGAGTCTTCCAAATAAACCAACTCCAGCATAGTGTTTCAACCCCGATTTTCTTGGGTAAATAATAATAATAATAATAATAATAATAATAATGGCATTTATTAAGCACTTACTATGTGCAAAAGCACTGTTCTAAGCACTGGGGAGGTTACAAGGTGATCAGGTTGCCCCACATGGGGCTCACCGTCTCCATCCCCATTTTACAGATAAGGATGAGGCACAGAGAAGTGAAGTGATTTGCCCAAAGTCACACAGCTGACAAGCGGTGGAGCTGGGATTTGAACCCATGACCTCTGACTCCAAAGCCCAGGCTCTTTCCACTGAGCCACGCTGCTTCTCTATCGTTCTGACGATTGTCCCTGCCTCTTCCCACCTGCCCTTCTCGACGCACCGTCCAACCGCCACACAGTATTGATCGTTTAATCCCCTTTCTTTGGAAAAAAAGCAGTCAGCTGACGTTCAGACCCCGTAATAAAACTCTCCCACGGAGCCCACCTCTCCAGGTAGCAATGCGCCAGAGGCTAATTCCCTCCAAGAAAGCCGAATCGGCTTATTGTGGGCCTGCGGGAGTGTGACTGATTTTCCTGGGCCGGGGCGAGGGGAGGAGGCGCGCTCTCAGGAGTTGGGGAGAACACGGGTTCAATGGTTGGGGGGGGGGGGTCGTTTTTCTGACTTTGGGTTCCCAAGAGGCGGACGGCTCTGGCGCCGGCAAACTCCGAAGGCCGGAGACAGCAATTCCAAGAGAACTACGGACACGAAGTGCAAACGTTAAAAAACTTTTATTTACACAAAGCCTCGGCGGTACAAAACGAGTTTCCACTTTGATCGCGCATACATAATAATAGAATAAACCTCTTTCTATACAAAAATACATTTTTCACCGAATGAATGAAACCTCTTGAATAAATTAAGCTGAACCCCAGGGCCAGCCGCCAGCCCGGTGGCTGCACCATCCAGTTGGCCTCGAGGCCGGATCGACTTTAAAGCCCGAGAGCAGTGGCGGGGGGTGGGGGTGGGGGTCAAAGGCCGCGATGCGTGGCTCCCCGCTCCCTCTCGTCCCTTTTTAAGCCCTTTCATTGTATCGCATTGTGGGCCGGTTCACACCGGATTTTCATGCCCATTTTTCTTCCTTAGAGTTCTACAAATTGTAAAATTGACTTTTCACCTCGTCTGCGGCACCTCTCTGCCCCCTTGTCTTTCCTTTACTAAGTCAGAGGGAGGCGGAGGCGCGGGTCAGCTCCGAACATAACCTCCAAAGAGGGGTTTTGTGGAGTTCAGAAAAGTGCAAAAGGGGGAAACGTTGGCTGGGAGGGCGGGACGGAGAGGGGGCTGCGCACCGTCAGCGGACTGAGGCGGAGGGGAAAACACAACCCCCCGAAGCGACCGCAAGTCACCCCTCATGCGGGGGGTGGGGTCTCCCCCCTGGCACCCCCTCCTCTGGCCGGCCTGGCTCTGCTTGGCTTCTGCCCTCGGTCCCCAAGCCGCCCGCTGTCCGGGCAGCTCCGGCCGGGCCTTCTCCCCAAGGGCCAGCCGAGGCCTAGTTTAAGGGCCCTGGCCGCCCCCGTCTAGTGGAACTGCACGAAGCAGGGAGCTCCGGCCAGCAAGTCTTTGGGGAGGGGGTGGAAGGCGAAGAGGGTCTCTGTAGGTCCGTAGCAGTAGTCCTCGGAGGTGGCAGGGCTGCTGGGGTTGGACGTGCAGATGGACAGGGGGGAAGAAGAGCAGGAGGGCGAGGAGGAGGAGCCGCAGGGTGGGGAGGAGGAGAAGGCGGATGATGATGAAGAGGAGGAGGAGGAGGAGGAGGGAGAGGAGGAGAGGGAGGAGGAAGAGGAGGAAGAGGAAGGGGACGCGCTGGAGGCCCAGGACTCGGCGTCGCTCCCGGGGCTGGGCGGGCCGGCGGGGCCGAGGAAGGCCGGCAGCAGCAGTTCCTTGGGGGCTCCTTGCAGGCCCTGGTCGGCCAGGCGCAGCGTCTCGGACAGCGCCCAGATGTAGTTGTAGGCGAAGCGGAGCGTCTCGATCTTGGTGAGCTTGGTGTCGTCGGGGAAGGTGGGCAGGACCCCGCGCAGTTCGTCCAGGGCGGCGTTGAGGTTGTGCATGCGGTTCCGCTCGCGGTCGTTGGCCTTGACCCGCCGGGTCTTGCGGATGGTGTGCAGCGCCGCCTCACTCCGCACGCGGGCCCGCCCCCGCCGGCGCCGCCGCTCCTCCCGCTGCTCCTCCCGCTCCTCCTCCTCCTCCGGCGGGGCAGAGCCCGGGGGGCGCCCCGGGACCCCGCCCCCGCCGGCCTCCTCGTCGCCGGGGAAGGCGGAGCGCTCGCCGGCGGGCTCCGGGTCCGAGAGGCCGCCGTCCAGCGGAGAGGCCATCCTGCGGAGAAGCGGGGACACACGGGGAGGCGGGCCGGGAGGGAGACGGACGGGGGCGAGGTGTGACGGGCAGCGAAGGCGCCGAGGCGCGGCGGCCCAGAGCCGAGCCCCCTCCCCACCCCTCCCGCCGGGCCCACTTACTTGCCCCCGCCCCCGGGCCCCAGTCCCGGGACCCCGCGACTCTCGAGGCCCGAGCGGGGGCCAGGCGCCCGCCCTGCTCTTCTAAGCGATCTCGGTGGCTCTCGGCCCGTGGTGGGAGCCCCGAGTGTGGCGGCACACGACTGCCCCACCGGACACCTTATATACCCTGGGAGACAATGGCCCCCGAGGCCCCCCGGCCCCCGAGGCTGAATGAATCCAGGCATCAGGTCGGCCCCGTGCGGCACTCGGCCTCGTTTGCATAATTTATGCGGTCGGGGTCCGCGCCCTCCCGGGAGCGTGCCTATAATTACCGCCGGCCAATCGCCGCGCCCAGCGCCGGCCCGGCCACGTGAGCTCTCGCTAGCCTAAGCCCCGGCGGACCTTCATTAGCCTCGTAAAAGGGAAAAGGAAGCGCGGAGTGATTAGCCTCCAGGGCAGGGCACGCTCCGAGAGGAGGAGGAGGAGGAGAAGGCTGCTGCTCCTCCTCCTCCTGCTCAGACCTAATGCCCCGCGGCAATCAATCAATCGTATTTATTGAGCGCTTACTGTGTGCAGAGCACTGGACTAAGCGCTTGGGAAGTCCAAGTTGGCAGCATATAGAGACGGTCCCTACCCAACAGTCTAGAATAATAATAATAATAATAATAATAATAATAATAATAATAACAATAATGGCATTTCTTAAGCGCTTACTATGTGCAAAGCACTGTTCTAAGCGCTGGAGCACTGTTCTAAGCGGATCCGGCCAGCCCGAGGCTCGCTGCGTGGCCGGCCCGCGCTGGCTTTCCGTCCTCCGGGGGCACCGCAAAGCCGGGCCAGGGAAGCGAGAAGGAGAGAGGGAGAATGAGGGATGGACGGACGGGCAGACAGAGGAGAGAGGCCAGAACGCGCGGACGGAGAGGGACAGAGGGACAGAAGGGAGATAGGAGAGAGCGGGAGACGGAGGGAAAGAGGGGAAAGAGCGCGCAAACACGCGGGAACAAAATGAACGGAACGCCAAGGGGTGGAAGTCGAAATGATAATGATGGTATCTGTTATGTTGCCAACTTGTACTTCCCAAGCGCTTAGTACAGTGCTCTGCACACAGTAAGCGCTCAATAAATACGATTGATTGATTGATTGATTAAGCGCCTTCTATATGCCGAGCACTGTTCTAAGCGCTGGAGCATTGCTCTAAGCCAGATCTTCTCCACGTTGAAGACAGCCCAGCTCTGATGCGAAGCGGGTTCGTTTTCGCAGGTTCTGATGGGAGGGAAACTACATCGGTCACATCCAAGGATCAGTAAACCCGTTATTGTCTTTGAGAGGAGGAGATTAAATCGGTGTGAGTTTCCAGTGTCGCCCGGGTTGTAGTCTGACGGGCTTTCATTGAGTTACACCGCCTTCCCCGCACCCCGGCGTGCTCCCCGCTGGCCTTGGAAAACACAAATCAAGATAAAATACACCACAAGTCAAACAGTGGCCAACGCGGCTTCAGATTCAACATTTGATCAACTTTGGCTAGTTTTTCTGACATTCACGTTCTGACTCTGAAACGCATTAGCTATTCACGGCCTGGGAAGAGAAGTTGATATATTTATTTATTTCGGTTACTTCTCTTTGATCCCCAAGCAGGATCGCAGTATGTTCTGCGTTTCTATAGGCACCCTAGACGTTTCGCCGAAATGCTCTCTTCCTTTAAACCGAGACTTGAAATTTAATTTGGAAATGAGGGCATTTCGTTTTTATGGGACACTTTTTATTTCGATGGGAAATTTTTTGACCGCTAGGTAAAAAGAAGAGCAAAAATAATTTCTCCAAATTTCCACTTTATCAGAATACTTTGGAATCCTGCCAGTAAAACATCTAGACACTTTTCCTGCATTGTTAGCTAGCTAGATCTTTTATGGACCAACTAGAAAGGCACAATGATACTCTTTAATTTTTTTAAAAACGCATGATTTATTGCCCGTCCACAATAGGCCAGGTTTTTTTTTATTGCTTCTTGTGGACAGTCAGAATGATTGTGATCTAGGAAGAGATCTCAGAAGGGTATTTTTAAAATGCGTTGTTTGCCATATTGCGCTGGCTATTTGTAAATAGTTTTTGCCTCTGTCCATCCCAGTTGGGAGCCCTGATTGTGTATTTGGCTTCTGATGCACTCTCCAGAGCTCTAAGTACAATGCCTCACGCTTTAGTAGGTCCTCAATCGATATCATTGACGGGATGACATTTTGGAAGCAGCAGAGGGACTTTACATAGCTCTTGAAGGCTCTCTCATGGAGCAACGCAATGAGCCAGCCTTTGAAATCCAAGCAAAGGAAGATCTGCAAACGGCATGCTAAACGCCAGTTCTATAAACCGATTGTTCCCGTTGCCAGGCCAGATGATAGCAGAACTGTCACCTTTCACGTGGTGGAAAGAAAAGTTCCGTCTTTTAATTTGGCTCCAACTGCAATCCTTGCGTTTGGAGTTGCAGAGCCCACTGTAGTGTGGACCTCCAGGACCAAGCACATGGTTTGAACCTCCCTTTAGCTCATGAAACTTTTTTCCTCTGAGGATTTCTTGCTCAATGAACTGTGTCATAAGTAAGCTGTAGAATCCTTAGAGCTGGAGCATTAAGACAAGTAAACAAGGCATCAATATGAATAAATAGAATATAGCATCAATATGAATAAATAGAATTATAGACATACATATTATTAATAAAATAAATAGAATAATAAATATGTACATATGTACACAAGTGCTGTGGGGCGGGGAGTGGGAGGAGTCTGGGCGAAAGGGAGGGGAGGAGGAGCAGAGGAAAAGGGGGGCTCAGTCTAGAAAGACCTCCTGGAGGAGGTGAGCTCTCAGTGGAGCTTTGAAGGGGGGAAGTGTGCTAGTTTGGTGCATGTGAGGAGAGAGGACATTCCAGGCAGAGGTAGGACGTGGGTCAGGGGTCGAAAGAGGAACAGGTGAGAACGAGGCACAGTGAGGAGGTTTGCAGCAGAGGAGTAGAGAGTGCAGGTTGGGCTGTAGAAGGAGAGAAAGGAGGTGAGGTAGGAGGGGGCAAGGTGATGGAGAACTTTGAAGCCAACAGTGAGGAGTTTTCACTTGATACCAAGGCTGATAGGCAACCACTGGAGATTTTTGAAGTTGGGGGGTGACATGCTCAGAGAGTTTCTTTAGTAAGATGATCCGGGCAGCACAGTGAAGTATAGACTGAAGTGGGGAGAAACAGGAGGTTGGGAGATCAGAAAGGATACTGATGCAGTAATCCAGTCGGGATATGATGAGTGAGTGGACTAACAAGGAAGCGGTTCGGATGGAGAGGAGAGGGCAGATCTTGGTGATGTTGTGAAGGTGAGACTGGCTGCTTTTGATGATGGATTGGATATGTGGGGTGAATGAGATAGCGGAGTCAAGGATGACACCAGGGTTGTGGTCTTGTGAGATGAGGAGAATGGTAGTGCTGTCCATAGTGACAGGAAAGTCAGGCAGAGGACAGGATTTGGGAGGGAAGATAAGGAGCTCAGTCTTGGACATGTTGAGTTTTAGGTGGCGGGAGGACATCCAGGTGGAGATGTCCTGAAGGCAGAAGGAGATGCAAGCCTGGAGGGAGGGAGAGAGAACAGGGGAGGAGATGCAGATTTGGCTATCAACCACGTAGAGATGATAGTTGAAGCTGTGGGAGCGAATGAGTTCACCAAGGGAGTGAGTATAGATGGAGAACAGAAGGGGACCGGTAACTGACCCTTGAGGAACCCTCACAATTAGGGGATGGGAGGGGGAGGAGGAGCCTGCGAAGGAGACTGGAGAGGAAAGGGTGGATTTTAACAATGTTGTCAAGATAGAATGGACAGGATTTCGTGACAGATTGAATATGTGAGTTGAATGAAAGAGGTAAGTGGAGGAGGCTTGTGAGATAGGGAGGATAAGGATATTGTGTAAAGTGATGGGAAAGACAAGGAGATGACTGGGATTGGGTGGGAAGGTGAGGAATTCTCCTTTGGAGAATTCCTTTGGACATGTTAAGTTTGAGGTGTCAGAGGGACAACCAGATAGGGCTGTCCTGAAGGAAGGAGGAATTGCAAGATTTCAAAGAAGGAAAGAGATCGGGGCTGGAGAGAAAGATTTGGGTACCATCCACGTAGACATGGGAATTGCAACCATGGAACAAATGAGTTCTCCAAGGGAGTGAGTGTAAATGGAGACTAGAAGGGGCCTTGAATTGAGACCTGAGGGACTCTGACAGCTAGGGGGTGGGAGGCAGAGGAGGAGCTTGAGAAAAATACAGAAGAGCAGTCAAAGCGACAGCAGGAGAACTAGGAGAGAACAGTGAAGCCAAGGTTAGATAATGTTTCTGGGAGAAGGAGGTGGTGTGCAGTATTGATGGGAGCTGAGAAGTTGAGGAGGATAAATATGACCAGGCAGGCCACCTACTTTATTAAGAAAATTGACACCATCAGATGTGAGCTCCCTAAAATTACCCCTGCCCCTCTTCAGTCCCTCCCCATTCTGGCCCCCTCTTCAACTCTCCCATCCTTCCCAGCAGTATCTCTAGAGAAGGTCTCCTGCCTCCTCTCAAAAGCCACCCCCTCCACCAGGGCAACAGGCCCCATTCCTTCACACCCTATCAAAACTCTCACCCCCCAGCCTTCTTCCCTCTCTTCAACCATTCCCTCTCCAGTGCTTCTTCCCTACTGCTTTCAAAAATGCCCATGACTCCCCTATCCTGAAAAAAACCCTCCCTTGATCCCACGGCTCCCTCCAGTTATCTCTCCATCCTTCTTACCATTCCTCTCCAAACTTCTTGAGCGAGTTGTCTACACTGGCTGTCTCAAATACCTCTCTTTCAATTCTCTCCTTGACACCCTCCACTCTGGCTTCCATCCCTTTCGCTCCACAGAAACCACCCTCTCAAAAGTCAACAATGATCTCCTTCTTGACAAATCCAGTGACTTCTACTCCATCCTAATCCTCCTCGACCTCTCAACTGCCTTCAACACTGTGAACCACCCCCTTCTCCTGGAAACATTATCCAACCTTGGCTTCATCGACTCTGTCCTCTCCTGGCTCTCCTCTTATGATGATGATGATGATTGTATTTGTTGAGTGCCTACTATGTGCCAAGCATTGTTTTCTGCACTGGGGTAGATAAAAGGTCATCAGGTTGTCCCACGTGGGGCTCACAGTTTTAGTCCCCATTTTACAGATAAGGTAACTAAGGCAAAGAGAAGTTAAGTGGCTTGCCCAAAGTCACACAGCTGACAAGTGGCAGAGCCAGTATTAGAACCCATGACCTCTGACTCCCAACCCCCTGTCATGCTGCTTCTGCTCTAATCTTTCTGGCAGTTCATTCTTAGTCTCCTTCATGGGATCCTCCTTTGCCTCCCACCTCCTAACGGTGGGGATCTCTCAAGGTTCAGTTCTGGGTCCCTTTCTATTCTTCATCTACACCACCTCCCTTGGAGAACTCATTTGCTCCCATAGCTTCAATTACCGCCTCTATGCGGATGATACCCAAATCTACATATCCAGTTCTGATCTTTCCTCGAATCTCCTCCTGCCTTCAAGACATCTCTACTTGGATGTCCTCCCATCACCTCAAACTTAACCTGTCCAAAACAGAGCTCCTTATCTTCCTGCCCTGTCCTCCCTGTGACTTTCCCATCATTCCCATCACCATAGATAGCACAACCATCCTTCCTGTCTTACAAGCCTGTAACCTTGGCATTATCCTTGACTCTGCTCTCTCATTCAACCCACACATCCAATCCATCACTAAATCCTGTCGGTCCCACCTTCGGAACATTGCTAAAATCCACCCTTTCCTTTCCATTGAAACTGCTACCACATTAATATTCCCCCTCCCCTCCCCTAGATTACTGCAGCAGCCTCCTTGCTGACCTCACAGCCTCCTGTCTCTCTCCACTCCAGTCCATACTTCACTCTGCTTCCCATATCATTTTTCTAAAAACACTTTCATACCGTGTTTCCCCATGCCTCAAGAACCTCCAGTGGTTGCCCACCAACCTCTGCATCAAACAGAAACTCCTTGCCGTCAGCTTTAAAGCACTCAGTCACCTTGCCCCTCCTACCTCAACTCACTACTCTCCTACTACTTCTCAGCCCGCACATATTGCTCCTCTAGTGCTAACCTTTCACTCTACCTCAGTTTTGCCTATCTTGCCACCAACCCCTCTCCCATTTCCTTCCTCTTCCTGGAACGCCCTCCCTTCTCAAATCCGACAGACAATTACTCTTCCCCTCTTCAAAGCCTTATTGAAGGCACATCTCCTCCAAGAGACCTTTCCATACTAAGCCCCACCTTTCCTCATCTCCCACTCTCTTCTGTGCCCCCCTTGACTTGCTCCCTTTGCTCTTCCCTCTCCCATCTCCAGATAATTTATATACATATCTGTAATTTTATTTATTTGTATTGGTGCCTGTCACCCCCTGCCTGTAATGGGCAGTGGGTGTGTCTATTGTATTGTCATATTGTAAACACTCTCTCAAGCACTTAGTACAGTGCTCTGCACACAGTAAGTGCTCTATAAATACAATTGACTGACTGATTTAGTGGAGAAGGCAGAGTTGAGGTTGTGGATTTGTGGGTCAAGAGAAGACAGGATGGGCCTGGAGAGCAAAATAGACAGGACGATTTTGAAAATTGGAGGGTGTTGAGAGATTGGAGGCTTCTGTGGGGAAACAGGGTAGTTTTGCTGGGGAGAGAAGACAGGTGAAGAAGTTGTGGCCAGATAGAGGAATTTTAGAGTTGGTGAAGGTAATAATGATTGTACTAAAGAAGATGAGATTGAACGTGGGTCCAAGTTGGTAAGTGGATGAGGTGAGGTGGAGTGAGCAATGGATGAGGTGAGGTCAGTGGAGTTGAGGAGTGAGAGGAAGCGGGCAGAGGAAGGGTTGCCAGGAACAGCTACACGAATATTGAAGTCCCCAAGGAGAAAGAGAAGGAATGTGAGCAAGGGATCAAGAATGGTTCAGAGAGTTGCAGAGAGGGCCTGGTTGGGGGTAGATGACCATGACTAGAAACTCAAGTAGGTGGTAGAGGTAGATGATATGAGCTTCAAAGGAAGGGAAAGAGAGGGATGGGGAAGATGGGATGGTATGAAAGTAATACTGGGGATGAAGAAGGAAGCCAACTCCTTCCCTTTTCCCAGTGAGCTCTGGGGACTGGGAAAAGATGAGGGCCCCTCCGGAGAGAGTGTCAGAGGAGACAGTGTCATCTGGAGAGAGCCAGATTTCAATGATGGTGAGGAGGAGAATCTGTATACATCAGGTATACAGATTATCAAATCCTATTATCATCAGGTACATGTCGTATTTCAGTTTGACTACTCCTTTAGCCTCCACCCTGACCACCCTGCCTCCTTTCTTTCCCATGTACACTCCACTCCTTCACTCCACTGCCTGTATCATTTTGAACACTTTATATAGTATTTGTTAAGCTATCTGTATGCATTTCCCTCCTCTCTTTCTCCCACCCCCAGCCCCAATCATGCATACACATTCTAACTGAGAGCTAGGGTGAAGCATGTTTGGTCGGCTTCTGTAATGCAGCTTCCTTTGGGAAATCAATCAATCAATCAATTGTATTTATTGAGCACTTACTGTGTGCAGAGCACTGTACTAAGCGCTTGGGAAGTACAAGTTGGCAACATATAGAGACGGTCCCTACCCAACAGTGGGCTCACAGTCTAGAAGGGGGAGACAGAGAACAAAACAAAACATATTAGCAAAATAAAATTAATAGAATAGATGTGAACAAGTAAAATAAATAAATAAATAGAGTAATAAATATGTACAAACATATATACATATATACAGGTGCTGTGGGGAAGGGAAAGAGGTAAGGCGGGGGGTGGAGAGGGGGAGGGGGGGAGTAAGGAGGGGGCTCAGTCTGGGAAGGCCTCCTGGAGGAGGTGAGCTTTCAGTAGGGCCTTGAAGGGAGGAAGAGAGCTAGCTTGGCGGATGTGGGGAGGGAGGGCATTCCAGGCCAGGGGGATGACGTGGGCCGGGGGTCGATGGTGGGACAGGTGAGAACGAGGCACGGTGAGGAGATTAGTGGCAGAGGAGCAGAGGGTGTGGGCTGGGCTGTAGAAGGAGAGAAGGGAGGTGAGGTAGGAGGAGGCGAGGTGATGGAGAGCCTTGAAGCCGAGGGTGAGGAGTTTCTGCCTGATGCGCAGGTTGATTGATAGCCACTGTTGTTTTTTGAGGAGGGGAGTAGCATGCCCAGAGCATTTCTGGACAAAGACAATCCGGGCAGCAGCGTGAAGTATGGATTGAAGTGGGGAGAGACAAGAGGATGGGAGATCGGAGAGGAGGTTGATACAGTAGTCCAGACGGGATAGGATGAGAGCTTGAACGAGCAGGGTAGCGGTTTGGATGGAGAGGAAAGGGCGGATCTTGGCAATGTTGCGGAGGTGAGACCGGCAGGTTTTGGTGACGGCCTGGATGTGAGGGGTGAACGAGAGAGCAGAGTGGAGGATGACACCAAGTTTGCAGGCTTGTGAGACGGGAAGGATGGTAGTGTCGTCAACAGTGATGGGAAAGTCAGGGAGAGGGAAGGGTTTGGGAGGGAAGACAAGGAGTTCAGTCTTGGACATGTTGAGTTTTAGGTGGCGGGCAGACATCCAGATGGAGATGTCCTGAAGGCAGGAGGAGATGCGAGCCTGGAGGGAGGGGGAGAGAGCAGGGGCAGAGATGTAGATTTGGGTGTCATCAGCATAGAGATGATAGTTGAAGCCGTGGGAGCGAATGAGGTCACCAAGGGAGTGAGTGTAGATCGAGAACAGAAGGGGACCAAGAACTGAACCTTGAGGAACCCCCACAGTAAGGGGATGGGAGGGGGAGGAGGAGCAGCCTGCAAAAGAGACTGAGAAAGAACGACCGGAGAAATAAGAGAACCAGGAGAGGACGGAGTCTGCGAAGCCAAGGTTGGATAGCATGTTGAGGAGAAGGGGATGGTCCACAGTGTCGAAGGCAGCTGAGAGGTCGAGGAGGATTAGGATAGAGTAGGAGCCGTTGGATTTGGCAAGCAGGAGGTCATTGGTGACCTTTGAGAGGGCAGTTTCCGTGGAATGTAGGGGACGGAAGCCAGACTGGAGGGGGTCGAGGAGAGAGTTGGTGTTGAGGAATTCAAGGCAGTGCGTGTAGACAACTCGTTCAAGGAGTTTGGAAAGGAATGATAGGAGGGAGATGGGGTGATAACTAGAAGGTGAAGTGGGGTCAAGAGAGGGTTTTTTCTTAGGATGGGAGAGACATGGGCATGTTTGAAGGCAGAGGGGAAGGAACCAGTGGAGAGTGAGCGGTTGAAGATGGAAGGTAAGGAGGGGGGAAGGGACGGAGTGAGAGATTTCATGAGATGAGAGGGAATGGGGTCAGAAGCACAGGTGGCCAGAGTAGCACTTGAGAGGAGGGAGGAGAGCACCTCTGAGGATACTGCTGGGAAGAATGGGAGAGTAGCGGAGAGCGTTGAGAGCTGGGGGGTTGGAGAAGGGGGGCGAGTGACTTTGGGGAGGTCCGACCTGATGGATTTAATTTTATTAATGAAGTAGGAGGCCAGATCTTTGTGGGTGAGGGAAGGAGGAGGGGGAGGAACCAGGGGCCTGAGAAGGGAGTTGAATGTACGGAAGAGCTGACGGGGATGATGGGTATGGGTGTCAATAAGGGAGGAGAAATAGTTTTGTGTGGCAGAGGAGAGGGCTGAGTTAAGGCAGGAAAGGATAAACTTGAAGTGAACGAGGTTGGCATGGTGTTTAGACATTCTCCAGCAGCGTTCAGCAGCTCGAGCATAAGAGCAAAGGAGGCGGACAGTGGCAGTGATCCAGGACTGTGGGTTAGTGGTACGAGAGCGGCGAAGGAAAAGGGGAGTGAGTGAGTCTAGCTGAGCAGAAAGGGTAGAGTTGAGGAAAGGTGGATGGGGAGGAAATCCAGGGCACTGGGTGAGGTGTGATTGTGGATTTCTTGGCCTACCATCACAAATCTATGATACCCGAAGATTCAGAAGGTTGTGATCCTTTTACCTTTTGGGAAAATAAATGCATTCTTCACAAGGGGTCCTGGGCTTAGCCCTGTTAACCTGGGCTGGAAAGGTCACTTGGAACAAGTCACAGGCTGAGCAGCTGCTTCCAGGACCTCCTGTACTGTTGGACGTGGGGCTCCCTGCTAGCCCCTGAAAGACAGCTGTGGGTCATACTCAGTCTGTCACCCATGAGTGTAGGTTCTTCCTCCACATCACTTCCAGAAACTTCCCCTTTCTCTCCATCCAAACTGCCACCATGCTGTTACAGGCACAGAGAAGCAGCATGGCCTAGAGGAAAGAGCACAGGCCTGGGAGCCAGAGGACTTGGATTCTAATCCTAGCACCGCCACTTGCCTGCTGTGTGACCTCGGACAAATCACTTAACTTCTCTGTGCCTCAATTTTCTTGTCTGTTAAATGGGGATTCAATACCTGTTCTCCTTTTCACTTAGACTGTGAGTCCCAAGTGGGACGGGAACTGTGTCTGGACTGATTACTTGTCTCTCCCTAGCATTTAGTGCAGTAATTGGCACATAGTAAGTACTTATCAAATCCTATTATCATCAGGTACATGTCGTATTTCAGTTTGACTACTCCTTTAGCCTCCACCCTGACCACCCTGCCTTTCTTTCCCCTGTCTACTCCACTCCTTCACTCCACTGCCTGTATCATTTTGAACGCTTTTTATAGTATTTGTTAAGCTGTGTGCCAGACACTGTTCTAAGCACTGGGGTAGATACAAAGTAATCAGGTTGGACACAGTCCATGTCCTACATGGGGCTCACCATCAAAATCCTCATTTCACAGATGAGGTAACTGAGGCTCAGAAAAGTTAAGTGACTTTTCCCAAGGTCACACAGCAGACAAGTGGCAGAGTCTGGACTAGAACCCAAGTCCTTCTACCTCTTAGGCTTGTGCTTCTTACTTTTCTTATGTTTGCCCATTCCTCTCCACATAAAGCAGAAATTACATACTACTGGCTTTAAAGTTCTCTCCTTCTTACTCATCCACTTTCTTCTCCCACTACATCCCAGGTCACTGGCTTCATTCCTCCTAAGCCCACCTACTCAATGTGCCTTGTTCTCATCTCTCCTGTTATATACCTCATGCTCATATCTTCCCTCTGTTCTGGAACCCCTCCCACTTTACATCTGGCAGACCACTGCTCTCCCTATCTTAAGAGCCCTTCTGAAATCATATCTCCTTCAAGAGGACTTCCCTGATTAATTTCTCATCTCCACACCCTTCAAATCCCCAACTTTCACTTCAGAATTTCCACACCCCTTGGGGATTTATGAACTCACAACCTCCACCGTAATACTTAAGCTCATATCATTAGACTCTATCACTTACTCCTACCTGTAATTTATTTTAGTGTCTATCTCTCCCACTAGGTTGTCAGCTACTAAGTGGCAGGGATCACAGCTACTAATTCGACTCTACTCTCCAAAGTGCTTTATACGGAGCTCTGCATATAGTAGCTGCTCAAGAAATAATTATTGGTTGACTAATTGACTGACTGATGGGATGCTATTCTATCTCCTCCAAGGGTGAGAAAACCCAGTCTGCTGGCAGTGGCAGTGATCCACCCTCATCTAGTATGTTAAACCTAATTTTCAAGGCAGGTACAGACAGTTTCTCCATAAAATGAGAAGCAGCGTGGCTTAGAGGAAAGAATATGGACTTGGCAGTCAGAGGACCTGGGTTCTAATTCTGCCTCTGATGATTGCTTGCTGTGTGACCTTGGGCAAATCACTTAACTTCTCTGTGCCTCAGTTCTCCTGTTCTCCCTCCTACTTAGACTGTGAGCCCCATGTGGGAGGGGGGTTGTGTCCACCCAAATTAACTAATTACCTTGCATCTAGCCTAGTGCTTACTACAGTGTTCGACACAAGGTAAGAGCTTAATTAATACTGTTAATTAAAAATCCCCAAACCAAAAAAAGTTAGTGCTTTGTTTTTCAAGAACCTTGTGCTATGAGAAGCTTGCCCTGCAGTATCCATTGAGGCAACAGAGATGAATGGATCATGGAAATGGCTCGAAGATGTCACCATGACTGACATACTTCAGAACAAATTCCTCTGTTGTTCCTATATCCACCACTAATAGAATGGTGTACACCCTTGCCACTCATTTCTATTTTACTGTGTTGGATGTTGTAATGTTGCAATAATCAATCAATCATATTTATTGAGCACTTACTGTGTGCAGAGCCCTGTACTAAGAGCTTGCAGTTTTACAAAGAAACACAGAGTATTGAATTGCCCAGTACAGTGAAGCAGAAGATAGGAAATGTAGTTGCAGGACTCTTGCCCAGTGCCATGTACAATTTTTTTTTCTTCTTATGCTACATGCCCTCTGTTATTTACCTAATCATAACAAACACGTGTGTGGGGAAGACATTTCCTCATTCCTCTCCCATCCTCGTGTCTCTCTCCACTTCAATCCATACTTCATGCTGCTGCCCGGATTATCTTTGTCCAGAAACGCTCTGGGCATATCACTCCCCTCCTCAAAAATCTCCAGTGGCTACCAATCAATCTGCGCATCAGGCAGAAACTCCTCACCCTCGGCTTCAAGGCTCTCCATCAACTCGCCCCCTCCTACCTCACCTCCCTTCTCTCCTTCTACAGCCCAGTCCGCACCCTCTGCTCCTCCACCGCTGATCTCCTCACCGTACCTCGCTCTCACCTGTCCCGCCATCGACCCCCGGCCCACGTCATCCCCCGGGCCTGGAATGCCCTCCCTCTGCCCATCCGCCAAGCTAGCTCTCTTCCTCCCTTCAAGGCACTGCTGAGAGCTCACCTCCTCCAGGAGGCCTTCCCAGACTGAGCCCCTTCCTTCCTCTCCCCCTCGTCCCCCTCTCCATCCCCCCATCTTACCTCCCTCCCTTCCCCACAGCACCTGTATATATGTATATATGTTTGTACATATTTTTTTACTCTATTTATTTAATTTATTTGTACATATCTATTCTATTTATTTTATTTTGTTAGTATGTTTGGTTTTGTTCTCTGTCTCCCCCTTTCAGACTGTGAGCCCACTGTTGGGTAGGGACTGTCTCTATATGTTCCCAATTTGTACTTCCCAAGCGCTTAGTACAGTGCTCTGCTCATAGTAAGCGCTCAATAAATACGATTGATGATGATGATGATTCCATTTTTCTTTTTATGTTATTTGTTGAATGCTTACTATGTGTCGGACACTGTACTCGGCACTGGAATAGGTTCAAGCTAATCAGGTTGGACACAGTCTACGTTCCAGATGGGCCTTGCAGTCTTAATCCCCATTTTACAGATGAGGTAACTGAAGTGCAAAGGAGTGAAGTGACTTGCCCAAGGTTACACAGCAGACAGGTGACAGAGTTGGGACTGGAACCCAGGTCCTCTGTTTTCCAGACCTGTGCTCTTTCCACGAGGTGCTTCTCTTTGGTCAAGTTCTATCCAAATCATCTAACCAATCAATCATATTTACTGAGCATTTTCTGTGTGCAGAGCACTGTACTAAGCACTTGGGAGAGTATAATACCGCAGGATTAGAAGACATGTTCCCTGACCATAATGAACTTACAGTCTAGAGGACTGTAAGTACAATGAAACTTGTATGATCACAGAGTTGGGGGTATAAAGTGAAGTGGGAGGTGGGGAGTTCCTCTGGGCTGGGCTAGGGGTCTGAGAATAGAGAAAATAGTACCAGAGAACAAGGTATAGAGATCAGTGGGGATGGGGGGAAGAGAAAGAGGCAGCAAGGCATAGTGGATAGAGCATGGGCCTGCGAATCAGAAAGTCATGAGTTCTAATCCTGACTCCGTCACTTGTCTGCCATGTGACAAGTGACTTGTCAAGTAACTTCATTTCTCCAGACCTCAGTTACCTCATCTGTCAAATGGGGATTGAAACTGTGAGCCCCTTATGGGACAGGAACTGTGTCCAACCCGATTTGCTTCTATCCACTCAAGTGCTTAGTACAGTGTCTGGCACATAGTAAGCACTTAACAAATACCATGGTAATTATTATTATAGATAGATAGAGAGATAGAGAGAGAGAGAGTACAACTATTCAGGAGGAAGAGCAAAATCATTTCCATTAGATTGTAAACTCCTTGAGGGCAGGGATTGTGTCCGCCAATTGGATTGGTCTCTCCCAAGTGCTGAGTACAGTGCTCTGAATGCAGAAAGTGCTCAATAAATACCAGTGATTGACTGAGTGGGAGGCAGAGATGCAGAGGCACAGAGCTAGGGAGAGAGACATAGAGAATGAGAGGCAACAGACATACCCTCCTTTCCACCCCACAACTCAGGCAGAAAATCCTCCCCCACCTCTGGTAAATCAATCAATCAATCAATCAATCAATCAAAGGTATTTATTGAGCTCTTACTATGGAAAAGCATTGTATTAAGTATTTGGGAGAGTATAATAGAGTTGACAGGCATGAACCCTTCCCTTTAGCAGCTTGCCATCTAGTGGGGGAGACAGTAAAATAGATGACAGAAAGGGGAAGCAGCAGGGTATAAGGACATACTGTTCACATCAGCCAAGTTTCATTCATTCATTCAATCACATTTATTGAGCACTTACTGTGTGCAAAGCACTGTACTAAGCACTTGGGAGAATACAATATAACATCAGACACATTCCTTGCCCACAACAAGCTCACAGTCTAGAGGACTGTTTCCCAGTGCAGGCAGACAGCCCATCCCTCCCCTAATCCTGTGTCTCCACTTCAGTTCATAGCCCTTCCCTCTTCCCTGTTCCTGCTCAGGGAAGGGATGCTGCCATCACAGCCATTGACAGAAAGGCCTGGAAGGGCTGTTATGGACAGAACACCTCCCTCCCCAGGCTGTGGGGGAGAAGACCCTGCTGGTAGCAGCAGCAGCAGAAACAGCAGCAGCAGGAGTAGCTGCCTGGGTCAGGTCTGCCATTTGAGAAGCTGCTATGGGGAGAGGAGGGTGGTATTACTCTCTTTCTCTCATTTCCCGCTCCTACATCTACAAGGGCTGGGGCAGCAAACAAAAGCCCCATCCACAAAACCCTCTGCCCCTCGGTCCCCAACACCTACTGCCCCCAGGCCGCTTCCATGGTGGGAGGTCCTGGGAGCAATTTCCTCGGTCGGCCAGGTCAGAAACGGGGAGCACGACAGTGGCGGTGGACAGGCCTCACAGCGGGCGATGGCTTCTCCGGACCACACCTCTCCTGGCTGTGGCTGTCATGGCTCTGGACATCTGGCAGCAGCAGGAACGTGTTTCCCTGACCCAGCCACGACCACTGCTCCCACCCTGGCCGAAGGTGCCACATTGGTGGGACCTCTGGCTAAAGTCCAGGCGGCAAGTTGGGGGGCAGGATTTTGTGACCATCCGATGTGGGTGGGGACAAAGTCCCAGTCTGCCAGCCTGGGTTACTCATGAAGAAAGAGCACTGATTGGCCAGTGGCCCCTTCCGCTTGGGCCTAGGGGTTTTTCCCCAGACATCACTCAGAGGGAGAAAACCAGACAGGGAGAGTTGGTGTGGGGGGCCGTTGTTAAAGAAGAAAGCTGGACTTTGGCTCCCCACAGCCAGGTGTCCCCTGGCCTCCCCTCCCCTCTCCCAAGCTTTCCTGCATCATCTTCCCCCAGCCTTTGGGGCAGACATTATCACCACCACTGCCCTAACACTCTCACTCCCTTTCACAACTTTGCCTACACCCAATCTCATTGCCCCTGCCTTTTGACACTTGATTAGGGAGGCAGAATGGCCTTGTGGAAAGAATACGGGACAGGAAGTCGGGACATCAGCTCTGCTACAACTCTGCTGAGTGACCTTGAGCAAGTCATTTAAACCTCTTGGGGCCACATAACTGCTGAGCAACAGGGAGAAGATACCCATTGCTGTGTTGGACACATGCTGTGTCTGAGCAAATTATCTAGTATTGACCGTAGTGCTTGGCACTATGTATTTATTCATTTATTCAATAATAATAATAATAATAATAATAATAATAATGGTATTTGTTAAGCACTTACTATATGTCAGAAATTGTATTTATTGAGCACTTTGTGCAGAACACTGTACTAAGTGCTTGGGAGAGTATAATATAACGATAAACAGGCATATTCTCTATCTAGAAGGGGAGCACTAGTAATTGCTTAATGATTACAAGAGAAGCCTAGTGGAAAGAGCACATGCCTAGGGCCTAAACTCTCATCCTGGGTTCTGTCACTTGCCTTCTGTGTGACCCTGGGCAAGTCACTTAACTTTTCTGTGACTCAGTTCCTTCCTTTTAAAATGAGGATTAAATACCTGCTCTCCTCCTGCTTAGACTGTGAGGGACAAGGCCTGTGTCTGACCTGATTATCCTGTATCTACTCTAGTGCATAATACAGTGCTTGTAACATAGGAAGAAATGAACAAACACAATTATTATTAACAATTATTTGACAGGGTTCTCAGTCTGGCAAACATCCAAGTCAGAGATTTTTCTCAAAAACCACAGCTTGCTTCTGTGCTGAGCAAAACTTGCTTGATCCCAGGTGCAAGAGGGTCATAAGTGAATGATGGTCACTCATACTAGCTGCACAGAGTTCACTCAGGTCACAGTCTGGCCCCCGGCCTGATGACCACTAGAAAATGGACTGGAGTCATCAGCTCCTTTCATGGTGATCACTTAGCAGCCATCAAAGGGAAATGACTCTTGACTCTTGCTGACCGTGGCTCCCGACACGAAACAAAGCGAAACAATGACAGACCCAAGAGCAACGATGCTGAACCCTTCCCCTACATCTTCCCTGGTCAGCACACCTGGGCCAAACTTTTAAATGGATGAGACCCCATGCTTGGATGTTCTGAGATAGTGACTCACAGACTGCAAATGCCCCGGGCAGGGAACAATGACTCTTGGTCCTTTTGGCCCTGGTCATCCCTTAGCCAGTGAATGTTAAATGATGATCACATTCCTAGGAGGGAGGCATAAATTTATTGCACAGCCAGAGATAGAAGCATCGTGCTTGCTCCATCAGACCAGTTTAGAGGTTAAGCTCCTTGTAGACAGAGAACAAGTCATATGCTTCTATTGTGTGTGCCCAAGAGCTTAATATAGTGCATTGCACAAGTGGCACACAATAAATAGCATCACTTCTCCTCCTCCTCTTCCTCCTCTTCCTCCCGCTACTAGATCAAAGGTCTGCCCAATCAATCAACCAATTATATTTATTGAGTGCTTACTGTGTTCAGAGCACCAAGAGAGTTCAGTATAACAGTTGCTTGGCAAGTTTCCTACCCACAAGAAGCTTACAGTCCAGTCAGTATTGCACCTCTCACAAGGATAATAATACAAATACCAATACTATTACTAATAATAATGTTGGTATTTGTTAAGTGCTGATTATGTGCCGAGCACTGTTCTAAGCACTGGGGTAGATACAGGGTAATCAGGTTGTCCCACGTAAGGCTCACAGTCTCAATCTCCATTTTATAGATGAGGTAACTAAGGCACCGAGAAGTTAAGTGACTTTCCCAAAGTCACACAGCTGACAAGTGGAGGAGGCGGTATTAGAACCCACGACCTCTGACTCCTAAGCCCGGGCTCTTTCCACTAAGCCATGCTGCTTCTCTATTAAGATATTAGTAAGGATATTAAGATATTGGTGGAACATCCTAATGGGTAAGGATGTGCTTTCTAGCAACCTCAAATTTTCCTCGTGTAAGCCATTATGGGAAGATAATAATAATAATAATGATGGCATTTATTAAGCACTTACTATGTGCAAAGCACTGTTCTAAGCCAAGTGGAAAGAGCACGGGCCTGGGAGTCAGAGGACCTGGGTTCTAATCCCAGCTCAACTATATGTCTGCTCTATGACCTGGACAAGTCACTTAACCTCTCTGTGCCTCAGTTTCCTCAACTTTAAAATGGGGATTTTGACTGTGAGCCCAATGTGTGAAATGGATTGTGGGTGACCTAATGAGCTAGTATCTACACCAACGCTTAGGACAGTGTCCGGCACATAGTAAACCTGCCTCCGCCAATTGCCAGCTGTGTGACTTTGGGCAAGTCACTTAACTTCTCTGTGCCTAAGTTACCTCATCTATAAAATGGGGATTAAGTCTGTGAGCCCCACATGGGACAACATGATCACCTTGTAACCTCCCCAGTGCTTAGAACAGTGCTTTGCACATAGTAATCGCTTAATAAGTGCCATCATCATCATCATCATCATTATTATTATAGTAAACACTTAAGTACCATTTTAAAAAAGAAGATATACAAACCCTACTTGTACCTACTGATATTATGATCTGCCCAACTTCCTGTAGTAATGAATTCAATAGGTTCACCCCTGGATGCATGAAGAAGGGTTTATATTTGTTTGTTTGAAACCTGCAATCTTCAAGCTTCCCTGGAACCCTCTTAGTCGACATCCTTCACCATTCTAAAGACTTCAATGCTGACCCCTCTCTCCCTCCATAATTCCAGATTCAAGAATCCATTTTTTTGGATTATGCTCAAACAGAGGCTTCTCCAACTCCTGATTATCTCAGATACCTCAGAAACCTCTGCACTTCCTCCAGTTCTCTTACATCTTGAAGATGCGGTGACCAGAACTGCACACCATATTCCAGGAAAGATCAGGGATTTATATTATGACAAAGCTGGGGGTTCTCCTTTCATCTCTATCCATGACCTGATGATGCCCCATATTTAGGCTGCACTAAGATGATAGGCCAAAGTGCCTTCAGGCATTATTGAACCTTGGCTTCACTGACACCTCTTTCCTGGTTCTCCTCCTATTTCTCTGGCCTCTCATTCTCGGTCTCTTTAGCATGCTCCTCCTCTACCTCCCGCACCCTAATTGTGGGAGTCCCTCAAGACTTAATTCTGATTCCCCTTCTATTCTCCATCTTCACCCACTCCGTCTAGACTGTAAACTCACTATGGGCAGGGATGGAAGCACCACCATCCTTCCTGTCTCATCACCCCAAAGCCTTGACGTTATCCTTGATTCATCTCTCTTGTTCAACCCACATAATCAATCTGCCACCAAATACTGTAGATTCAACTTTCACAGCATTGCTAAAATCTGCCCTTTCTTCTCCAACTGAGCTGCTACCTCATTAATCCAAGCACTCATCCTATCTGTCTTTATTACCATATCAGCCTAGACTGTGACTGTGAGCCCATTGTTGGGTAGGGATCATGTCTATGTGTTGCTGACTTGTACTTCCCAAGCGCTTAGTACAGTGTTCTGCACACAGTAAGCACTCAATAAATACAATTAAATTAATTAATTAATGAATCAGCCTCCTTGCTGACCTCCCTGCCTCCTGTTTCTCCCATTCCAGTCCTCACTTCATTCTGCTGCGCAGATGATTTTTCTACAAAACTGTTCGGTCCATGTCTCCCCACTCCTCAAGAACCCCCTCCCAGCTTACCTCCCTGATTTCCTACTACAAACTAGCCACCCACTTCACTCCTCTACTGCCAACCTACTCACTATTATAGTGCTTGGCACATAGTAAGCGCTTAACAAATGCCATTATTAGTATCATTATTATTATATTGTTTATCTTGTCGTTGACCTCTCACCCACATTCTGCCTCTACCCTGGAGCACCCTCCCTTTTCATAAAAAAAGCACCAGTGTTTTTCATAGTATTTGTTAGTGCTTGCTATGTGCTAACCTCTGGGGTAGACACAAGCTAATCAGGTTGGACCTAGTCCCTGTCCCACATAGGGCTCACAGTCTTAACCCCCATTTTAAGGATGAGGTAACTGAGGCACAGAGAAGTTAAGTGATTTGCCCAAGGTTACAAAGCAAACAATTAGCAAAGGCAGGATTAGAACCCAGGTAATTCATTCATTGATTCATATTTATTGAGTGCTTACTGTGTGCAGAGCACTGTATTAAACACTTGGGAGAGTACAATACAACAATAAACAAACCCATTCCCTGCTCACAACGAGCTTCCAGTCTAGAGATGAGCTTCAAGCCTAGACATGAACTTCCAGTCTAGAGACCTTCTGACTCCCAAGCTTGTGCTTTGTCCACTAGGCCACGTTGCTTCTTTCTGGTTGCCCATCCATCTCCTCATCCAACAGAAATTCCTTACCATAGGCTTTAAAGCAATCAATCACCTAGCTCCATCCCAGCTTACCTCCCTGATTTCCTACTACAAACTAGCCACACACTTCACTCCTCTACTGCCAACCTACTCAGTATACCTCCATATTGTATATCTCATTGTTGACCTCTCACCCACATTCTGCCTCTGCCCTGGAGTACTCTCCCTCTTCAAATCCGACAGATTACCATGTTCCCTGCCTTCAAAATCTTATAAAGCACATCTCCTCCAAGAGGCCTTCCTCGACAGAGCCCTCATTTCCTCTTCTCCCATTCCTTCCTTGTCACCCTTCCCAACTTGTTCTAGGCATCATCACTGAGGCAGGGGGAAGAAGGGAGGTAAGTCACTGCCTCCTTACCTCATGGCAGTGAGGAGACTCCTGGACTATGTTCCAGGAGGGCAGGGATTGCCCCTTTCATTTAGATTATGTGTTCACCATATATCCCAGCTGCGGGTCCGGTGACAAGTGCATAACTTTAGGACTCCAGAAACCTGGGTTTTAGTCCCATTTCAGCCTGTGGGGGATTGTCTGCTGAACCTATGGCATCCATGCTAACAATTCTGGCCAAAGAACCACCTAGGGTGTTCTGTGAAGTGAGCTGAACCTGGAGGAATTGTGAGAGATAGTTAGTTGATGTGGGCAGTGCAGGGTTCAGTACTGGCTCTAGCCTGTGGTCCCTTGGGCTTTCAATCAGTCTTGCACATAAAATACCAGTGAATATATTTCTCACTGGGCTGCACCCCTGCCTGCATGCCCACTGTACTCTGTTCCTGGCAGGAACACAATGGGCAGGAAGGAGAGTGTGTGAGTTGTGCTGTGCAAGCTACTATCACTCTAACCAATTCCTTGGCCCAGTTTCTAGTTGTGGTCACTGAAGGTTGTCCATTGTTTTTCATGGGAGATACTATTATCATCATGCTCCCCATGTACCTAGTGCAGGGCTTTGCACACAACAACTGTTTAAATGCTGCTGACATGGGCTTGCTTGATGGACTAGGGGAATCCCTGTCATGAAGACTGGTAAGTGAGTGACCAGGTCTTTCTAACACAGACCTCTCTTCCTTCCTCCAGGTTTACCCTCCCCAAGGCTCCAGAAGAGCCCTCTCTCTCCTAGAAGCTGAGCCTTGGGATTGGACATGTGGGAAGGTGGTCCTACACCATGGTAGATGAGGGGCTGCTCCACGGAGAGCACTCAGCCCTTTGCCATTTCCCCCAGGAGCTGTCTTGGGGGAGCTAACCAGAAAGTCCTTGCTCTGGGCTTGGGAATTCAATGGCATGGATGCCTGGCTAGGTGGGTATTAGAGCAATGTAGCTTTCACCCACCTGAGGGGTAGGGCTGGGGTCCCTAGAGGCAGGCTACCCCACCAACACTGGGACACAGGGTTCCCCACCTGGCCTCTTTACTCTTGATCCCGGGGTGAAAATTTGGTTGATAAATCATTTGCACTAGCAGGACTTTTGCTATTATTTCCAGAATATTTCTTTGCTGCGTGACTATGGGCAAGTGACTTAGCATCTCTGATCTTCAATTTCCTCATCTGCCATCCCTCCCTCCATCCCTCTGCCCCCCTCATCTCCTCCTGCCTCCTACCCTACTTGTCAACCTCCCTCTGTCCCTCCCTCCCTCTACCTCTCCCTTAGAAGCAGCATGGCATAGTGGATAGAGCACGGGGCTGGGAGTCAGAAGGTTTTGGGTCCTAATCCCGGCTCCACCATTTGTCTGCTGTGTGACCTTGGGCAAGTCACTTCACTTCCCTGTGCCTCAGTTTTCTCACCTGTAAAATGGGGATTGAGACTGTGAGCCCTACGTGTGATTGGGACTGTGTCCAACCCAATCTGCTTGTATCCACCCCGCTGCTTAATACAGTGCCTGGCACATAGCTAAGCACTTAACAAATGCCATAATAATAATGATTGTTATTATTAATAGTAGTAATATTATAGATAATAAACCCCTTCTGGAACAGGGATTATGTCCAAACTGATTATTGTATATCTACCTAGCACCATCATGAAGTAATGAATTATTTACTTATTTAAATAAGTAAATAAAATTATGTAATGACAATAATACCTTGAATTCCTTTAATTCTTTTCTTCTCCCCAAAGTTCACGCACATTAGTTGCTCTTCTTGTCCTCAGAACAACCGTGTGAGGTAGGGAGAGGCAGAGATCATTCTTCCCATTTCACAGATGAGGAAACTGGGGCCCAGAGATATTAAGTGACTTGCCCTTAAGTAACAAAGCAGGTCAGGGGCAGAGCTGGGACTCGAGCTCAAGAAACCACCTTCGGTGTTCAGAGCTTTTGAAATAGCAATCGACCCTGTTTTCCTCTGAGGCCGTTAAAATGCCAGAACATGCAGGGAGATCCTACAGTGTGCTTTTCTTGGGGTTTATTGTTCACCAGTTGTTCAGATTAGAGGGAATATCACCCAGACTTCAAGAGAAATTTCAGAACACAGAGTCATCAAGCGATCATTCCAGTGATGGGCAGGTCACTCTATCGACTGCCCCTCCTGTGAGGGACTCCCATAGGGGAAGTCTGCAGCATCTGGGGGTAGGGGAGGCAGACACGACCCTGTTGGGAATTGGGCTGCTCCCTGTTCCCTTGATTCCTTCCTACCCCATCATAGATCACTGCCCTCAAGATCCCACCAGCCAGCTCTCTCCCTCTTCCTATAGGAGCTATGGGGATGTAAGCCCCATAAGGCGATCTGTTGCCCATTGAAAGCAATGTGGTCCAGTGGAAAGAGCTTGGGTCTGGAAATCAGGAGACCTGGGTTCGAGCCAGATGTAGGTTGATGGACTAATTTTTATGTGCAGGTTCTTAGAGTCTAATTGTTATTAAATGGATTCACCCATGACCCAAACAACAGTAGGCTACAGTTCCATCTCCATGATTAAGGGTGTGAAATGCCCTTTTGGGGTACATAGGGATGATGGATGCAGTCTGTATCCCCAAGGACAAAGTAAGGTGGGGTGAGGAGGAGCACCCTCACCCGACAAACTAGACCTTTTCTATCCCTAAAAAAGGCTCAGAGGATGCGGGTCGGGGTGGAACTGGGGCTAGCCAAGCACCAGGGACAGGTATCCAGTGCTTCCCCTGTGGTCACCCTGGTCATTCTTTGCAATAAGCTGGCATTTCAACTGCTAGAGGCTGAGGAGGGATGCAGAAACCTTGATGACTCTTGACAAGTTTGGGCCTATGGGAGAATTTTTTGGCTTAGTGCACAAGCCTGGGAATCAGAAGGACCTGGGTTCTAATCCCGGTTCTTCACATGTCTGTTGTGTAACCTTGGGCAAGTCACTTCACTTCTCTGGGCCTCAGTTACCTCATCTGTAAAATGGGGATAAGTGAGTGAGCCCCAAGTGGGAGAGGGATGTGGCCGACCTGATTAACTTCTATCTACCCCAATGCTTAGAACAGTGTTTGGCACATAGTGAGCACTTAAATACTATTATTGTTATTATTAATATCACTGGGGTCTAACCCCAAAATACTGCAGGCAGCATCATTCAATAGGATCCATGTTTGGAAAGCAGAGAAGTTAGAGAAGCAGCGTGAGAGCACTGGCCTGGGAGTCAGAAGGACCTGGGTTCTAATCCCATCTCTGCCACTTGTCTTCTATGTGGCCTTGGGCTAGTCACTTCACTTCTCTGTGCCTCAGTTACCTCATCTGTAAAATGGGGATGAAGACTGTGAGCCCCATGAGGAACAGAGACTTTGCCCAACCTGATTACCTTCTATCTACCCCAGAGCATAGTACAGTGCTTGGCACGTAGTAAGACCTTAACAAATAGCATTAAATATTTTTTTAAAAAGGCAGCTGTTACCTGAAATTACCTGAAATGGAAAGTAAGTCTTCCTGGTGGAGAGTCCATCCTGGGAATAGGGTTATTTTGAAAGGGAGCGATCTTCTGGCTGATGTCACTAAATTTCAAGGGAAAAGTGATTATTTTTTGCCTGTTTTAGAAAGAATATTCTTCAAGATGCTAAGTCATGTTAAAAAGATTTTTCTTTACGTGCCTGCCGGGGCCAGGCATATGTGATGACTTTCTCGGAGTTTGATATGTTCCAGGGGAAAAAGATATTCTCAACACTGACAGTCAAGCATTGACCGAAGCCTAGGATGAAGAAATCAGCACCTGTATGTGTTATAGAGAAGAGATAGTTAAAGTGCTTTCCTTTCCATTTTCTGGACCTTAGCACTTGCTTACATAAATTCATGTTCAGTTTGGCCACAAATGTATTTTGTTTGTCGTAATTAAAATGTTTTAATGAGACAACCATAAAATCAACCATTAATTATTTTATTCCAAACACTTCTGCTTTCTTTTGAACCAGGTCTATTTAGAAATAGTTTAGAGAGTAGCCTGCCGTTTTATTCTTTCCTCTGCATTATACACAGGAGTAGAGGAGTCATTTATAAATAATTACACAATGTTTTGGGGCTTTGGACTTGTATAATATATCAAAGCGATTAGTACATGCATTGTTCCATTGTAAATGCTTTTTTACTCCTTTCAGCTTCCCTTGCCTTCTATCCAAACCTTTTTCTGGAAATCTTTTGTCTTCTTCCTTCTTTTTGCTTGTTACAGTCCAGTTGCATTCTTCTTATTCAAACACTCACAGCATGAGCAAAGAAAGCTACTGCTGTCGCATCCTAAGTTTTACCATAACTTTCTGGCATTTTCTTTTCTTCCAATTTTCCCAGACGGCTAGTGCAATAAAGAGCTATAACGTACATGAATGGTTGGTGCTTGCAGTGTCTTATGCCCTTGAATTAAAGGTTGGGGGAGCAGAAAAAGTCTCCCTTTCTGTAGTGTTAAGGCACAGAAGACAGCAGGTCCCCAAACAATCTCTTCCTAATTGTACCTCTTATTGGGAAATCCCAACTCTCTCTCTCTCTCTCTTTCTCTCTCTGTTTTCAGATTGCCCAGACTTCATAAGTTTTAGACTTATGTTTCTGTTCTGACCCTTAGGGATCGACATCTAACGTTTCTTTCATTATCCTAAAATGGAAGAGAATTTCTCGCAGAATGATGAACCGATCGTCTCTCAGAGTGTTCAGCTCTCAACCCCTGGAAGAAGCCCTTGTCCGTGGGAGAAGAATGTTGATTAAACAAACTGGTAGTCTGTGGCTCCTGTCACAGGCAGGGCGATTTAACTTCATTACCCTTGTAAATAGGTAAAAAAAATAACATTTTCACAGGATGGTGAGAATTCAGTCCCGGAAAAAAGACGAAAGCACTCAGAGGATGGAGGCCCCTCGTCTGGGCCAGGTTGGTTGGTGGGGCTGTGGGGGGGGCGGGGGGAGCGCAGAGAGTGAGAGAATGGCTTTTGGGGGCCCTGCCTGGAGGGACTGCTCTAGGAAAATCCCCTGATAGGATTAGGCCAGCACGAGAGAGGATTGCCTTTCAGTATCAGGCCACGTGAGAAGATGAAATAATTTCAAAAGTTTCAACAAAGCTAATCCTTGTCCTCTCACCGGACAAACCACCAGGCGGACAGTGCTTGGCGGACGGCTCTTCCGTGGGATTTCCATTTACGGCCGAAGCAGAGCTGGGGGGTTTCGACTCTCCTGAAGTCCCTGGAAAAATGAGTCAGAGACGGGGTGTTTGGTGGGCTGCGAAAAAATGAAAATCTTTTTCTCGGTGGCCATTCCAGTGACTAAGAAAGAGAGGATGATGGTTTGCTTGAAAATTACCTGAAAAAATGCAAACAGAGCCTCCTTGCTGATTCTGGGGATGTCCTGATTTTACCGGCCAAGCACTCACCTGTATTGGCCTGAGGAAACCAAAAAGACTGGGATTTTTCTACAACTTTAGATTTCAGATGTGCCAATGGAACCTAAATTTCAGAACAATGGTCTAGGGATGTAAACAGTAGTGGTGAGAGAAGGGTCACAGAAATTATATTTCAAGAGAGAAAGAGCACCGGAATTCTATTTCCCAGGAGAAGGCACAAATTCTGTTTCAAGGAGAAAAAAACACAGAAATATGAAGGGAAAATCAGCTGCCTTCACTCTGATATCATTTCCAATTTCATGGGCTTTATCTTATGTCAGCCCTCTCTCCTTCATCCTCCTCCTCCTCGTTCTCCTTTCCTTCCCCTCCCCCTGCCCCTGCCCCATGTGGAACATTTAGCAATCTGTCAAGGCGCCAAGCCCGTTTACATATGAACAACCCATTCCACACCCCACATTTATAGCAGGGTGAATGGACACTCCTTGCAATGATTCCCTGCAGAAGGGTCCCAGCAGAACTGGGAGGGATTTGACCCCATTTGCATAGCAGGTGTTGATTCTTGTCCATTCTTCCTTAAAGAAGTTTTAATACGGGATAAATGACCAGGAATTAGGAGTGGGCTTGGGAGAGAATAAAGGACCCCACGTAGTCTTATTACAGCCCAGCTCAGAGGCAAATATTGAGCAAAAATCAAATGGAAAAAGTTGGCCGAACTCCTTGCAGGCCTCTGGGAAAATCACTCCAAAGAGAGAGAGACTTAAATCAATGGGATTTTAAATTCGGTTTTGGACCTAGTAAACCAATAATCTCAGAGGCAGTAATACGATTACTGTCCCAAGATCCTTGAGTCAGAAAGTCTGGTAGGAGTTTAAAATGTTAATCCGGGGCATAATCCTTCCCCTTGAGGTTGTAGAAGAAGTGCAGCCACAAGAGATTTTCTGATTTTCTTTCCCCGACCTTAAAGAAAAGAAAAATTAGGCCAGGCAAACTCGGACCATTACTTGTGAATGATAATATATTCCTTATTTCAGCGCTTCAATTGTGTCCCACCTGGGTGCTTGCCTCGCTGGACTCTCCCTTCATCCTATGATACGTAAAAAGGGAGATGCAGAACGCTTAGGCCAGCGACAACTATGGAAACTGATTCCTTTGTAGCTGTGCAGACAGTATGCTCTTTGGGAACCTCGATTTCATCCCTTCTGTCGGGAAATCTCTGAAAAACTGAGCTAAGAGGGGTCTTAAAGAGAGAGGGATCCTTTCATCGCTCCCCTCTGCCTCTTGCTCCTTCTCCCCGCTCCTCACCCCTACCCCCACCCCCCTTTGCAGCTCATTCTACACAGCTTTGCTTCCATTAAGGCACCTACAACCTAAAGTAAAGGAGAGAAAATGGCTATTTGGTATCACAGCATGAGCCAGCCAGCACAGCGAGGAAACTGGCAGGTGAGATGTCTTACACCCTGCAAATGCTGTAAACCTGGGAACCATCGTGGGAAATAGCCAGAGTTATAGTATTTATTGAATGCCCACTGATCGCAATGCCCTATACTAAGTGCCTGGGTTGTTCCCATAGTTCAGTCGTTCAATCGTATTTATTGAGCTCTTACTGTGTTAAGCGCTTGGGAGAGTACAATACAACAGCAAGAGCCTAAGACACGGTCCCCGCCCATGTAAATCATGGGCAGTTTCGAGGGCCTTGAATCTAGGGACCTCTGCCTCAGTCTCTTCAGATTCCTGGATCATTTTTTCCCAAACTCAGTCGGGTGGCACCACCTGCTCAAATGAAACCTGCTCAGTTCCCTATGACGGCATGACCGTCCTAAATTGCAGTTGTTATCAATCGATCGATCGATCACTTAGTGATATTTATTGAGTGCGTACTGTGTCCAGAGAGAATTGTACTAAGGGTTTGGGAAAGTAGAGGACCACGAAGTGGGAAGATAGAATCCCTGTCCACAAGGAGCACACAGTCTTCTGGGGGAGACAGACATGAAAATTGATTACTAGGAAGGTAGTGGATGGTCCCCGGTGCCTTTGGATCACCTGCATCAGCTAGCCACACTTTTTGGATGAAGAGCCACTCCCTGCGGAGCCCCGATGGTTGGAAACTGAATCCCGGCTTCTGTTTTGTCTGATCAGCTGCTCCCGGCAGCTTTCCTGCAGTGTCACCGATTTTGCTTTCCTCTCCAGGTCAAACCTTCTCATTTTGGGTGCCACAAACCCCTAAAACACTGGAGGTGGATCTAGCCTCGGCGAATGATACTTCCTCCACCACTGAGGTTTGGCGACGGGCAGTTATCGACGTCCAAACCAACCATATGGTTGAGGGAGTCATAACTCGCCTCCCACAGACAATACAGAAACTGAGCTCTGGAGGTCAGTGTGCGAGCGAGCAGGGCGGCAAACCTCTTTTTCAGTCTAATAAAGCTGTTGTCTGGGGGTAATGATGCAAATGCTTTGACCCTTTCTCGTCGTGATAGTCTAGAACGTGATTTGTCATACAATCCGAATCTTTGGGCGCACTGTGGACCAGACCGCCCCAAACGTGGAGAGGAGCCATATGGCACTTTGCATCTGAAACGGGAGAACGGGGATCAGGAATGCGTTGCCTGCCAGCCTTTCCCAAATGGAAGATTTCTGGCAAGGGCCCGGCCATCCAGGAGGGATCATTTGCCGATTAGCTACTTAGCTCCAAAGCTTGTGCACGTCTTAACCCCAATTACTTGAGAGAGGGAGCGGCAGCAGAAGTGGCAGTATTTTATGGCAAACTAGCCACATGTGCTAGAAGGGACTCAAGAGAAACTGAGAAAGTTAGATATTTCACCCCAAAACCCCCGTTTGCCTAATGGCACGCATCAAGCACTGAGTACAGTGCTCTGCACCCAGTACGTGCTCAATCAATATGATTGATTGAAGAAAGCATTTGGGAGAGGTGGTTCATTAACTAATAATAATAAAAACAATAATAATGGCACTTGTTGAGTGCTTACTATGTGCCAAGTACTGTTCTAAGCACTGAGATAGATACAGGTAATCAAGGTGGACACAGTCCCTGTCCCACATGGGGCTCACAGTCTCAATCCACATTTTACAGATGAGGTAACTGAGGCACAGAGAAGTGAAGTGACTTGCCTATGGTCACACAGCACAAGAGTGGCAGAGCTGGGATTAGAACCCATGACTTCCGATTCCCAAGCCAGTGCTCTTGCCATTAGGCCATGCTGCTTCTCAATGGAGGCATAGAATGGAGGCATAGGTACCAGCTCCGGGCTAGTGAGGGAGAGATTGTCTCTGCACACGTTTGAATCTATCAGTGATATTTATTAAGCATTTACTGTGTGCAGAACGCTGTGCTAAATCAATCAATCATATCTATTGAGCGCTTACTGTTTGCAGAGCACTGTACTAAGCGCTTGGGAAGTACAAGTTGGCAACATGTAACACTTGGAAGAGTACAATAGAGTACATGGGTACTATCCCTGCCCCTAAGGAGCTTCCAATTGAGTGGAAATTCCCAGCCTCCCTCATCCCAGCTCTTTGGCAGGACCTGAGCTATTCCAATCAGAAATGTAATAATAATAATACCAATAATGATGAATGTTTATTAAGCACTTACTCTTTGTGAAAGCAGTGTGCTAAGAACGTGGGTAAGTACAAGAAAGTAAAATTGGGAATGGATCATGTCCTGCACAGCACTAATAGTCCTAAGAGGTAGGGATATCAGGGATCCCCGTTTTACGGATGAGGAAATTGAGTCCCAGAGAGGTTAAATGACTTGCCCAGGTCACAGAGCAGATTGGTGGAAAGAGCACATGTCTGGGAGTTAGAAGACCTGGGTTCTAATTCCAGCTACACCACTTACCTGCTGAGTGACTTTGATTAATTCACTCAAATTATCTGTGCCTCAGTTCCCTCCTCTCCGATCTCCCATCCTCTTGTCTCTCCCCACTTCAATCCACACTTCACACCGCTGCCCGGATCGTCTTTGTCCAGAAACGCTCTGGGCATGTTACTCCCCTCCTCAAAAATATCCAGTGGCTACCAATCAACCTACGCATCAGGTAGAAACTCCTCACCCTCGGCTTCAAGGCTGTCCATCACCTCGCCCCCTCCTACCTCACCTCCCTTCTCTCCTTATACAGCCCAGCCCGCACCCTCCGCTCCTCTGCCGCTAATCTCTTCACCGTGCCTCGTTCTCGCCTGTCCCGCCGTCGACCCCCGGCCCACGTCATCCCCCTGGCCTGGAATGCCCTCCCTTCCCACATCCGCCAAGCTAGCTCTCTTCCTCCCTTCAAGGCCCTACTGAGAGCTCACCTCCTCCAGGAGGCCTTCCCAGACTGAGCCCCCTCCTTCCTCTCCCCCCTCCCCATCTCCATCCCCCCTGCCTTACCTCCTTCCCTTCCCCACAGCACCCGTATATATGTATATATATTTGTTCGTATTAATTACTCTATTTATTTTTTTTACTTGTACATATCTATTCTATTTATTTTATTTTGTTAATATGTTTTATTTTGTTCTCTGTCTCCCCCTTCTAGACTGTGAGCCCACTGTTGGGTAGGGACCGTCTCTATATGCTGCCAACTTGTACTTCCCAAGCGCTTAGTACAGTGCTCTGCACACAGAAAGTGCTCAATAAATATGATTGATTGATTGATTGATTGATTCCCTCAACTATGAAATGGGAATTCAATACCAGTTCTCCCTCCTACTTAGATCATGTCCAACCTGATTATCTAATATCTATCCCAGTCTTGGTGCATAGTAAGTGCTCTTAGCCAATACCACTAATTCTTATTAACCAGGGTCTCCAATCCCATGATCTCTCCATTAGGCCATGACACATCCCCAAATGGTGGTTCTCTGGCATGTTAGTTCCCTGAAGCCTGCTCCGTCCCAAGCCCCGCCCCACCTACAATCTCCGCCTCCTTTTGACGCCACATTCTCTGGTGTGGAGTGTATCAGCAGATACTGAAAGGACCATGACTGGTCACTCTTTCTTCCCATTTAGGACCAAGTTTGTCCTTCAGGAATTAGTTCTCCAGCTGCCCTGCTCCCCTGAATCTCTGGGAAGAAAACTCTCTGGAAATGATAGACACAGGAGTTAGTGCATGGTCAAACGTGGAGACTTGATGAACCACCCACATAGAGTCTGAAAGGATGGAAAGGGTGGTTGGTTCTCTAAAGGAAAGTGTTGGGATTGTACCTTAGAGCGAAAGCCTAGTGGGAGAGCACAGGATTGGGAGTCAGGAGTCACCAGTTGCCTGCTGTGTGACCTTGGGCAAGTCTCTTCACTTCTCTGATCCTCAATTTCCTCATCTGTAAAATAGGGATTCCTCATCTGTCCTCCTTTTCCCTAAGATTGGGAGCTCTATGTGGGACCGGATTGTGTCTGATCTGATGACCTTTTATCTTCTCCAGTGCTTGGCACTTAGTAAGCATTTAACAAATACCACAACTGCTATTGCAATTTTAAAAATTATTATTATTATCATCATTTAGCAGTTATCAACAGCCAATGTAGTTTATCGTCCTGAGTACAGTTTTGTCAGGTGGGGGTTCTTCCAAAGTCCAAGGAAAGGGATAGACATTGTTTCCCCTGTAGAAATAGACTGTGATAGAGTGGTTCAAAGCCTTGCTCTAGGATGTCAAGGCCAGTAGCAAAACACTGTTCTGACTGCTGTGGTGATGAGCTGTGAGTGCATTTGAGGGAAGGATCTGCATCCACTCTGTCTTTACACACACATTCTCTCTCTCTCTCTCTCACACACACACACACACACACACACACACACACACACATAAACACACACACACTCTCTCACACACAGACACACACACACATTCTATCTCTTCTGCCTCAGCAATCCCTGAGTCTTAGGTGGCATCACTTAGCCAGGTTTTCAGTAGATCACATAAGCCTAGGTTAACTCACAAACCTGGGCCTGTAGATTGCAAGCTTGGCCCAGGCAGGGGGATGGCTTCAGAGAGTATCAGAGATTCAGCCTCATTCACCGGGGACGATTTGGGAAGGTGGAAGTTTTGTGTCTTGGGGAACAAGATGCACCAGCAGTGCTGGAATCTCAACTAATCTTGAACACCACTAATGCTTTCTCCTAAACTTCCTTGGGCCTATTAGAGTGCATTCTCAGCAAGAGGTTTAGTGATCACTATGGTATTCACTAAGTGCTTCACTGTGTGCCAAGTGCTCAGACAAAATCCCTGTTTCCCTGGGACTGTGGGGAGAGAAAGAAGAAAGGGCAGAGGGAGGCGAAGTAGGAGTCTTAGGCCTATTTTATACAGGAGGAAACTGAGGCCTAGAGAGGTTAAGTGATTTGTCTGAGATCATCCAGCAAGGCCATTGGCAGAGTTGGATCAAGAATCTGTGCCTCCTATCAATAAATCAACGGTATTTATTGAGCACTTAGTACAGAGCACTGTGCTAAATGCTTGGGAGAGTACAGTACAACAGAGTTAATAGACAAAATCCCTGCCCTCAAGAAACTTATCACACCGCGCGGCCTTGCTGCTCCCGGAAGGCTCCTCTCCTCAGAGCGCCCCCATAGACGCCCGGGACTCCGTTCTCGAGAGGTCCACCCGCCAGCCCGCCCGCCATCACACCGCGTGGCCCCTGCTGCTCCCGGAAGGCTCCCCTCCTCAGAGCGCCCCCATAGACGCCCCCTGCCTCCCCCCCCACTTAAGCGACCTTCCTTACAGTGCCCCCCATCCCCTCCCTTCCCGGTCCGGTCCTGACTGAATCTCTCCCCTCCGCCCCCCACCCCGGGAAAAAGGCCCTTGTTAGCACCATGTTACATTAACGACAACCTCATTCGCACCTCCTCAGCCCTCCCATGCTAGTTGACTGTTCGCTCCTCTCCCCAGGTATCTCTGCTCCCTGACCCCCTTAACAGGCCCACCCTACTCCAACACTTAATAGTTTGTATCTGCTCTCTGTGACATCATTATCTGCCAATTTTATTATTGCCATAACATATTGATTGTTTAACTACACCCTGTGATGCCATCGCCTACTTATATCATTGCTACTGTTTTATTGCTTCTGCATCTCAATTGTTAACCTCCCGCTGTACTGTCACTCGCCCTGCTGACCTCACCATGAACTTTCAATTCCCTTGCTCCCAACTGCCATTCCCATTCCTCACCTTCCCCTTCCCCTCTCCCACCCTGCTTTTTCCCTCCCTCTCCCCCACCAAGACCACTCCCCCTCACCCCCTACCAAGGATCCCTCTGTACCAGCGCCAGTCCTGCACTCCTCCCTCCCGGCCCCCTCCCTCCCCTTCTCCCCACCCCACCCCATCCCAGTTCTCCTTTCCCATCGCCACCCCCCTTCCCACTCTCCCCGCCCAGGCCCCCGCCAACTCATCCCAATCCAAACCCTCCCCACCCCTCGCACCCTTCCCCCTCCCCCCCCCTCCCTCGACAGCTGCTGCCAAGTGTGGCCTCTGGAACCCCCGCTCCGTTTTAAGTAAGATCCCTTTCATCCTGGACCTATTCCTTTCCAGCTCTCTACTCCTCCTCGCCCTAACTGAAACATGGCTGTCTCCAGATGACACGGTCTCTTCTGCTGCTCTGTCCAGTGCAGGCCTCTTCTTCTCCCACTCCCCCAGACTCACCGGAAAAGGAGGAGGTGTCGGTTTCCTTCTCGCCCCCCAATGTTGCTTTCGCACTATCCCTCCTCCCCCTTCCCTTTCCTTCCCTTCCTTTGAAGCCCACATTATTCGCCTCTACCACCCCCTCCAGATTCTTGTAGCCATCATCTACCGCCCTCCCAGCCCCACTTCCAACTTCTTTAACGATTTTGACCCCTTCCTCACCTTAATTCTCTCCTTCTCCATGCCCACTCTGATCCTCGGAGACTTCAATATCCACATGGATATCCCTGACGACTCCTCTGCCGCCCGCCTTCTATCTCTCCTTGACACTGCCAACCTCTTCCTCCACCCCACCTCACCCACTCACCAACTTGGTCATACCCTCGACCTCATCATCTCCTATTGCTGCACTGTGTCCACCCTCACCAACTCTGAAATCCCTCTCTCTGATCATAATCTTCTCACCTGCCTCTTCACTCACACTCCTTTCCCCTGTAAATCCGTATTACTCCCTCACAGAGATCTCCGCTCTCTGGACCCCACCCATCTTTCGGAGCGCCTCACACCCCACCTCGCCGCTCTCTCCTCTCTACCCAGTCTTGATGATCAGATTACTGCTCTCAACTCTATCCTTCCTACTCAGCTAGACTCACTCACTCCCCTTTCCCTTCGCCACTCTCATACCACTAACCCACAGCCCTGGATCACTGCCACTGTCCGCCTCCTTCGCTCTTATGCTCGAGCTGCCGAACGCTGCTGGCGAAAGTCTAAACACCATGCCAACCTCGTTCACTTCAAGTTTATCCTTTCCTGCCTTAACTCAGCCCTCTCTTCTGCCAGACAAAACTATTTCTCCTCTCTTATTGACACCCATGCCCATCACCCCCGCCAGCTCTTCCGTACATTCAACTCCCTTCTCAGGCCCCCCGTTCCTCCCCCTCCTCCTTCCCTCACCCCCAACGATCTGGCCCCCTACTTCATTAACATAATTAAATCCATCAGGTCCGACCTCCCCAAAGTCACTTCACCCCCTTCTCCAACCCCCCGGATCTCAACACTCTCTGCTACTCTCCCATCCTTCCCAGCAGTATCCTCAGAAGAGCTCTCCTCCCTCCTCTCAAGTGCTACTCCGGCCACCTGTGCTTCTGACCCCATTCCCTCTCATCTCATGAAATCTCTCGCTTCATCCCTTCTCCCCTCCTTAACTTCCATCTTCAACCGCTCACTCTCCACTGGTTCCTTCCCCTCTGCCTTCAAACATGCCCATGTCTCTCCCATCCTAAAAAACCCCTCTCTTGACCCCACCTCACCTTCTAGTTATCGCCCCATATCCCTCCTACCATTCCTTTCCAAACTCCTTGAACGAGTCGTCTACATGCGCTGCCTAGAATTCCTCAACAACAACTCTCTCCTCGACCCCCTCCAGTCTGGCTTCCGTCCCCTACATTCCACGGAAACTGCCCTCTCAAAGGTCACCAATGACCTCCTGCTTGCCAAATCCAATGGCTCATACTCTGTCCTAATCCTCCTCGACCTCTCAGCTGCCTTCGACACTGTGGACCAACCCCTTCTCCTCAACACGCTATCTGACCTTGGCTTCACAGACTCCGTCCTCTCCTGGTTCTCCTCTTATCTCTCCGGTCGTTCTTTCTCAGTCTCTTTTGCAGGCTCCTCCTCCCCCTCCCATCCTCTTACTGTGGGGGTTCCCCAAGGTTCAGTGCTTGGTCCCCTTCTGTTCTCAATCTACACGCACTCCCTTGGTGACCTCATTCGCTCCCACGGCTTCAACTATCATCTCTACGCTGATGACACCCAGATCTACATCTCTGCCCCTGCTCTCTCCCCCTCTCTCCAGGCTCGCATCTCCTCCTGCCTTCAGGACATCTCCATCTGGATGTCTGCCCGCCACCTAAAGCTCAACATGTCGAAGACTGAACTCCTTGTCTTCCCTCCCAAACCTTGTCCTCTCCCTGACTTTCCCATCTCTGTTGACGGCACTACCATCCTTCCCGTCTCACAAGCCCGCAACCTTGGTGTCATCTTCGACTCTGCTCTCTCATTCATCCCTCACATCCAAGCCGTCACCAAAACCTGCCGGTCTCAGCTCCGCAACATTGCCAAGATCCGCCCTTTCCTCTCCATCCATACCGCTACCCTGCTCGTTCAAGCTCTGATCCTATCCCGTCTGGACTACTGCATCAGCCTTCTCTCTGATCTCCCATCCTCGTGTCTCTCCCCACTTCAATCCATACTTCATGCTGCTGCCCGGATTATCTTTGTCCAGAAACGCTCTGGGCATATTACTCCCCTCCTCAAAAATCTCCAGTGGCTTCCAATCAATCTGCACATCAGGCAGAAACTCCTCACCCTGGGCTTCAAGGCTGTCCATCACCTCGCCCCCTCCTACCTCACCTCCCTTCTCTCCTTCTACTGCCCAGCCCGCACCCTCCGCTCCTCCACCGCTGATCTCCTCACTGTACCTCGCTCTCGCCTGTCCCGCCATCGACCCCCGGCCCACGTCATCCCCCGGGCCTGGAATGCCCTCCCTCTGCCCATCCGCCAAGCTAGCTCTCTTCCTCCCTTCAAGGCCCTGCTGAGAGCTCACCTCCTCCAGGAGGCCTTCCCAGACTGAGCCCCTTCCTTCCTCTCCCCCTCGTCCCCCTCTCCATCCCCCCCATCTTACCTCCTTCCGTTCCCTACAGCACCTGTATATATGTATATATGTTTGTACATATTTATTACTCTATTTATTTATTTATTAATTTTACTTGTACGTCTCTATTCTATTTATTTTACTTTGTTAGTATGTTTGGTTTTGTTCTCTGTCTCCCCCTTTTAGACTGTGAGCCCACTGCTGGGTAGGGACTGTCTCTATATGTTGCCAACTTGTACTTCCCAAACGCTTAGTACAGTGCTCTGCACACAGTAAGCGCTCAATAAATACGATTGATGATGATGATGGAGGAGGAGACAGACATTAAAATTCCCTTACAGGTAAGGGAAGCAACCAAGGAAAAAGATGTGTAGTAATAATAATGGTGGTATTAAGCACTTACTATGTTCCATGCATTGTACTAAGCGCTGGGGTAGATATAAAATAGTGAGGTCCCACATGGGGCTCACAATATAAGTAGGAAGGAGAACAGATATTGAGTCCCCATTTTGCAGATGAGAAAACTGAGGTACAGAGAAGTTCAGTGACTTCCCCAAGGTTACACAGCAGGTATTCATTCATTCATTCATTCATTCAGTCGTATTTATTGAGTGCTTACTGTGTGCAGAGCACTGTACTTAGCGCTTGGGAAGTACAAGTTGGCAACATATAGAGACGGTCTCTACCCAACAGTGGGCTCACAGTCTAGAAGGGGGAGACAGAGAACAAAACAAAACATATTAACAAAATAAAATAAGTAGAATAAATATGTACAAGTAAAATACATAAAGAAATAGAGTAATAAATACGTACAAACATATATACATATATACAGGTGCTGTGGGGAAGGGAAGGAGGTAAGGCTGAGGGGATGGAGAGGGGGAGGAGGGGGAGAGGAAGGAGGGGGCTCAGTCTGGGAAGGCCTCCTGGAGGAGGTGAGCTCTCAGTAGGGCCTTGAAGGGACGAAGAAAACTAGCTTGGCGGATGTGTGGAGGGAGGGCATTCCAGGCCAGGGGGAGGACATGGGCTGGGGGTCGACGGCGGGACAGGTGAGAACGAGGCACGATGAGGAGATTAGCGGCAGAGGAGCGGAGGGTGTGGGCTGGGCTGTAAAAGGAGAGAAGGGAGGTGAGGTAGGAGGGGGCGAGGTGATAGAGAGCTTTGAAGCCGAGGGTGAGAAGTTTCTACCTGATGCATAGGTTGATTGGTAGCCACTGGAGATTTTTGAGGAAGGGAGTAACATGCCCAGAGCGTTTCTGGACAAAGACAATCCGGGCAGCAGCGTGAAGTATGGATTGAAGAGGGGAGAGACAGGAGGATGGGAGATCGGAGAGGGGACTGATACAGTAATCCAGAGGGGATAGGATGAGAGCTTGAATGAGCAGGGTAGGAGTTTGGATGGAGAGGAAAGGGCGGATCTTGGCAATGTTACGGAGGTTTTGGCGACGGTTTGGATGTGAGGGGTGAACGAGAGAGTGGAGTCGAGGATGACACCAAGGTTGCGGGCTTGTGAGACGGGAAAGATGGTAGTGCCGTCAACAGAGATGGGAAAGTCAGGGGGAGGGCAGGATTTGGGAGGGAAGACAAGGAGTTCAGTCTTGGACATGTTGAGTTTTAGGTGGCAGGCAGACATCCAGATGGAGATGTCCTGAAGGCAGGAGGAGATGCCAGCCTGGAGGGAGGGAGAGAAAGCAGGGGCAGAGATGTAGGTATACCAAGCACTTGGTACAGTGCTCTGCACACAGTAAGCACTTAATACAACTGATTGAATAAATAAATGAATGAAAAACACCTTCATTTTAACTGCAATAGTACTCTCCATTTTGTCTTTATGGTCTTTTCAGGAAGGTCACCCTTAGAAAAAACACCAGTCCAGAGGGCAACTGGAGTAAGTGTTGTGAACTTTGCATGGGTGATGGATCTGAGGAATGGGAACCAGAACGAGGTGGAGAATAAAGGAGGAAAGAACTGCATAGTGAGGTGGAAACTGCACAGGCCTGGGATTTTTACTCTGGCTCTGCCACTTGCCTGCTGTGTGACCTTGGACATGTCACTTCACTTCTCTACACCTCACTTTCTTCATCTCTCAAATGGGTATTAAATACCTGCTCACCCTTCGACATGCCCCATTTGGGGTAAGTAGTGTGTCTAACCTGATTTATCTTGCACCTACTCCAAGGCTTAGTATGCAGTAAGCACCTAAGAAATGCTACAGCTAATATTATTATTGTTAGGTCAGAGCGGCTCTCCCATTCTTGCAAGCATGAGTTAACAAGTATTCACTGAGCTCCAATCGGATAAACTCACCTATTCTAGGTACCTGGGGGGCTACATTAAAGAAATCCCTGACTTTAGGCATCTTATGACCTGACCAATTTGTACCCTTAAGCACCTAAGCCAAGCAGCAAAGCCTTTGAGAGGTCAGAGTAGTGCCAGGGGAGGAAAGGGTTCCGGGTGCAGACGCCGCATGGCCTAGTGGATAGAGCACAGGCCTGGGAGTTAAAAAGTCTGCTGCGTGACCTTGGGCGAGTCACTTTCAACTTCTCTGTGCCTGAGTTACCTCATCTGTAACGAGTTGTCTACACGCGCTGCCTAGAATTCCTCAACAACAACTCTCTCCTCGACCTCCTCCAGTCTGGCTTCCATCCCCTACATTCCACGGAAACTGCCCTCTCAAAGGTCACCAATGACCTCCTGCTTGCCAAATCCAATGGCTCATACTCTGTCCTAATCCTCCTCGACCTCTCAGCTGCCTTCGACACTGTGGACCAACCCCTTCTCCTCAACACGCTATCTGACCTTGGCTTCACAGACTCCGTCCTCTCCTGGTTCTCCTCTTATCTCTCCGGTCGTTCTTTCTCAGTTTCTTTTGCAGGCTCCTCCTCCCCCTCCCATCCTCTTACTGTGGGGGTTCCCCAAGGTTCAGTGCTTGGTCCCCTTCTGTTCTCAATCTACACGCACTCACTTGGTGACCGCATTCGCTCCCACGGCTTCAACTATCATCTCTACGCTGATGACACCCAGATCTACATCTCTGCCCCTGCTCTCTCCCCCTCTCTCCAGGCTCGCATCTCCTCCTGCCTTCAGGACATCTCCATCTGGATGTCTGCCCGCCACCTAAAGCTCAACATGTCGAAGACTGAACTCCTTGTCTTCCCTCCCAAACCTTGTCCTCTCCCTGACTTTCCCATCTCTGTTGATGGCACTACCATCCTTCCCGTCTCACAAGCCCGCAACCTTGGTGTCATCCTCGACTCTGCTCTCTCATTCACCCCTCACATCCAAGCCATCACCAAAACCTGCCGGTCTCAGCTCCGCAACATTGCCAAGATCCACCCTTTCCTCTCCATCCATACTGCTACCCTGCTCGTTCAAGCTCTGATCCTATCCCGTCTGGACTACTGCATCAGCCTTCTCTCTGATCTCCCATCCTCGTGTCTCTCTCCACTTCAATCCATACTTCATGCTGCTGCCCGGATTATCTTTGTCCAGAAACGCTCTGGGCATATTACTCCCCTCCTCAAAAATCTCCAGTGGCTTCCAATCAATCTGCACATCAGGCAGAAACTCCTCACCCTGGGCTTCAAGGCTCTCCATCACCTCGCCCCCTCCTACCTCACCTCCCTTCTCTCCTTTTACAGCCCAGCCCGCACCCTCCGCTCCTCCGCCGCTAATCTCCTCACCGTACCTCGTTCTCGCCTGTCCCGCCATCGACCCCCGGCCCACGTCATCCCCCGGGCCTGGAATGCCCTCCCTCTGCCCATCCGCCAAGCTAGCTCTCTTCCTCCCTTCAAGGCCCTGCTGAGAGCTCACCTCCTCCAGGAGGCCTTCCCAGACTGAGCCCCTTCCTTCCTCTCCCCCTCGTCCCCCTCTCCATCCCCCCATCTTACCTCCTTCCCTTCCCCTCAGCACCTGTATATATGTATATATGTTTGTACATATTTATTACTCTTTATTTACTTATTTATTTATTTATTTTACTTGTACATAGCTATTCTATTTATTTTATTTTGTTAGTATGTTTGGTTTTGTTCTCTGTCTCCCCCTTTTAGACTGTGAGCCCACTGTTGGGTAGGGACTGTCTCTATGTGTTGCCAATTTGTACTTCCCAAGAGCTTAGTACAGTGCTCTGCACATAGTAAGCGCTCAATAAATACGATTGATGATGATGATGATGATCTGTAAAATGGGGATTAAGATTGTGAGCCCCTTGTGGTACGTGGACTCCGGCCAACCTGCTTCACGTGTATACACCCCAGTGCTTAGTACAGCACCCGGCGCATAGAAGCGCCTAGCATATACCATTAAAAAAAGAAAGCCCGCAATCAGCAAGTCTCTGGGAACACCTGTCTGCCGCCACCTGTCCATTATGGCTAAAGTGTCGTAAGGGCCTAAGACTCCCTGACCTTCTGGCTTCCCTGTGGGGGTTCAACTTTTCTTCTGCGTGGTTTTATTTCTCTGAAACTGTTCAGGTCTCCCACGCCTCTGAAGCCAGGAAGTCCACCGTGCCCCGGGACCCGCCGTCTACTAAAAATAATTGTGATATTATTACATAGTTGAGCGCTAACTATGTGCCAACTAGTGTACTAAGCACTGGGGCGGATCCAAGCAACTCAGGTTGGACACAGTCCCTTGTCCCACATAGGGCTCACAGTCTCTGTCACCCCTTTTACAGATGATTTTACAGACTTTACTTCTGACTGTGAGCCCGTTGTGGGCCGGGATGGTCTCTGTTGCTGAACTGTACTCTCCCAAGCGCCCAGCACAGCGCCCTGCACACAGCAAGTACTGAAATAAATATGATCGAATGAATGAATGAGGGAACGTTCATTCAATCATATTTATTGAGCGCTCACTGTGTGCAGAGCACTGCACTAAGCGCTTGGGAAGCACAAGTCGGCAACATATAAAGACGGTCCCTACCCAACAACGGGCTCACAGTCTAGAAGGGGGAGACAGGCACAGAGAAGTGAAGTGACCCGCCCAAGGTCACGTAGCGGCCAAGTGTGGCAGAGGCGGAATTAGAACCCATGACCTTCTGACTCCCAGGCCCGGGCTCTAGCCACTAGGCCGTGTTCCCCGGCAAAGGTGCGGCTGTCCAGCGTAGGGGAGGTCTCTCGAGGGGGTGAGGGTCCGGAGCTTGTCATGTCGTGACTTGAATAATAATAATAATAATATTGGCATTTGTTAGGCGCTTACTACGTGCGAAGCACTGCTCTAAGTGCTGGAGGGGGATACAAGGTAACCAGGTTGCCCCACGGGGGGCTCCCACTCTTCCTCCCCATTTTCCAGATGAGGTGACTGAGGCCCAGAGAAGCGAAGTAACTTGCCTAAGGTCACACAGCTGACAATTGGTGGAGCCGGGAGTCGTGCTCTTTCCACTGAGCCACGCCGCTTCTCTAATACCATGAGTATTAGAGTATTATTATTATTCTAATGAACCTCATGGGGGAGGGTCCCTCGGGGGTGGCCCCGTCCGCTGCCGTCCCTCCCTCCCTCCCCCCCGGCTGTCCCGGGGTGGAGGGGAGGCCCGGGCTCACCATGGCCGACAGGTTCCTGCCCCGGCAGCGGGAGGCCGCCAGCCCGCATGTGACAGGGCAGGGATTTGAACCCAGGTCTTCTGACTCCCAAACCTGTGCTTTTTCCACTAGGTCAAGCTGTTTCTTGTGTACATTAATACACATTAGGGCTGTGTTGGGGAGGGGGAATGAATACTCAGGGGGTGGGACTAAGGGCATTAGTTAGTGATTCCCAATCCCTTCAACTTTCCCACATTTCCTCTTCTCCCACTCCCTTCTGCGTCACCCTTGCACTAGGACTTGCACCCTTTAGCCCCACAGCCCTTACGTGTATATCCATAATTTATTTATTTCTATGAATGTCTGTATCCTCATCTAGACTGTAAGCTTTCTGTGAGCAGGAAACGTGTCTGGCAACTCTCTTCTCTCTCCCAAGTGCTTAGTACAGTGCTCTGCACACAGTAAGCTCTCAATAAATATCATTGTTTGATTGATTGATTAATTGATCTTCCTACTAGGCCAAACCGTCCCGTAAAAAAAGCAGGCTTTTCCCTCCCTAGGAAAGCCTTGGTAGCAACCTGACCATTGTTTCTGAGTGAGCCTGTAAGAAATTCTCTCTGTCGGAACAACTCCAACCCTACCTGCGATCCCCACCTCAGCAGCACTCGAACATCAATCAAGCAGCAGTGAACTGAAACTGAGAGCTCAAATGGCTCTGGTGAACTCAGAGGAGAAACGACCTCTATAGAATGAGTCATCCGGATGTCGTCCATTTTAGTGCAGACTCAACCAACCCCATCAGGAGGAGGATGGAAGTGTGTTACTGGCTGGAGACTCACAGTCTGGTCTCCTTAGGCCCATGAACGATAGTGACCTGGCTCAGGGAGAACCAGACTAAGAAAGTTGCTGAGACTGTGACTGCGTCCCCTGGTGATGTCCAGTGATGGGGCTGGGGGGACGGTGGAGGCGGCCATCTGGGAGAAGTTGCAGCAGGTGCTGAAGCCTGAGGTCCTGGAGCTGTGGAACGAGAGCGGTGCCCACGAGGGACCCCCGGGCCGCAAGATTCACTTCTGCATGGCGGTGGTCACCCGCAGTTCGAGGGGCTGAGCCCACCTGCAGCAGCACCGCCTGGTCCACGCTGCACTGGCTGACGAGCTGGACGGGCTCATCCACGCACTGGCCATCCAGGCCTGGACCCCCGACCAATGGAGGGCCACTCCGCCCTCGGATAAAGCCCCTAATGCCTGGGGTGGTTGGGGGGGGGGGAAGCAGACTTCTTCTGGGTGCACCTCATAACCCCCACCCCCACACCTCCCAGCCTCCAGGGATGGGGAAAGAGTTTGGACACATGAGGGGAGAGGTGGAATTCTCCTCCAGACTGTCAGTGTATTGAGTCAGGGAAAATGTCCGCTAATCCTGTTGTGCTTTCCAAGAGCTTAGTACAGTTCTCTGCACACAGGAAGCACACAATAAATACCATTGATTGAAGTACAGAATGTCTACAAATCATGGCTGTGTGATCCCCTCCCTCTAGACTGTAAGCTCGCTGTGGGCAGGGAATGTGGCTGTTTATTGTTATTGTACTCTCCCAAGCGCTTAGTACAGTGCTCTGCACACCATAAGTGCTCGATAAATATGACTGAATGAAAGAATGAATGAATGAAGAAATTAGAACTGAATTAACCAATGCAGCTGATTGAGTAGAGTTGTGCGTGTGGCAACTCTGACAGTTTCCTTGGGTTACAATGGACACAATCTTTTTCTGATGCGGCTAGGTTCTGTGTTTGATCAATCACATTGGGAAAATGAGGACAGGATCACTTTGTAAGAAATCTACTGTTTATGCTAGACAAAGGACAGGGTCCCCAGCAGCTCAAATGGCTGTAATGTAGCAATACATGCTTTGTTCTGAAAGCCAATGGCATTTTGGATTGTGATGGCAGGACAATTTCTCCTGTTCTTTTTTTTTTCATCTTGGAAGGGTGAAAAAGCATCCTCACATTCTTTTGTCAATTTGAAATGTAAGGATTCCTCTCTGCTCAGCTGATTCTTCCCCCTATGACCATTTCAGCATTTCCCAGTCACCTAAGCCTTTCTCCCTTTGACCTCCACAACCCCCATCATCCCTGTAGGACTCATGAACATATAATTAAACTCTGTTGATTCCTCCTTACTTATAATTTAATCCCTGTCACCCTGCTAGATTGCAAGCTCTATGAGGGTAGGGGTCTGATCACCTAACCCTATTATACTCTCCCAAGAACTTAGTACAGAGTGCTCTGCACACAGCAAGTACTCAATATATACCATTGCTAACTTGACTGATTGATTGATTCTCCCTGTCCAGCTTGACAGAGAGGAAGTACAGACTGGCTCTTCATCCTTTCCCAACACTCAGAACAATAATAATAATAAAATAACAATAATAGTAACAATAATGGAATTTGTTAAGCACCTACTATATGCCAAACACTGGACTAAGGACTGGAGCAGGTACAAGATAATCAGGTTGGACACAGACATAATCTCTGCTCACAGATGAGACAGGCACAGAGAAGTTACATGACTTGTCCATGGTCACACAGTAAATGCATTTTCTACTATACCATACTGCAGGTCTGGGAAGCATTCCATTAGCTGGACCCCAGTCCCAGCAAGCTTGGTGAGGATCACGATGATCATGATGATCCTAGTGATGAAAAATAGCTTTTTTCTCCAACCCATGTGGGACAGGGACTGAGTTTGCTCTTTATCTCCCCCAGCATTACATAAAGTGCTGGGCACACAGGAAGTGTTTAGCAAATACCACAGTTCTGGTGATGAGGATGATGATTATGACATTTGTTAAATATTTGATTAACACAAAGCTCATGGCCAAAAGGGGGAACACTCACTCATTCAATAGTATTTATTGAGTGCTTACTTTGTGCAGAGCACTGTACTAAGCACTTGGAAAGTACAATTCAGCAACAGAGACAATCCAGCCGTTCATTCTCAGTTTCCTTTGAGGGCTCCTCCTCCCGCTCCCATCCCTTTACTGTAGGAGTCAGTTCTTGGTCCCCTTCTGTTCTCTATCTACACTCTCTCCCTTGGTGAACTCATTTGCTCCCACGGCTTCAACTATCATCTCTACACTGATGACACCCAAATCTACATCTCTGCCCCTGCTCTCTCCCTCCCTCCAGGCTTGTATCTCCTCCTGCCTTCAGGATATCTCCATCTGGATTTCTGCCCGCCATCTAAAACACAATTTGTCCAAGACTGAACTCCTTATCTTCCCTCCCAAACCCTGCCCTCTCCCTGACTTTCCCGTGACTGTAGATGGCACTACCATCCTTCCCGTCTCACAAGCCCACAACTTTGGTGTCATCCTCGACTGCTCTCTCGTTCACCCCGCACATCCAATCTGTCACCAAAACCTGCCGGTCTCACCTCCACAACATCACCAAGATCCGTCCTTTCCTCTCCATCCAAACCACTACCTTGCTGGTTCAGTCTCTCATCCTATCCCGACTGGATTACTGCATCAGCCTCCTCTCTGATCTCCCATCCTCCTGTCTCTCCCCACTTCAGTCTATACTTCACTCTGCTGCCTGGATCATCTTTGTGCAGAAATGCTCTAGGCATGTCACTCCCCTCCTCAAAAATCTCCAGTGGCTACCTGTCAACCTAGGCATCAAGCAAAAACTCCTCACTCTCGGCTTCAAGGCTCTCCATCACCTCGCCCCCTCCTACCTCACCTCCCTTCTCTCCTTCTACAGCCCAGCCCACACCCTCTGCTCCTCTGCCACTAACCTCCTCACTGTACCTCGTTCTCGCCTGTCCGGCCGTTGACCCCCAGCCCACGTCCTTCCCCTGGCCTGGAATGCCCTCCCTCCACACAACCATAAAGCTAGCTCTCTTTCTCCCTTCAAAGCCCTACTGAGAGCTCACCTCCTCCAGGAGGCCTTCCTAGACTGAGCCCCTTTTTTTTCTCTCCTCCTCCCCATACCCCCAGCCCTACTTCCTTCCCCTCCCCACAGAACTTGTATATATTTGTACAGATTTATTGCTCTATTTTACTTGTACATATTTACTATTCTATTTATTCTGTTAATGGTGTGCATATAGCTTTAATTCTATTTGTTCTGACGATTTTGACACCTGTCTACATGTTTTGTTTTGTTGTCTGTCTCCCCCTTCTAGACTGTGAGCCCGTTGTTGGGTAGGGGTCATCTCTATAGGTTGTGACTTGTTCTTCCCAAGCGCTTAGTACAGTGCTCTGCACACAGTAAGTGCTCAATAAATACGATTGAATGAATGAATGAATGGGCTCACAGTCTAGAAGGGGGGAGAGTCTAGAAGGGGGGAGACAGACATCAAAGTGAACAGGCATCAATAGCATCAATATAAATAAATAGGATTATAGACATATACACATCATTAATAAAATAAATAGAATGATAAATATGTACATATATGCACAAGTGCTGTGGGGTGGAGAGGGGGGTAGAGTAGAGGGAGGGAGTCAGGGTGAAGGGGAGAGGAGGAGGAACAGAGGGAAAGGGGGGCTTATTCTGGGAAGACCTCCTGGAGGAGGTGAGCTTTCAGTAGGGCTTTGAAGGGGGGAAGTGTGCTAGTTTGGTGGATGTGAGGAGGAAGGGCATTCCAGGCCAGAGGTAGGACGTGAGCCAGGGGTCGACAGTGGGACAGCCGAGAACGAGGCACAGTGAGAAGGTTAGCCCCAGAGGAGTGGAGTGTGCAGGCTGGGCTGTAGGAGAGAAGGGAGGTGAGATAGGAGGGGGCAAAGTGATAGAGAGCTTTGAAGCCATAGTGAGGAGTTTTTGCTTGATACGGAGGTTGATAGGTTACCACTGGAGATTTTTGATGAAGGGGGTGTCATGCCCAGAGCGTTTCTGTCGAAAGATAATCCCGGCAACTGAGTGAAGTATAGACTGAAGTTGGGAGAGACAGGAGATTGGGAGATCAGAAAGGACGCTGCTGCAGTAATTCAGCCGGGATATGAGAGATTGTACTTGTGGTGTGGAAGTCTTCAACAGGGCTCGGCCTCCTACCCAGCAGAAGGCAACAGGGAAGGGGCGAGGGAAAGTGCCCCAAATGGAAAAATCAAGCTGCCTGAAACATCACTAACAAGCTTCCATCCCATCGTCTCGGCAACTTTAGTTCTACGAATAAAAGCGAACCCCAACCTTGACTAGGGGCTCCTAACCCTTTTCTCAAGACGCAGCTCTCCAGGTTAGCCAAAGGTGGAACACAGCGCCATCTGCTGGTCACAAATCCTTACACTCGGACGGAAAAGTCGCCGAGACGGAGGTGCGTGAATCAGTGGGAACAGCATCTCACCCTCGGAGCGTCTAGTTAACCAAGGTGGGTGGGATGCATTCGCTTCCTTTAGCTAA